>NW_003456426.1:1340887-1345969 GCF_000151425.1 Trichophyton rubrum CBS 118892 | reverse complement strand
GTGTAGATTGTCCTTGGCAAGTGCTCGGAAACCCGCGATACTGTTTGATGGACGGTTTCGGTCGCAGGTCAATGGTCACTGCATGTCCTACCTCGAGGTCGGTTGTGCTGATGAGGTCCTTGGTGAGCAGGAGGTCGTCTCGAGTCTGTCCGGGCGAGGAGGCAGGGGACTCGCTCTCGTTGCTTAGACGCCAGAGAGAGTATATGGCTGTAGCGAGGTATGCGGCCCCCCGCCTGGAGACACACTTGCAGACGGTCTGCAGAAACTGCATGTCTGCCGTCGAAGGGGCCACGGCAAATGCATGGCTGGCGGTCAACATGGCTGCTGACTTGTCGAGGGCCGGGGAGGTATCGGCCTCGATGCAGGCTACTATGGCTGTGTCGAGGGAGTACGGCAGACGCAGAGAGGCCGGCAGGTCGCCGGCAAACAGGCCCGAGACGGCCACGGCCTCGACGATGATGAGGCGCACGATCTCGCCGATATAGCGGCCGGTAACGAGATACTCGAGGGGCTGGTAGTCCGGCTTGATGTGGGCGCGGTTGAGGTCGTCGTCCCAGCGGGTCATGGGCAGCACGCCGCCGCCGCCAAACATGCTCATCTCGGTGTTGATGATGACATGGCTGGCCTGGTCGAACCACGACGCGGGCCTGTCGCCGAACTTCTCGCGGCCAATGGCCCGGGTAGGGTAGTGGATGGCGACGTTAGTGCCGGTGCCGAGGATGAGGGACATGCGGGTTGACGGGTCGATGTAGGCGCGCGAGAGCAAGGTGGCCGAGCTGTCGTTGACGATGGCCTCGATGCGGACGTTGAGCTGGTGTTTCCTGCACGCGGCCATGATCAGGTCGCCCAGGTCTTCGCCGACGGTGCCGTTGGAGCAGAGGAAGCCCTTGCCCATGCTGAGCACGAGGCCGGAGCGGATGGAGGTCTGGTCGATGGGGAACGACCAGGAGAGGCCCATGGGCAGCGGCGAAGACGAATCCCGCCCGTAGCCCTCGCCCTCGCCCGCGCCCTCGCCGTGGTCGTGCAGCATGTCGAGGATGCGCAGGGCGATCCAGTCGAAGAACGCCCGGCCCTCGAGCAGCTTGACCTGCTCGTCGATGGCGGAGGAGGCGATGCGGCGGATGTGCATGGCGCCGCGGCCGGCGAGCTCGACGAGGGCGACTCTGAAGGTCGAGCCGCCGACGTCGAGGGCCAGGAAGGTCCCGCGCTCGCCGCCGGAGGGCAGAGCATGGTTGAAGGAGGGCAGCATGCAGACGGGCGAGGACTTTGCACAGCGGTCGAGCTGCAGGCGGATGCCGGCGGCCATCGCGGCGAGGCGGGCGGTCGACAGGTGGGCGGTGAACTGGCGCTGGACGTCGGCGGCGAGGTCATCGAGGGAGCGCTTGCATCGCCGGGACGACGGCCGCTTCTCGCACGTCTTGGATGTCTTTGTCTGTGTCCTTTGCGTCTGGGGGAGGCGGAGGAGGCGCTGGAGGACGGAGAGGAGGCTGTCGAAGAGCTGGCGGAGGCGCAGGGCGACCTGCTCGAGGGTGCCTTTGCCCATTTTGATAGACAGACAAATGATACAGACAATGATACAGACAATGATACAGGCAACTGATAGACAGGCAAGCTGATGGACAGGCAGATAGACAGGCAAACAGAGGGAAGAAGAGAGTCTGGTATCTATATAGGCTGTGCAGTGCTATGCGGTGGTGCAGGGGACGAGCGGGTGTAACTGGCCGCGCTCATGGTGAAGACGCCCAAGACAGGCGATAAGAGAGAATAAAAGAATAAGAATAAAAGAAGAGAGAAGAAGAAGAATAAAAGACGACGAAAAGCAACGAGAGTGGAGGCCGCAGGGTGACATCGAGAGCTGCGATGCGGGCGTTGAGAGACATACAACATCACCCCCAGCACGCCCGCCGACATACATACACAGAGAGCACGGCGAGCACGCATACTACGCATTATCGACTAGCACTGCAGCTCCATAGACGCAGGCGAGTAGCATTGCAAGGTTGGCCTTAGTAAGGATGTAACATGGGCGAGCCAGAGTCGCAGTCGCAGCGTTAGTGTTGCGTAGTGTCGCAGCGGGCGGCTTCAGGGGGTGTTGGCAGGCAAACAGGATAGATATTGATTAGCTATTTTGATATGTACAGAACAGCAAGAGAACGCAGATGTGGGTTGCTCGGGATGCTATGATTCAAAGTAGACTCTGCTCCGGCGGGCGGCCAGCGCGGTGTGGTGGACGACGTGCGGCCGGTAGACGGCGTCGACGGGCGTCTGCCACTCCTCCAGCGCCAGCGGGAAGTACTCGTACAGCACGTCGGCCCTGTCCTCCGCCTCGCCCATGATAGCCGGAAGGTGGCTACTTTGGTGGCTACTTTGGTGGCTACTTTGGTGGCTACTTTGGTGCTGGTGTTGGTGTTGGTGCTGCTCGTTCAGGGGGTGTTGGTGACGGTGGTGGCCGTTGTAATGGGATGCAGATCTCTTCCGCTCGGGCTGCTCCAGCTGCTGCTCCAGCTCGGGGATAGGGAGCGAGTGCGGCGAGCTGGCCTCCTCGTCGTTGAAGGTCAGCGTGATGGGCGGGATCCCGGAGCTCAGCCGTCGTCGCTTGCTCGACCGGCTCTCCTCCTCCTCCTCCTCCTCCGCCGCCGCCGCCGCCGCGGAATCAGACGTAACGGCCGCCCTCTCCTCCGTCTTGACCGGCGAAGTCCTCTTGACTGTTGCACTCCCGGCATTATGGGCGCTGGGAGTGCCTGCGCTGGCCCGCGCGAGAGCTGCGGCCTGCGTGTTCTTCCTCGAGGCCGCCGCGCTGCCGCTCAGGGGCACATCCTTTCTCGACTGGAAATTGCGCGGACTCCGGCCTCGCACGATGATCGGGCCCGACTGGCTCTCGCATATCGAGATCTTCGCGCCCGTCGACAGCGTCGCCACGATCTTCAGCCTCAGCACAAAATGCTGCTGCAGCTCCCGCCGCCGCCCGTTGTTGGCGGTCGCTATCCGGAACTGCAGCCGCTTCCACGCAATCGAGAAGGTAGCAAAGTCTGCGTCTGCGTCCTGCCCGCCCATGGTATCCAGCACGACCGGCGCAGGCTCCTTTTCCGTCTTGTCTTCTACCATGCCGCCGGCACTACCGCCGCCAGCACTCCCCGATGCATTGGCGGAAGCACCGCCCGCCGGAGTCTTCCACGGCACCGAGATGATTTTGACCGGGTTGCCTTCCACCGACTCCGTGGCGGAGACCGTCAGTTCCTGCGCCAGAATCGGTATGCGGTCGCCCTGTTCCGTCATGATATACCGCAGTGTCCGCGGCAGCGTCACCGAGCCTGTGATCTGGAACAGATTCCGCCGGTAGCAGGTCAGCTCCGCCGGTCCAACGCCCACGCCCACTCCCATGCCCATCCCTACGGCGGGTGCGGCGGCCGTGTTGACGGTCACTGGTGTGTCGCCGCCGGGAGAGGCCGACCAGCTCGATTCGGCCAGGAAGAACATCCCGTGTAGCTGCGCCGTCATGTTCAGCGAGGTCCGTCGTAGCGAGTAGTCCAGTAGAGTAAAGTTGTATGCCGGCACCGAGAAGGACAGCAGCTTGTGGCCGTGGTCTATCGAGTCCTCCTCCGTCCCTTGTCCTTGCTGTGGTTGAAGTTGTTGTTGCTGCTGCTGCTGGGGTTGTATCTGCTGCCGATGCTGTACCTGATGCTGCTGCTGCTGCTGCTGCATGTCGACATCAAACGGCGCCGCGGGAATCATGTCTGCGATCTCAGGGAAGGGCTCCTCGAACTGGCTGCTCGAGAACCGCCGCATCATCGGCTGCTGCGAGTAGCTCATCTCGTCGGCACTACCCAGGTTAGACCATACACACACACAATTACATGTAGCATACTAATAGCACATAAACAGACAGACAGAGGTAGATACCTGGGAAACGCCTCGTCGTAGGGCGAGGGCTGCGGCATCTCCATGGGCGCCATCGGGGCCATGAAGTCGCCGTGCGAGATCGCGGGCAGCGGCGAGCCCATGTACGGCAGCGCCATCGCATCGTAGCCGTCCATATTGGCCATTCTCTCCCTCTCTCAGTCCCTCTCTGTCCTCTGCAGCCGTCTGCCTCGTCTCCTCGTCTCTTATAGTCCTGTATAGTCTCGTCGCAGCTCGCGGTCTGTCGCAGCGTCGAGTGGCGGCTGATGCGGAGGCCGGCCAGGATAAGCGAGCTCTCCCTGTCACTATCCAGCAGTATCTGCGTCTTCCTCGTCTTCCTCGTCCTCGTCTTCGTCTCTTCTCAGTAGTTATCGTCCCGTCGTCGTCGTCGTCGTCGTCTTCTGCTTGATATCGTCTCGTCGTCTCGTTATCTGGGGAAAAGCGCAGGAAGAAGAAAAAGGAGATCTTCCGGCCCTAAACTTGCTTAGCCTCCAGCTAAAGGCTTTAACTCTTCGACTAACTTAGCCTCGTCTACGGCGATGCGACTAGAAAGATACACTGGGAAAGAAGGTGGAAGAAAAGACGAGATAGCGAGATACAGTAGATGCTGGAGCAGGACCGGAGAGCCAGGTCCGTGGTGGTGGATAGCCATGTCGCATCCCGGCCATCACTCACATATACAGCCATTTCATACATATACCATCATCATCGACAAACCCCCCCCCCCCCCCCCCCCAGGAGGAAGAGCGAAAAAGAAAATTTTCGTGTTGAGCATCAGTGCGGGGTGTTCGAGGGGTGACAGTGGGTTTGGTTTGCCTGTCGGTGCGGATTATGTCAGAATGGAAGTGTGGGGCTGTGTTGATAGTGGGTTGGGGTCGCCCGATGCCGCAATGGAGAGATCTGGGAGTACAAGAAAAACAAACAGAGAAGGGGGATAGTGTGTGTGAGTAAGTAGGCATGAACGCGAGGGAGCGAGTGAGGATAGAGACTGAAGTGAGGTGGCGCGGGATAGAAGACGGCGGCTGGGTCTAAACAGCAAGCTCGCGTGTCAGTGATATGGGGTGGCGACGCGGCCTGTACTTGCTGAGGTCAGCCCTGACATCCGAGGACGGGACGTGGAGGGTTCCATTGAGTAAGAAAATAGTTCGGAACTGTGCTTGCATGCTTGCATAAGGGAAATATTGA
>NW_003456426.1:1321229-1340787 GCF_000151425.1 Trichophyton rubrum CBS 118892 | reverse complement strand
TCTTTCATCTGCCATCCTCTCGCCGCCGGGCTGGCTCTTCTAGAAGCTTTCCCTAGTCCCTTTTCTCCATCTTAGCTGCCTCCTCTTATAGCCCTCGCCCGGCCAGGGGCCGTCGGCTCAAAAGCAACAAAGCCAGGAAGCTGAAAGTCGAAAATCCCCGCTGCCGGGCTAACTCGATCAAGCAGGTGAATTAACTGCAGGCATAAGTCGTGTAAGTGCTTATATTTGGTGAATGGCAGTCGATGCGGAGCTCGCCGTCTCTCCTCCTTGTATGTTGAAATGTAAATATAGTAAACGCCAAAAAGAAAAAGAACTCCCGCGGTGATGCTGGCCATACAAACAGGTAGGCAGTATGGAAACAAGGAAGAGACTGGGCCGAGGTACGGTCAGGGTCAGCGCCCCCAGGCGGCGGCGTCACAGGTCAGCTCCTCGAAGCTGTGTAGCACAGAGAAGCCCATCGCCGTCAGGCTGTCAGAGTTGCCATCGCCGTCAACCTAGTCCAAGTTGCGTTTCGTCAGTCAAAGCATGTTATAATCATCACACTACTGGCTGAGCGTGCAGAGGTGCTAAGAATAGCGCGGGCTAAGAGAAAAGTCTCCTCTATCCAGACCGGGTCGTTCTCGTACTCTGGCGCATCTTGATTCGAGGGACATGGATACGATGGAGTCGACAAGGCAGATCGAGATACAAGATCATGGAAATGAAGCCCAAAGATAGAAAGGAAGAAAAGAGAGAACTCACGCAGTCGAGTATCACGGTGTTGCCGCCCTGCTTGCGGATCTCCTTGATGCCCAGCACGATCAGCCCTTGGACCAGCATGGCATATTCTCCGACAGACGGAGATATCACTGGCGACGAGATGCCGCCAGCACGCACTCGAGCCTCCCTGACCGCCGGCACCAGTCGAGCCAGCGACGACCGCGCATTGTACACCACCACGCTGCCCACCAGCGTCTCGTTGCCGTGACCATGGCTGTGGCCGTGGAGTCGGCCGTGGAGTCGGTCGTTGGCCAGGCCGTCCTCCTCCAGGCCCAGCTGCAGCCCGTCAATCACCATCTCCCCGTCTCCATCTCCTTCAGAGCCTGCATTGACGAGATTATTGTTATTATTATTGGCAGATGCAGCATTCCCGTTTGCATTAGAGGTTATGCTTGTTTCCCCAGCTTTCTTCGCTCGTATGATGCCGCAGTGTGGCCCTCCCGCCAGCGCCGTCCGGTACACCTCCGCCACCCCCTGCCTGGAGCTCGTCCGCACATGCTCGATCACCGTGTCTGCGTACTCCTCGCCAAACACAAGGTCGTACTCGACCTCGCCGCTGCCTCTCCCGCCCTTCAGCCCGTCTGGCTGCACCCAGCTCTGCACGTCCCGCAGCACCATCGAGCACAGCGGCCGCGAGAGCGCCATCGACCATCCCAGTTTGGCAAACCAGCGCCGAAGCCTCCTCCGCTCGACCGGGTCAGTCCTGGGAATGCCAAGGTAGACCCCGGGCAGACGAGATCCCAGCTGCAGCTGCTTGATGTCCGGGTGTTGCCTGAGTGTTTGGATCGCTCGGCTGTGGAGTGAGCTGCCGATGCCCAAGCGGCGCCGCGCTGGGTCAACTAGTATCGCGCCTATCACCCCGGTCCCCGTCGAGCGGAAGAAGTAGGTTGCGCAGAAGCCGTTGATCGCGTGCGTGCTGCTGTTGCGCACCACCAGGTGGCATTCCTGCACATCCGCACTCTTCAGCAGAAAGGTATCCGCTCTCACGTTTGCCAGGATGCTGCTGTTGCTGCTGTTGCTGCTGTTGCTGCTGTTGCTGCTGTTGCTGATGCTGATGCTGTTGCTGTTGCCGTCGATACTGCTGCTGGCCCCCATCTCGTTGTGGACGTTGCTGCTGCTGCTGCTGCTGCTACCACCAATACCACTCTCGCTCTCTCGTATCGACGTCAGCAGGGTGTCCAGCGCGGCAGAGTCTCGCTCCGCATTCCAAGTCTCGACCAGCCACTGCTGCCGGGGCTGGCTCGTTCGTCGTGCCGTGCTCTTGCTCAGCGTCCCCGGCATCCGTCCGGTAGGTGATACCTCCCCATAAAGCACCCTCACCAGCGCCTGTAGAGCTGCATCTGTAAAGTCGTAGGTACACACATACGTCCCGATCGTCGGGTCTTTGGCAAAGTCGTACGGCGAGCTCACTGCTACCACAACGACGGCCTTGGGTCGCTGGTAGCCCGCTGAGTTCCGTCTCGCGCTGTTGTTGTGTGTGCTGCTGGTATTGTTGGTACTGCTGTTCATGCAGCTGTTGTTGCAGATGAGTGAGACGTGCTTGGTGAAGCCGTGCTGGTATAGGTTCCGGTTTGAGTCCGCTGTAACTACTATCACTGCGCTGGCCCGGTTGATCAGGTTCTCGTGGATAGGCCGAACGCCGCTCGCACCGTACGATGTGTGAAGAACCCGTCCGTTCCTCCGCCGGGCCAGGGACCGTCCCAGTTCACGGAACACCGCCTCGCCGCTCTTTATATTGGACGACATCGAGCTTGAGGAGGCGTCGATTGAGTTTGTCGACTCTCGGCTGCGCTCACCACTAGCATGGCCTGCTGCTACTGCTGCTGCTGTTGTTGCTGCCGCCGCCGCAGACGCCGGTAAAGGCTTGACCAGCGGTGTTAGAAGCAGTAGTTCTTCGTCTGGTTCGAGTATGCTGGACAACGGTAGCAGGTTGCCCCTATCCCTGACCACCGTTATCGAGCTGTTGTATGCTTGAATTGATAGGTTTGTATGAGAAGGCCGTAGTCTCGATAACAGACTGATTCCCGGCGGATTCAGGGCCTGTTCCCAGTTCGTTCTCCTGGCTTTCATCGCGGATACCCTGGCCAAAGACTGCCGTATTCTCTCCTTGCTTATCATCCCGTTCTCGACTCCCAGCCTCAGCCCGCTGATGGCCTCCTGCTGCACCGTAAACGACCTGCACAGCAGCACTAAATCACACCCGGCCTTGAGAGCCATCACCGTCCCGCCTCCAACGCCAATATTGCTGCTCAACGCTTCCATCTCTAGACAGTCGGAGACAACCACCCCCTGGAAGCCCAAATCAGACCGCAGTAGGTCCTCAATAACCTCTTCGGACAGGCAGGCGTGCATCACATTCATCCCCTGAGATATCATCGAACAGCCGCCCACAATCATCGAGTCCAGCCCTTGAGAGATTGCGCTGCGGAAGGGAACAAGTGCGCTGAGCCGGAGCTGATCGACCGTGTCTGTGATGACTGGGACATCCGACTGCGATACCATCACCTCCAGATTTCCATATGAAGGGAAATGCTTCCCACACGTAGCCACTCCTCCATCTTGATACCCTTTCATCGACTCGACTCCGTACGTGGCAACTTCTTGCGGATCATCTCCTACGCTGCGCACCCCCAGCGGCTGGTTTTTGCCGTCTGTCAGCACGTCCAGCACCGGTCCTAGGATCCAGTTTACTCCAACAGCTCGAAGCTCCTGTGCCGTCGCCTTGGCTACCTCTCTGGCTAGCTTTGTCGAGCCTGTGGCCGCGACCCCCATGGCGCTGGGGAACTGGCGTATATATGTATCATCGAACAGACTGTTGACACCGCCGTTCTCCTGGTCGAGTCCGATGAGTAGCGGTAACTGATGGCCGGCCTGCCGGGCGATAGTCTGAAGCTCCAGGACGAGCTTTGCCGTTTCATCTGCGGCTATCCGGGAGTTAGTTTGTTTTTTGTACCTTACAGCAAGGCGGCTAATAATTATACGACGGTTGTAATGGGGGCGCAATAAAATAAGAGCTATGCGTAAGTAACGGGAGGGAAGGAGAGGGTGGGCAAAAAAAAAGTAAATCAACGCTCGAAAGAAGGGATGATTGTACACTTCAGGTTCTTGGCTGACAGTAGGATGGCTCCGAGATGGTAGTCTTCAATCAGCGAGCGGATCTGGGGGTCGACGGTGGTACCATCGAATCCCATGACAAAAAGCTGTCCCATTTGCCTGTATCCGATATCCAGCACCATCGTGATGATGCCGGAAGCTTCAAGTCAGCCAATGTACCCTCTCTGTAGCGTGTTCGTCGCATCCACGGCGCATTCAACAGCGCACGCAGTTGAATATACTCTGGTCTAGGAGCATAGCTTGAAGCTTTTTTGAGCCAGCCCGTAGCACCGTAGCAATGGCAGGTATAAGCTGGTATAAAGCTGCCAGCATCCCAAAGCACAACAGGGCCAAAGCGAAAAGGTACAAAGCAAGGGCCGTCGAACGAACCTGAGGTTTGCATCCCACTCAGGGGCTGCCATGTCTGCTCTGGCCGCCATGGCAGGCCAGGCACCCCGTGCCTCTCCCCCCACGCCACCAGCGATGTGACTGTGCGCCGTAGCGTGTGTAAATCAATTGCAGGCGAGCCTGTGTGTGTATTCGTCTGCGCGTATCTGGCGCCCTGGAGAGACGCTGCGATCGATCGATCGATGGATGGGACGGGCGAGTGAGGCGGCGGAGTGGGTAACTAGGTAACTCGGGGGCCGGACGGAGCTGGCGGCCAGGGGAGCCCAACGCAACCCTCGGTGACGACCTGTCACAGGCCCTGGTTGGCTGTCACGGTCGCAGTGCAGGTCGACGGCGTCCAGCATGCACGTAAGTGCGTCGAGACCGTCTTTTTAGCCGCAAAATGAGGCTGCAAATCGCATAGATTCACAGCAAAAGCTGGAGTTGAAGTCGAGAAAGCGACAAAAAGGCTAGAAAGAAGCTCAAAGAAGGTTGCTTAGTAAGATAATTAGTAAGATGTTAAAAGGGACTAAAAGATGAGTAATGTTTGGATGAGTAAGAAATTAGTAAGATAAAATAATACTATTACTAAGAACTGACTAAGATTTCCTCTTTCGTCTCCTCCTTCTCCTTCTTCTTCTTCTTCGACGTTCAACTTCAAAAGTCGAACTTCCACATCTTCAACTTCGCTCTAGAGATCAACAGCCCCGGCAAACATTATCGATGGTACAGATAGTCCAAGTACAACAACGGGAAGTCTTCACATTCTTCGACTCATCGACTTGATGCGACGTTGCAGTGTAAGCTCGCGTATTTACATTACGGCGTAATCTTGGATACCGCCCCGATACAGCCGATACTAGCTCTAACTTACCGCAGTTCCTCTACTTCTTCGGCCTCGACCTGATACCTCGAGATGCATAAACCTGCAGGGTGACTGCAGCAACGACGACAACAGGATGGCGATGGCAAGAAGACACGATCGTCAGTGATATGGAGGGCAGCCCGGAGAGGCCTGAAATCGGGGGTCAGGGCACCAACCTTGATCCCCCGCCTGATAGAAGCACAGCAGGAGGGGAGTCTCCTCTGGAGTATACTTATTGAGTTGTCAATGTATACGGAGTAGCATCACGCGCTCAGGAAGATGTTACCTTTGGTTCGGGTTACAGTGCAAAGCAAACTATGATCCAGGACCGAGAAATGCTGGCTCCGGAGGGATGACGTTGGGTTGTGGTCAAATTGGTAAAACATATATGAGCACTCATCGCTGCTTCGTTCCGGCCTATATCCTCTCCTTCAAGCCCAACCTCTACCATAGATTACGCTTTTTCAGCTGAAAGAGTATAGTCAAGTCAATATGTGAGTTTCACTCCCTGATTATGCGCTGAGTGCTATATACTGACGGCAGCTAGGAGAGTGATCATCAGAAAGGACCCGGTGGCTGT
Source organism: Trichophyton rubrum CBS 118892 (assembly GCF_000151425.1). Lineage (NCBI taxonomy): Eukaryota > Fungi > Ascomycota > Eurotiomycetes > Onygenales > Arthrodermataceae > Trichophyton > Trichophyton rubrum. Next base: position 1,335,103 of record NW_003456426.1, on the reverse strand, counting down.
GTCTGAATACATAGCAGACTACATCGTCAGTATGTCTATCCTCCGCCTATTTTTTGTACTCTGCTTGACATAGACCTCTCTAATATATTCATAGGCCGCATCAATGCGTTTTCACCATCGACTGCTAGGCCGTTTGTGCTTGGCTTGCCGACTGGAAGCAGTCCCGAGATCGTATATAGGATTCTAGTCCAGCGGTACAAAGCTGGCCAGATATCCTTCAAAAATGTTGTTACATTCAACATGGTATGTTGACTCCTCTCTACGTAGGAGAAGATCTAAACTAAAGAAAAAAAATGTTAGGATGAATATGTTGGATTGCCTCGGGACCATCCGCAGAGTTACCACAGCTTCATGTACAACAATCTCTTTGCCCATATCGACATACCACCCCGAAACATCCACATTCTAGATGGAAATGCCCCTGATCTTACCAAAGAATGTCAAAACTTCGAGGCAAAGATCGCCAAAGCAGGCGGCATCGACCTCTTCCTAGGTGGAGTTGGTCCAGACGGTCACATTGCCTTTAACGAACCTGGATCCAGTCTCAGTTCTCGCACCAGAGTCAAGACCCTGGCCTACGACACCATCCTTGCCAACTCCCGCTTCTTCAACAATGATCTGTCCCAAGTGCCTCGCACTGCACTGACAGTCGGCATCAAGACCATTATGGATGCGCGAGAGGTTGTCATCGTCGTGACTGGCGTACACAAAGCTAAGGCCCTGCAAAAGGGCATTGAAGGAGGCGTTAACCATATGTGGACCCTCTCCGCTCTCCAGCTACACCAGCACCCTCTCATCGTAGCTGATGAAGATGCAACTCTCGAGCTAAAGGTGAAAACAGTCAAGGTATGTCTGCCCACTTCACCTTATATATAGTCAACCGTCTAACAATATGCAAGTACTTTGAAAGTATCGAGCTCTCCGGTACCGACGCACGCACTCAGGGCCCTCCCCTCGTTCAATTCACAAAGCCATACGTGCCCGTGGCTCCACCGGCAGACCTCAGCACCCCCGTCGGCTCGAGAAAAGGCCTCAAAATCGACACTGCCTTCAATGCCAAAGATAGCGATCCGGACGAGCTCACGCCCGACAGCATGTCTTCGCGCATCGTCGACTCTGCCATTGCGGGCCTGGATGAAACCATGAACCGTGGTGGAGATCTGATTTTCGACCGCATGGGCTCTCGAATTCCCACACAGGGATGAGATTGATGATTTGCATGACGGGACGAAAGTGAAGTATAGGCTGGTCTTTTTTTTCTTCTCGATCATTTAACATAGCATTGTAGTATTTATCATTATATCCAAATTAGTCTGTACATGGGTATACTAGCCTTTGTGTTTGGAGTGGTTTACGTGTGATGTTTGATGTATATTATGTGTTTTGCATATGTTTAGCGTTTCGTCCAGCATTTTCAGCATTTGCAACAGAAAAAGAGCATTAGAGATTGGTCGCTTTTATCTGCTTGTACTATTTACTACTGCTTAACACTTTTGCAGTCTTTTTAACTATATTCATTCAATTGGGTATTGAGCGGTGTGCTAGTCCGTTCACCTGCCTGCCGTCTCCCGCCTATAAGCCAGGTATATCGCCGGGTCAACCAACTGGATCAGCAATCAGCATCCGGGTAGTCAAACTAGCTACAGCTTCGTAAAGCTGGTCGCTACCACACCGCTCATATCAACCAGGGTGCTCTTCGTCCTGACCCAAGCCTCAATCCCGCGTCGACCGTTCTCAACGCCAACGCCGCTCTGCTTCCATCCGCCCACGCTCATCTCAGCCGGGGACTCCCCCCACGAGTTGATCCATGTGATACCGGCCTCGAGCTGGTCAATTACCCGATGAGCAAGGTTGATGTTCTGTGTGAAGACGCCAGCCGCAAGACCAAGAGGCGTCTCGTTCGCTCGTCTGACCACCTCGTCGACCGTCTCGTAGTAGAGAATCGACATGACGGGGCCGAATATCTCTTCCTGGACGATTTTCATCTCGTCCCGGCAGTCGGTGAAAATGGTGGGTGTGATCCAGTACCCCTTGTCAAACGATGCAGAGGAGGAACTGGCCTTGGGTTTCTCGAGCCCGCCGTACAATAACTTGGCCTTGTCCTGCTCAATGCCGTGTCTGATGTAGTCCGTCACCTTCTTGTAGTGAACATCAGACACCAATGGACCGAAATTGGTAGCTGGGTCCATCACGTCGCCGGCCCGGACGTACTGCATCTTCTTGAGTAGCAGGCTTTCAAAGTCCGTCTTCATGCTCGAGGGAACGAACACTCGAGTCCCGTTCGTGCAGACCTGGCCCGTACTAAAGAAGTTTGCTAGGATGGCCCCGTCAACGGCACTGTCTAGCTCGGCGTCTGGCAGCACGATGAAGGGACTCTTCCCGCCCAGCTCCATGGTGACGTACTTCATGCATCCGGCCGCAGAGCCAGCGACCTTCTTGCCAGTGGCTACCTGGCCGGTGAACGAGACCTTTGCGATCGCCGGGTGTGCGGTGAGATAGGCGCCGACGTCTCCCGCACCGTGGACAACGTTGAACACGCCTGCTGGGAGGCCGGCCTGCGTGTACAGGTCTGCGAGGATCTCGCCGTGCAGCGGAGTGAACTCGCTGGGCTTGTAGACCATCGTGTTGCCGGCAGCCAGACAGGGAGCTGACTTCCACAGCGCTCTATATGAAACCAGGTAGTTAGCGACGGCCATAGACGTGGTAAGGAGGACGAGCTCACATCTGTATGGGATAGTTCCATGCTCCAATGCCAGCACACACGCCCAGGGGGGCCTTCTTCGTGTAGACCCAGGCGTCGTCTCGTAGCTGCACCGTCTCGCCGTTGAGCCCGCCGCCGGCCACCATGCTGGCAAAGTACTCCAGCACATCAGCGCCCGTCGTCACGTCGACCGTGCTCGTCTCCGAGAAGGGCTTGCCTGTGTCCGCCGTCTCGACCCGGGCGATCTCGTCGTTCCTCTCGCGCAGCAGCTGGACGGCCTTGAGCAGGATGCGGGCGCGGGCAACATGCGGCGTCCTCGACCACGCCGGGAACGCCCTCTGCGCTGCCTTCACGGCCTGGTCGACATCAGCATTCGAGGCCACGCCGACGTCTGCGAGCACTTCCTCCGTCGCCGGGTTGACGCTCTGGAAAGTCTTGTTCGAGGTGCTGGCCTGCGGCTGGCCGTCGTAGTAGAGACGCTGCGGCTTGAACGACATCTCGTCGGCTTCAACTTTTCCTCGCAACTTCAGCGATGGAACAACCAGCAAACAGACGAGCAGCAAGACAGCTTCAAGATCGAGCAAAAGCCGAAGAGCCCCTCACTGTGATGTCACTCTGCATGCGACCAGCTTCCTTTTCGTCTTGGCCGCGAGGAAATTAAGCAGAAACGAAAATAGGGCCATCTCCGAAGTCTCGGTTTCAGAGCAACCCTAGGGGACAGGCCCATATATCGCCCGGGCAGATCTGGCGACACCGTCATCCCACCCAGCGGAACAAGTGGAGGAGGCGCAAAAGTTAGAAACAGACGAAAACGAAGGCGGAAGACGGACCCTAACGGCCTCGAAGGCTTGCAGCGGTCAATTGGGGGAGAGGAGGGGGGGGGGGGCAGTTTCAACTGTCTATGGTCAACGGGTATCCCTACGCTAGATCGCTGCCGACCCCAGCATCGACTCTGGACAATTGCTGGCCATACGAAGCGCCGTTTGACCCAGCTCGATGCCATGATTTGCGCGCTCGAAGGCCCTTGTCCAGTCCGGTGCAAGCTCTCGCAGCGAGCGATGGCGCGGAAGCATGTCCAAAGACTCCGGTGGCCAGGGATTCGATCTCCAACTCGCCGCCTGTGGAGACGCTGCAAGATGGCCGTGATTGGTGCCGCAGGGAGAGGTCGATGGAGAAAACGAGCTGGAGGTTATCCAGAGTTCGTTTCTCGGCGAGCAGTTTATCTTTTTCTGTCTACCCTTCCGTCGTGGACGGGGCGGTCGAAGGAATCAGGTCATTTATAGGGCTCTATATATATCAGGGGAACCGCCGCCTCAGGGTCCTCCTCTCCTGGTGCCTGTTCCATCCATCCTGATACAAGTCATTGCCGCCAGGGGCTTGCTCGCACCGCTCTTTTGGATAACTAGTTACAACTGCCGACTCGCAACTCGGAGTACGCTTGTGTTCCCTTTGCCTCCCAGATTCGACTATACACCTGTTTGAAATGGCCAGTCCAGTCACTCATATTGCCCCGGCAGATGCCGACAGCTACGACTATGTCATTGTTGGCGGTGGTACTGCCGGCTGTGTGATTGCTAGCAGGCTGGCGGAGTATCTTCCACGGAAGAAGATCCTGCTCATCGAGGCCGGCCCTAGCGACTACATGGACGACCGTGTTTTGAAGCTGAAGGACTGGCTGGGCTTGCTGGGCGGTGAATTCGACTACGACTATGGCACGACCGAACAGCCCATGGGTAAGTTTGCAGGCATCGACTTATTGGCAGAAGAGACGAGCGGGAAGAAGCTGACATTGATGTGCAGGTAACAGCCACATCCGCCATTCTCGGGCAAAGGTGCTGGGAGGCTGCTCAAGCCACAACACCCTAATTTCCTTCCGTCCTTTTGAATACGACTGCAAAGTGTGGGAGAGCAAAGGCTGCAAGGGCTGGAGCTTCGACACCTTCACTCGTGTGATCGATAATCTCCGCAACACCGTGCAGCCCATCCACGCCAGGCATCGCAACCAGCTCTGCAAGGACTGGGTGCAGGCCTGCTCGACCTCGCTCAACGTCCCCATTATTCCCGACTTTAACAAGGCCATTCGCTCTGAGGGCAGACTGACCAAGGGAACCGGCTTCTTCTCGGTGTCTTATAACCCGGATGACGGCCGCCGCAGCAGTGCCAGCGTTGCCTACATCCACCCCGTCTTCAGCGGAGCGGAGAAGAAGCCCAATCTCACCGTCCTGACTCACGCCTGGGTATCCAAGGTTAATGTCAGCGGAGACACCGTGACCGGAGTTAACGTCACTCTCCAGTCGGGTGCCAAACTGACCCTCTGCCCCAAGCGGGAGACCATCCTCTGCGCTGGCGCAATCGACACCCCCCGTCTCCTCCTGCTCTCTGGCATTGGACCACGCGAGCAGCTCTCCGCGCTCTCCATCCCCGTCGTCAAGGACGTGCCTGGCGTGGGAGAGAACTTGGTCGACCACCCCGAAACCATCATCATGTGGGAGCTCAACCAGCCCGTTCCACCAAACCAAACCACCATGGACTCCGATGCAGGTGTCTTCCTTCGCCGCGAGCCCATCAACGCAGCCGGGTTCGATGGTGACTGCGCCGACATCATGATGCACTGCTACCAAATCCCATTCGGCATCCACACCGGCCGTCTCGGCTACGACGTCCCCGCCAACGCCTTCTGCGTCACCCCCAACATCCCCCGTCCCCGCTCCAGGGGCAGGCTCTACCTCACCTCCGCCGACCCAACCGTCAAGCCAGCCCTTGACTTCCGCTACTTCACCGACCCAGAGGGCTACGACGCCGCTACCATCGTAGCAGGTCTCAAGGCAGCCCGTAAGATCGCCGAGGAAGAGCCATTCAAGAAGTGGATCAAGCGTGAAGTCGCCCCGGGCCCAGCCACCACCACAGACGAGGAATTGAGCGCCTACGGCCGATCCGTCCATCACACCGTCTACCATCCTGCTGGCACCACTAAGATGGGTGACGTCCAGAACGACCGTATGGCCGTCGTCGACCCAACCCTCAAGATCCGTGGACTCAAGAATGTCAGAATCGCAGACGCCGGCGTCTTCCCTGACATGCCTAGCATCAACCCCATGCTTACTGTCCTAGGCGTTGGTGAGCGCGCAGCTGAGCTGATTGCCGAGGAAGCAGGATGGCGCCCATCCTCCTCTCGTCTGTAAACCACTGTTCACGACGAAAACCACCTATTCTAACGAGTTGATCTAAAACAGTTCTGGTGTCTTTTCACATTTTTGAATATATATATACCATCCGGGCAGCATGTCTTTTCTTTTCTTTAACATTTCCCTGGCTTTGGGATCCAGAATTAGATCCTTGATATATAGAGAAGCAACAACGAATGTTATGTCTATACAATCTCATCTTTTGCAGTATGAAGCGAAGGCGAAGATAATAGATGGTAATACAATGGTAATTCGAACTTTTGCGTACCGTGTTACAAAGATACATTATCCGGAATTAGGATATAAAAAGCCCCACTTTTTGGTTATCGATAAAGAAAATCCGTTTTCGGACCTGGCCGCGGTCTAAATCCGGCTAGACTGAAAATATTTTCCCCTTTTGTCCCATGGGACGCTTTACGCTAACTACTTTCGGTATTGACTTTGCCGCTTCCGGAACAGCACTCCTTTGGGACTAGCGGAAAGTACTATTTAAGCTAGTCCCATTAAGGCTAGACGGTATTATAAAAGTGACCTTATTTTGACGCCAAATTCAACGAATATACGGGAAGGAAAGACGCGATGCAGTTGCTGAATATCATCTATCATTATACACTTTTGTCATCTATCATAACCTCATAATCAAGTTTAGAAGTAAACTGTAGCTATTTAACATGCGTTCATGCTGGAAACACGGGATCAATGCAAGCGAGTGTCAATGCAAAATGAAATACAAGGGTAGAAACCAGCTCTTCAAGCCTTCTCTTTGTCAAACACCTTGACACCGAACTTCCACACCTGGTCGACAGTCAGTGTGCCCATATCTCCATCGGCAGGCCTGTCTTCTCCAAGTACCACAAGGTCCGCATCTGCTCCCGGAGCCAAGGTACCCTTCCTATCAAATATACCCAACATCTTCGCCGGAGTCTCGGTGACAGCAGCAATTGCCTCGACAGTCTTGGCCCCAGCCCATCGGCGGAAGTTGTTCACACACTCGATCAAAGTGGCTGAACTTCCGGCAAGCTTCTCTGATCCCTCCAGAGTGAGCATGGCGCCTTTCTTCACGATTTGGTCACCGTTGGTCCACTCGTAGACACCATCAGGCATACCGCATAGCTTCATTGCATCCGTCACAAGGATCATGCCAGCCGGGTGGGCGTTGTATGCTATCTGGATGCTGGTGGGATGCAAGTGAATTCCATCCGCAATGATACCGTAGTACGGACGGTGCTGTTCAAACTGGCCCAGAAGCCCGAAGATACCTGGATGACGGTGATAGAAGGGTCTCATGGCATTGAACATGTGTGTGATCATGGTCGCTCCATTTGAAACTGCCGCCATGGCTTGTTCGTATGTTGCGTCCGAGTGGCCAATCGAATAGAGGATGTTCTGTGACTGGATTACCGGGATAAGAGATAACATGTTGCCCACCTCAGGAGCGGCAGTTATCATCTTGATAGGCATGCGGTCTGGAGGAGTTTGGTTCTTGCAGAAGTTTACTAGCCCGTAGCACTGGATGAGGTCGTTGACGTCGTTTGCAGCGATGAGGACTTCGGGATTATGTATGCCATTCTTTCCTGGGCTGAGAAACGGACCTTCAACGTGGGCGCCGAGGGACTCTGCGCCATCTTCTGCCCGACGGCGATGACCTGATGGCCCTAGGGATGGTAGGACCTGTCCAATATCAGTCAATGTTATACCCGGCTGGATGGAAGATGGCCCACCTTTGGATATACTTCTTTACTCTGGCTGGTGACCGTGGGCAGGTAGGATGTCACTCCCATCTTCACCAATGTCTGAGCAGCATCCCTCAGTCCATCATCGAACATCTTTTTCGTCGGCTGAGGGACCGAGAAATCGAACCCGTTTGCCCCGTTTATCTGCACGTCGATAAACCCTGGTGCAAGGATACGTCCGCCCAGATTAATGACCTGGTCTGGACACACCTTATCTTCATAAAAGGCACGTTGGCCCTGCAAGATCTTGCCAGAGATAGAGTCAACCCAGAGATCTTGTTCGATAAGCTTCTGCCCGCTGGGTACACGGCAGTTCGTAAACTTGGTGACCCGGGGAGCAAGAACTTCTCTGGTAATCGACGGCATGGCGTCGGTTTATCTTATACCAGCGGAGATGCGCAACCTTTTATGATGAAGAAGACGGGCAGAGGGTCGAGATGTTTTTGACTTGAAAGTGTGTGGTGGCAGTCGGAAGACCGAACTACGACAAAGCTCTTGAACCCCATGGGACGAATGTACGAGGTTATATGTCTCTGGTATTGTTTGCCTTCCCGGGTTTTCCTTCATTGGCCCCAACACCCTCCAATAGGCGGCTTACATTGGAGCAGATGCTGTCGCCGTCCTTGGGTTGAGCCATCCTCTGTTCCATCTAGCAGAGAGCTTCGAAGTTGCCGTCGCATCCAAACAGCCCTCTGCCTGTTCAAGCAATGAAGTCATAAATGCGACATAAGAACCTTATTTTTTGCCGTTTTGGGTGGATCGATACGCGAAACACGGACGATACGGCTTTAAAGACGGTATCGTATGGTAACCTCCGGAATTAAAAATACGATACATACCACAGTACCCATGATTCTGACTCAGCGATCACATGACCCTTGATGCAACCAAAGACGGAAAAAGGAAGTTTTGACGTCGCAGCAAGATGGAGGGGGATAGGAGGATAACACCCCAGACGCTCTGCAACCCAAGGGGAAACTGAAGGTGTAGGCATATACGAGGATACGTGGTGGGGGGATGACCCTGGCGTGGCAACCATCATGAGGGGTGGGTGGTACCATAGCAAGTGGACGTTACTGTCGCTGATATACCCCAAGCCGGCGTTCCCATACTTCCCGATAATTAATATTATGCCGAGAACGAGGTTGACTTTGCGGAGTTGAAGGCAAGCTTTGATACCCCAGATAGCCGCGGGCACTAGGCCAGGGGTTGGCCCGAGCTAGTGGCGCTTGCTACCGGCTTAGACGCGCGGATAACCACTTGACACCTGTGCCATGTCAGTATATGCATACCAATGCATATATCTTCAGGTATATAGCCATCTATCTATAACTCGTATAGATACTGGGATATTTCCTGTATGGTCTGAGGTTGCTTGATATCCTCAATATCTTCCGTCTACCTTGGCTTGAAGTTGCTGGCAAAGTCCATGTAGGGAGGAGTTGAATAGCTTAATATGGTAGCCAAGAGAACTACTATAAAGAAACTGCCACTCTTTAATGATATACCCTAGTTATCAGATATCTTATGGAACATTCTAGTTGTCCTGGTAGAATGATGTGAACTGCTTTACATAACCTTCTCACCCTTCTCTCTGTCCTGTTGCTATAGAAATGGCGCTAAGGACAGAGTCCAGCCCCTGTTTTTCAAAGTGAGGTGAGGAATCATGTAGAGTGCATCCTATAGCCTCCTTTTTGGCGCTATTTTCCTCTTATTCCTATGTGTGTCCTCCACTTTGAGCTCTCACTTCTTCGCTTACTGCTTTTACCCTCTCTATTCTATCCTCCTCTCTCATCTTCTGCCACACACTCCTACCTCTTTATTTAGATCTCTTTAACCATCAACTTCTTCTTCCTTTCTTCCCTCTCTTTCAAGCACCTTCTTCTTTCACTATACCCCGTCTACCACCTTTTCTGCTCTGCTAAACGCGTCGTTTACTGGTCTACAACTTCTTCATACACAGTAAATAATCTATTCTAACCTATAAGGTCCAGACTCATGCTAATATCACCTTTCTTTGATTATTAGCACGCATCTACAGCCTTCTGTGAAGATGGCTTCTGTAGCCTCTGGTCCGGATGCAGCTATTCCCGTGGGAACATACCAGCATATAGGCCCCCGCTGGATGTATCGACAGCTAAAAATTGGCCGTTTCCATACCCCCTGGTTTGCATCTCCTGTGGCACAGCTTATCTTGGTCTCCTTGGTCTGCTTCCTTTGCCCTGGCATGTTCAATGCTGTTAGTGGCCTTGGTGCAGGTGGTCTTGTTAACCCTCATGATATCGACAAAGCCAATGTTGCCCTCTACAGCACCTTTGCTGTTGTGGCCTTCTTCGCAGGCTCTATTGCCAATCGGCTCGGTCTTCGCTACACCCTTACTTTTGGTGGATTCGGCTACTTCCTCTATGTTGCCTCTATTTTGTCCTACAACCATAACAAGAATGCTGGTTTCCTCATCTTTGCTGGAGCTCTCCTCGGTGTTTGTGCCGCCTGTCTTTGGACTGCTCAGGGAACTATCATGATGAGCTACCCTGATGAGTACTCTAAGGGCAAATTCATCTCCTGGTTCTGGGCTATCTTCAACTTGGGCGGTGTCATTGGCTCATTGGTAAGTAATCCTCCTTTCCAGCAATGCAGTCCATGGCAATGCTAATCTTCTACTCGAAGGTTCCCCTTGCCAACAATCTTCACAATAAGTCCAACTCTGTTCAGGATAGCACCTACATCTTGTTCATGGTCCTCATGTTCGTTGGCTTTCTCCTTGGCTTTGCTCTTGTCAATGCTAGAGACATCAAGCGTTCAGATGGCACCCGTGTCATCCTCATGAAGAACCCATCCTGGAAATCTGAACTCATCGGCCTTGTCACCGTTCTTAAGTCTGACTGGTACATCATTGCTCTCTTCCCCATGTTCTTTGCCAGCAACTGGTTTACTACTTACCAATTTAATGCCGTCAACTTGGCCAAGTTCAATATTCGTACCCGTGCCTTGAACAATGTTCTCTACTGGATTTCCCAGATGATCGGCGCCTTTGTCTTTGGTTACAGTCTTGATGCTCCTCGTGTTCGTCGTTCAATCCGCGCCCGCTATTCTCTCGTTTCCCTCTTCCTTATTACCATGGCAATCTGGGGTGATGGATGGTTTAACCAGAAACAATATGACCGTGCTGATGTCACTGAGACCAACCGTATGGACTGGACTGACCCTAACTATGCTGAACCAATGGTCCTCTACATGCTCTATGGATTCTACGATGCTGCTTTCCAGACCTGTGCTTACTGGTATGTTGTTTTCCCTTCCCAATCTTTTTAATCTGTCCTATAATGACTAACAACCTCTACCCCTGAATAGGTTCATGGGTGCCTTGACTAATAACTCCCGCAAACTTGCCAACTTCGCTGGTTTCTACAAAGGTATTCAATCTGCTGGTGCAGCTATTGCGTGGCGGTATGTATTCTAACTTCTTATATACACTATTAGTGCATCACTAACAACTTTATCTATAGAATTGATAGTCTCGGTGTCTCTTACCGCGCAATGTTCATTTCTAACTGGGTTCTCCTTGCAAGCTCTTTGATCATTGCCGCACCCGTTGTCTGGAAGAAAATCAAAGACATCACTGACATCATGAAAGATCTGAAGTTCTCTGATGAGGACCTGGAGGAAGTTTCTACCGCTGCTGCTATGGAGCTGCGTGGTAGGTAGTCCATCACTTACAGCTTTTGTTTCAGCCCCATCAAGCTTTCCTGATACTTAAGCACTACTACCCTTACAGCTATAGGTTGTTCTCTCCTTTTTTTACTCTTTGATACAAGTCCCGTTCTGATGACTTTATCTTGATCTTTCATCCTCATGTTTATGCTCAGGGCATTGGAAATTTTTCCTCTGCCAAAGAAGCCATCAAAGTTGTTTGTTCTAGCCCTTAGTCTTTCTTACAGCTAAGGATGAAAAATTCAAGAAAAAAAAAAATTCGCTTTATAAATCTCCTTCACTTTAACGTAGTCTTAAGGCCAATCCTATATCCAATGCTTGAAAAATTGTTGCTAACCTTACTTCGGGGCCTAAGTATCTAGAGTCTTTGTAGAAGTAATCCACATGGGAATATGGAGTACTTCCTGGTTACTCTTTACATAATTCTAAGGAAGAGGAACAGTTCTTGAACCAAGAAAAATTAAGGACATCAACAGGGGACATTTCTAAAGGTATTTTTATATACATTATCCTCGTGTCATATCCTCTATATCTAAGGGTCGTGAAGCCAAGCCTGACCGTCTATATCCATACCCAAATCCGTAGTCTCAATTTCCTTGAGTTCCTCTAATTTTTTATCGTTATCATCAAATTCTCCCTTGATAAAATCATCCCCAAGCTCAGGTAGAGTGAAGGCAGCATTGATAGCATCATCTGTGGTCAAGAAATCCGTAGCAGTGTTTTCGTCAAAGTTGATCAACGCATCTAAGTCGTTTTGAGTAATATCAGCTTCGTGCGCGAGGGTCATGAATTCAGCTAGACTGGGCTCCGAGGGATCGGTGCTGGAGTTCAAAATATCATCCACAGTAGTATCGTGGTTTATATTTTGCAGGCTTCCATTCTCACTGCTTGCTGAATTTGGAGGAGTCGAAACAACAACGCCGAAGTTGTTGGTATCGACGGGCTGTTCGACGTTACCCAGGTCAGACTTTAATGACAAAACTGGATCTATGAAGCATTCCGGGCTCGGATCCGGTGGAGGTGTAAGGGTGTTCACTGGTTGTTCGGGTTTGACCCTTTGTGGCTGCTTCTCCTGCTCCGTTGGCTCGATGTTTATGTGAACGCCTGCTTTACGGATAGCAGCTTCAAGGAACGAGGTTGCAAAATCGGCAGATGCATATATTTCGCGTAAACGTTGCAGTATTTGCATGCACTGATAAAATCGTCCGAGACTCGCAGATCGGAGGTTGATGTCACTTGACTTGATATCGAGTAAGTGTATGATGACAGCCGGAAGGAGAACAGTAACACCGCTTGTTGGTAGGTATCGCGTCAAATCCAGAGTATGTAGCTCCTGAGCAACCTTTGTGATTTCCACCGCCGCAAGTCTGACTTTCGCTCGAGAAAAGGATTGCAGTTCTGCTTCGATCGTGGTCGTAGAGTTAGCCGGTAGGACCTGTGGTCGGTGTAGGGCACTCAAGGTAGTCAGATATATCATCTGGAGCAGGCCGCGATGAAGGTGAAGCACTTCTTCCCCACGAGATAGGCTCCATGAAGTCGAAGGGCGATACACGGTCACATCCGGCTGTCCGGATTTCCAACTCTCAAGCTCGATATCACATGCTCTAACTTCACAAGCTTCCGTGGCAGTCTTTTTCGGCACCAACATCATAGTGGTTTCGGTTGTGCCGCCAAATTTATGACCAAGGACAGAATACTGTGCTGACAGGACGTGACTGATACATAAGCATAATTTTGTTTTCTCAATAAACATCATGGCAAGGTCCTTCTGATACCTGACATTATGAGTCAACTCACAGTCTCCTAGAACCTGAAGGACTTCGGTGGAAAAGGGGGCGATATCAAAATCATCAATCGTCAGCAAGGGCATGTCGCAATCTTCGTCCTTGATTCTGGTAGGTCTTCTCATGCCCAGAGCGATGAGTCTGTCGCGGGTATAGGTACTCCACCATATTCTCTTCCAAAGCTTCTGTCGTTTTGCATCCATGTTTGAAGTTGCCGGATCTCTGTGGAGGCCGATGGTGTGAGCAAGAGAAAGTCCAACGCCCATCCAGTGCCATGTATCCTTTTGGTCATCCGGCATTTCATACCAATGCGTCATGAGAAGTATCGACTGGACAAGAGATATCCGGTCGGACTCGTAATCAAAGTCATATAGAAGCTATGTCAATCAGTAATTGATTTCTATAGTTACCTGTGGGATCCTTCTATACATACTCTTGCTTTTTGGAAGAAAGCTTTGCGAGCAGTCTTCCGCGACTCGAACCCAGCAGCCTGTAGATGCTTGATATCGACAAATGCAGTTCCGGCAAACATAACTGCCTGGAACAACAAAAGACTCAATCTCCGTGATGCATCATTTCGCATGATTATACGTAGAAAATCGTCCAGGTCAAGTAGAGGCATATATGTATGCACATATTGGATGTAACTCTTAAGCAGCTCATTCCTAAGAGAATCACTGGGTATAGTCAAGGCCCCCTTTCGTTCCAGGAAGTCGATGTCTTCTGTCAAGAATTTACACGGGAGAGGCTGGATATAATC
>NW_003456426.1:1204337-1321129 GCF_000151425.1 Trichophyton rubrum CBS 118892 | reverse complement strand
TAGCTGTGACCTTCGGTGGTACGGTGTAGAGAAATGGAGAGTTGATAGTTGTGCTGCTCGATAGCCGTCTCCTCCTTTCCTCATCTTGCATACGCTGTCTCTTCTGGGTTTGATCTTAACAGATTTCATTAGTAACAGCTACATAGAGATAAAAGAAGTCTAAGGGAGGTATCTCACATATCATATGAGGCACATGCTGTTCGTTCTCTGGGTATCTTCCAGGCGATACTGAGGGCCATGAATCAGAGAGAGACGGGAACAGCCTGTTAGAATCAGAATTCTTGCCGAATATAGATGAATTATCCGGCGATGAATCCTTCGGTGTTTCCACCGCAAGCTCGACATGATGTTTCCTATACAATCCTTTTAGCCGGCGTTCCATTCATGAAGGTTTTTGGTCTACTGGTGGTGAAGTCCAGTGGCTACTGACTTTTTGCGTTTACTCTCTGCAACGACACACTCGACATCATCTAGACGGCAATTGGTACACGGAGAGCCATTCTCAACAACATCACAACGAACTTTGCGAGCCCGACAGCAGCAGCAAGCCTTTGATGCTCTTCTCTTGACTGGGCGGGCCGAGTTCTGTAAACTGGCAGCGTTGGACTTGCGTTTATTCTTAGACAAACTGTTGTCTGGAGATTCTGGAGACGAGACCATGACGACGAACGGTGTCCCAATGTGTTATTGCATGAACTGCGGCGGGACGGTGACAATGATGGTTACAGGCGCAGAAACAGGAGCAGTATGAGAAGCAGCAAAAGCGGACGTGTACTCCGTATAAGTATACGAGTGTATTTGACAAAAGGGCGTGGTCGGTATCAACAACTTGCTTGGAAGGAAGAAAAATGTCAAAGAACAGAACAGGCGTGGGGTATGGGTGGGATGGAGGTTTCTAATATATGGAGGCCTCGAACTTCAAGACATCGTCATAGCCCTTAGGTTTCTCGGACTTGTACACAGGCAAAAGGGGGGGGGGGGGGACGGCATTATTGGCCAGTAATGGGGCGAGACCGTACTTATACTTCTTCCCCAGACCCCCTGTAACTATAGAATAATTCGAGTTTGGGGAAATAATCTTCTTGGACAGTGAGTGGGGAAGGTTGTGTTTCTTTAGTGGAGAATCGAACGCTTCAGAAAAGACGGGTTCACTCCCGGCGAATATCGAGTGCAGGATATGTCCTTAATTTTTTCTGGGGATGGGCCTAGTTATGTACTGGCAGAAGTGTTGCAAACCAGCCTTTGACGTTCCTGGACCGAGCTCAGGGATCACAATGCTGCTGTTGCTGCTGGTTTTGTTTTCGAGGTTTCGTCACACGGCATCTTCCACCCGGCCGGGCGAGTGCAAACTATCAGCCAAGCCATCTTTGAAAGTTGAAAATGCGTACGAGTACCGTAGTAATTATGGAGTGCTCCGTTTTGATGGATCTTATACTGCCGAGATCCCGCAATTCGGAATCTGGAATCTGTCAAGACAGAGCTACCTTGTGTTTGAATTCAGATTGTTCTTGGGACAGGTACTGTGCCGAACCCAAGCCATGAATCATAATTCTGAGTTGCCCCTTAAGGCTGTAAAAAGGGCCAACTAACTAACTAGTTGGAGGCCCCCTCACCCCTATAAATTGGAGATATTCGATGGTGGCTGCGTAAGTGACGACATGCAGGCTAACTGTGCCCCCTCTCCCCCTCGTGGTGCATTAAAAAATGCTCATGGATCAGACATGAAAAAAAAAAAATGTCAAGTGGTCACAGGCAAGCTTGACGTGGAGCTGCATGCCACCCTGTACGACCAAGCTCCACCCCTGTAGATGTGCAGCACGCCTCGTGGAGTTAGTTTCTAGCACCATATCAGGGCCGGCGAAGTGGGTGAGGAGCCCAAACGCTTCGAGTAGAAAAGGCGGAGAGGGACCCCGATCGCCCAGTCCCAGTTCTGTCTGGCTCATGAGATGTCGGTCAGGTTTGAGAGGCTCGGAAAGAAGGCCGTTGGGAGTGAGTGGCGGCCCCTTCTGTCTGCAACCAGGTCAGGAGTGCCATCACGACGGCGAAACCTCCGGCCGAGCCTCTGCCTGTGATTGGTGGCCAAAGGCAAAACGGCATTGCTTACTCCATACGCTTTCCGCAATACGAATGTGTTCGGCCTCTGTCAAGCTCTTGTTTCAACCCTTGCTCGGATCACGGCACCGTTCAGCCAGGGAGTCACAAAAGCTCAATAATAATAATCCTGCCCTGCTGCTTTCTGTGTGCCAGCCATCAACGACCATCATCAACCATCCTGGCTGACGACGCGAGTCCTTGAAGTCTTGTCTATCGAAGCTGAACTGTCTTGTAGCCATCTCGTAGGATGATGATAACTAGTTGATGCTGTGCTAGGTGACCGTCCTCAGTCGCGAGCAGGCCTTCCTCTCTGTCTCGCACGAGTCGCCGTACGAGTCGCCAGTCGTCTCATCTCTTCAACTAGCAGTAGCTGGCCCATTCCCGGCTCTCGAATGCTCGTCTGCCCGTCTGCAAAGTCTTGATGTCGTTGTTTTGGCGGTGTTGGCGTTGCAGAAGAAACGAGAAAAAGGCAGAAAGTCGGTGCAAGTTCGGCACATGACCTGCTAGTCCCGGAAGGGCAATTGCTTGCAGCGAGATCGGAATCTCCACCACCAGCAGGAGCAGCAAAAAAGCATGAAGAGGGCATGAAATGCATGAAAAGGAATGCCAGCATGAACCAGAAGAGCAGAGAGGAGAGAGGACGGCCATGGAGGATTCATGCATGCAGGGAGTCGCGGCGTTGCGGGCGGCAGATGCGACGACGGCCAAGGTTGTGAGTTCTCGTTGGCATGTTTGCATATTTTTGACACTTGAACAGTCCGGCTCACCATGCAGCGGCAGGTTTGGTTGACTTGAGTATACACATTCGACCGGCCTCCTCCGAGTGTTTACGCAAGGGGTAGCTTTCAAATGGTTTCCTGCTTGAGTCGTAACTGGTATACGAGTACTGGTTGGAGTCAAAGCGGCCGATGTCGAAGTCCGGGGTGACGACAAATGACAAGCTACGGGGGTCCTTGGCCAGGGGGGCTCTGCATCGGCCTCGCTAACTGGTTATGGAGCCCCTGAGGGACGCCAGCCTCAGGGTTGGTGAAAGTGCAATTTTAGACCCTGTTGGTGGCAGGGCGGCTGGGATATTATTGCTTTCGAGGAGCTCATTTCGCCTGCGGAATGCCGCCGGCTGGCTACCCGTTGGTCCGACCACTCCATCGCAGAGACAGCTGTCCACAGCTAACGACTTAGCCTTCCAAGGCAGCGAGGTAGGTATAGAATGTAACTAATGGTTGGGTAGATGCGCCCGATCGAGAACGTATCCCGAGAGCAAGTGACATCGGCCCGGCCATCTGTAGCTAAGTTATATTACTATTGCTACTCGGCACTCCTTATAGCTCCTTCTATAGCTTCTTTCCTATGGAGTAAACTTGAAGCCCAAGGAGTGTTGCGGGCTGGTCACTGTCAAAGACGGAGCCCTGGGCCTTAATATGGCCAGCTAAGATGCGACTACATAGCTGCTTCCAGGTAGCTGTTCTTCCCGCAGCTCCCAGCCAGCCCTTTCCACTCTTCTCTGTGTATCAATGGTGGTCGCATCAACGATAGTGATTGATATTGAACAAACATGAACTGTTCAAATCGAACATCAACCTTCGACAGGCCAAAATTTGGCTTCTCTTCAAATTCTATTTTTAGCATCACAAAACTAACCTAACCAAAAGAGGAAGAAGGCAGCAACATTCTCGCTGCAGCATAAAATGGTCGAGTGTCAGCAAGATGGTTGCTGAGCCAGATCTCTTGATATTGCATTTTACATTGTCAGACAAATAACCAGTTACTTACCACGATGAAAATAGCAATAATTGGTGCCGGCATCAGTGGGTGTGCAGTCTATCTCGCCTTGAAGAAGAGACTCCCGGCCGGAGAGGAACATGAATACACCATCTATGAAGCATACGAAACTTCAGCATCATCTCCACAGAACTATTCTGATGGAGATGTACATTCTTCAAGCTTCGTCGTGGGTGCCGGGCTGGCAATCTGCCCAAACGGTTTAAGCTGTGTCAGACGGCTTGATGAAGATATATACCACGCCATTACTAGGATGGGATACCCATACGCATACCAGCAAATGAAGAGCTCCCATGGATGGAATCTCATGAAGATGGAAGTCTCTGGCTCGAATCCAAAGATCAACTCTGTCTCGTTGAGCCGGCATGCCCTGTGGCGATGCTTTCGAGATCGGGTCCCGGATGATATCGTTGTCAATAAGCGAGTGGCCTCGGTCGTTGCGAAGCCAGACGGACGAAATGTTATCAAGTTTGTTGATGGCAGTCCAGATGTAGAGGCAGACCTAGTCATTGGTGCTGATGGGCTCAAAAGTGTCACTAAGTCAGCTTTGTTTCCGGAGGATAAAGAAGACCGATACCCACCACACTACGAGTAAGTCTCCTTTCGACTATATTACTAGATGAATAAAGAACACATTCTACTCAAATACGAGCTTGCCCAACTAACAATGCATCAGAGGAGTCGCTGGAGTAGGCGGGTTCTTCCCGGCTGACCAACTACACGACCAAATCGAGCCAGGCACCATGAACCTGGTCTTCGGCGGGAACGGCTTTTTCGGCTACTGCTACACCAACACTGACAAGGACGAACCAAATCGTCATATACCGCAAGGAGTACTCAAACCAGGCAACACGGTAATGTGGTGGTCTACATACGAAGCTAAAGAATGTCCCGATACCAAATCCATAGACAAAGCCGCCATCATCCAGGACGTAAAGTCCCGGCATGCCTCGTGGAAAAGCCCCGTTGTGCAGAAAATACTCGCCTCAGCAGATATACAGAACATGTACCCTGTCTGGACCGTGCCGGAACTACCTACGTGGGAAAGACAAGGAGTTGTACTGATCGGTGATGCGGCACATGCCCTCCCACCTACTTCGGGACAAGGTGTGTCTCAGGCAATGGAAGATGTAGAGTGTTTTTCTATATTACTAGCCCATACCCTGGGCAAGGAAGGCCAGGAATCGTCAGAGGACAGTGCGCTTCAGGCTCGAAAGGCGAGAATATCATGGGCAGCGAAGAAGCTCATGAGTATACGCATGCCTCGGATCAAGGCAATTCTCGACCAGGCGAGGAAATATCAAAACCAGAAGCGGAATCTTTCTGTTTTCCAGGAATGGTTTATGTATTTGATGATGTACCTTATGAGTAAGTCGGGTCTTCTGGGTGTTAAGGGAACAAGCACTAATGACCCGTTTATAGGTTTCTTTCCAGCGCCGCCTTGGGTCAAGATATTATATTCATATGATATTGAGAGTGAAACCCGAAAAGCTATTGAAGAGTAATAGGTATTGTTGGAACATGTCCAGGGGGAAAACTGCCCACTCATCCCCAGCCTCGCAGCCCGAATCGGGTTTACATATCTGTACTATAGGACCTCCCTACTTCCTACTCGTATATAATAACCATCAATTAATCAATTAATTAAACATGGAAATCTCATTGCTGTGTGGTATCTAAGCGGACAAGCTAGTCATCAAAACAAACACCAACATAACAGAAGCGTCAGACTCATAAAAAAAAAAACCAAAAAAAGGTTAGCAAGCAGATTCGTGATTAGTACTGTAGTTGCCGGACTTTTAATTAATTGCCACCTCTTCCCATTCTTTCAATCGAACTCATAATGCCACTGCGGCCCGGGGTTTTTGCCATGGCAATGCCACTGGGAGCGACTTTAGTGCCAGATGGAGCACCAAAACGTGGGATTCGGGGAGTATGGCTTTGTGGAAGCTGACGGGGACGGGATGAGGTAGAGCTCTTTAATCCAATGCTGCTGCTGCTGCTGCTACTGCTTGCAGCTGGTGTTGGCTGGGAAATAGGCATCTTCTCGCTTCTTTCTTCCTCATTTAGTTCCTCACAGGGTGGAGTAGATGGCTTCTCTGCAGGCTCTGGGGCCGGTTGGGAATCTTGCTGCATTTGAAGCCACTCATCCACCACTGCAACTAGTTCTCCTTTCTCTGCCCTTTCAGCCTTGAGTTCGGAGCGTAAGGCCTCGCTATCTTTCTTGAGTGATATCATCTCTTGTTCAAGCCCCTTGATCCGGGCCTCCAGTACCCGTTTTTCAGCCTCTAAGCCTTCATTCTCTCGAAGCATTGTGGCATCCCCTGGTGCGGTCTCCTCATCAGCAAATCTCGATTTTGCTCCATTCAGCTCAGACTGAAGGTGTTTGATTTTCTCCAAGGCATCCCTCAACTTGTTTTCACCTTCTTTTACTCTCTTTTCCCAACGAGCTTCATAACTCTTCTTCAAGGCGGCAACCTTCGTCTCGTGTTTACCCTTGTATAAGGCATGTAGTTCGCGGGCAACTCTTTCTACGGCATCTTGAACTTCTCTGGCGGTCTCATCCGAGTTCCTGGTGTTACAGTTGGTCGGCTGAGCGGAGCCTTGTGTACCAGTACCATTGTTGCTCCGTGCAGCCGAAAGCTGGCTTTCCAACTCGACCAGCTTTCCCTCCATCTGTTCTCTGGCCCTCTCGGCCTCCTCTGCTCTTTGAGCAAGGCTTTCTCTTTCTCTCTCGCCGTCAGCCATTTCGGCCTTGACAGTTCTCAACACATCTTTCATCTCCTGACTCCTCCTTTCCCATTCAACCTGTTCTGATTCAAGGGCTTCCCTTTTAGCCGTTTCATTCCTAACCTGCTCCAATGCCTCTCCAACGCGACGTTCGGCGTCAGAGACAGAGTCCTTGAGGCTAGCAACTTCGGCATCTTTTCCATTGAGAGTAGCTTTTAGAGAGGATATCTGCGACAAGAAGGAAGATTTCAACGATTCCAACTCTCTAGGAGTAATTGAGGGAATAGACCGAGGAGTCGCAGGTGGTGGTATATCAAAGTCCAGAAGAGAAAACTTGTTGGGAGACCTAAAATTCTCCCCCGGCTTTCTCGGCGAGGTCCGTCGAGCCCTATAGGGAGACTTCTGACCCTCAAGTGCACAGTTGGTAGGAACATCCATTTGGTCTGTAAAGTCTAGAAGGTTGGCGTCATCCTCAACGCGCATATATTTCCGGACAGGAGAACGTGGGAAACTGGACGATTCTGTTTCGCTAGATGACATTCCTGGTTCTTGTTTGTTCAACGCTCGTTTCGCTGATCTAGGAGTCACTTGTGACATTTGATCTCTAACATTTGGGGTAAACGTAAGTGGAGAGTCGTTTCTGAGCTTGGAAAAGAGAGTCATGTCGGCGTTAGGCACTGCTGAAAAGGTACTGAGACTTGTATGATCTCCCACACTATTATCACCGTGGACACTGTCGCATATAGAACTATCTCCTTCGTTTTGGTGGCGGACAATGCTCATGTGCTCATGGGTATTTTCTTCAACAACTGTAGCCAAAGACTGCCGTGAGGACGACTCTGGTTCAACGATTTGTTTGTCTTCGTGATTGTCACCCGTTTCAACTGCATCAGCCGGCTGATCCTGTGATACGTTTTCTTGCTCGTTCATATCAAGGTCATGTTCGGTGTAATCTTCGTATGGGTTATGTGTGGGCTCAATATGGCAGCTCTCATCAGCGTCAAAGAGTGCAGCTGGACCCTCGTCCGGTCGATCTGTATACTCAATATTTATTGAGTCTTGAAAAGGGGAGCTAGGAGGATTCTGGAAGCCGGACTGGTCATGGTGGTGGTCTTCGTGGATATCAAAGACAGGGGAGTTTCTGGTTTGTTTTGATGGTATGGTGTTTTCATCGTAGTACAAGTTATCTAGGTCCTCGGCGTCTCCCATGGGACTTTTCGATAGTGGTGAAGCAAGTGACTGAAGGTGTGATGGACGAGAATTGAGTCTCGAAGGTGACAGAGGTGACAGCGGACAGTCCATTGTCACAATCGGTATTTCCGTCGTTTGCTGTGACTTTTTTTTTGCGTTTTTACTTGAAATTCAGCATTGAGGGTATCCTGCATAGGATATCACAAAAAGACTATCAAGTGATGAAAAAGGGATGCGTCACTGATGGTCTGAGTGAATGTAATATATTTCCCAGTTTTGTCTGTCTCTTGTGTCGCATGAAGAAAAGAAAAGCGAGCTTTGCGATGTTTTGATACTTTGGCCCGGCAACCGAGTAAACATAAGATGACATAATCATGACATAAGCGTCAGTGGGGTTTACAATCAATACGGCGTTAATACTAAAATTACAGCACGGAGCAAAGCTTGGCGCTTAAATCTTAAGTAAGCGTGAACCTTATATGCGCCGCGTCTTTTTGCCTCTTGCGGTACATTTCGACCTCATCTTATCAACCTGCAAGCGCATATGCAGGGTGCGTTGTTCGTCAAATGCGACTAGGCCGGACGGCCTGGGTATCACGTCCTGCGGGTTTGATTGCAGCGGTTGACAGCGGAAGATCTTCAGTTGCTTTCGTCTCAATAAGAACACCCGGTGGGGGTCTCGAGACGAGTACCTTGTACCAGACAGTCACCCTTCTCCACCAGCAAGGTCGGCTTCACAATTTCTTTAGCCCAGTTGCCGCTTGCCCAAAGGTCAGAAGCTGTACTACGTCACCGTGTATTCAGCGGCTAAGGACCATGTTATCCATGGTTTACCGTGCCAGTCAGACCGCCACTCGTGATCAGACTTTTCTTTAATTTCTCCTGAACAGCGAACTTTCTTCCCACTTCCACAACTCTCAACTCCACCGCTCGCCCAGCAACGCACAACAAACACGCCCAACCTGCACGCTTGCACAAGCCGCCTCAGTGATTTCTGGTCTCAAGTTCACCTGCTCCGGCGATTGAGAACCAGCCCAGGCAGGACAGACGAACTCTCAACCACAAGAAACTGTCGGCAGACAGACGTGACTGAGCAGCCTGACAGACACCACCTTTTCCCTAAACCCCTCTTCGCATCAATAAATATAATTGGCCTTCGCTGGCAATACTTCCCCAGGTTTTACCTTGACGTTGATTCTTCCAAGCCGGCAGAGCGTGCAGTGTCTCGTCTTTCATCTCAACTGACAACAGGTTCTGGTTGAAAAGAGGGAACGGGGGTTGCGTGGGAGGATAGCCGTAAGAACCAGACTAGAATATATAGAGCCATGAGATTAACACGTCAGGCAAGACACCATAACTCTTCTCCTCCGACTTCTTCACGCGCCGACGACGCTTTCCCAACCGTCCAGCTATTTATCCTAGGTGAGTTGACGCGAATGGCTTGTGTCCTTAATGGCCTTGAACCATACTAACCAGCTTATAGCGGTATGTCGCTTTGCAGAGCCGATCGCATTGACCTCCATCTTCCCATATTCATGGGTAATGGTTAAGGATTTCAATATTGGAGACAAGAGCAATGCGTCCTTTTACGCTGGAATTATCATTTCCGCCTTTGCCTTGTCGGAGAGCCTGACTGGAATGTTCTGGGGAGGCCTGTCGGACAAAGTTGGTCGCAAGCCTGTTCTTCTCCTAGGATGTGCTGGTACTGTCTTGTCTCTTATGATAGTCGGGTTTTCCCGGAACTTCTGGATGGCTCTCCTCGGCAGAGTTGTTGGCGGCCTCCTGAACGGCAATGTTGGGGTTATCCAGACAATGGTTGGTGAGGTGGTTAAGAATCCGGACCATGAGCGTAAGTTAGACGTTCTGATATCATTATCTTTGCCTACATCCATATACTAACATATTATAGCGCGAGCATACGCTGTTATGCCATTTGTCTGGTCTATTGGGACAATCATAGGCCCAGGTATATCCCTTTCCCAGAATATTCCTTTTCCTACCTTACAGTAACTGCTAACTCTTACTAGCGATTGGAGGCACGTTTGCGCAGCCATATAAATCCTTCCCTTCGCTCTTCTCTCCATCAGGCTTGTTTGGTACCTTCCCTTACCTTCTCCCTAACATAATATGTTCGCTGCTACTCTTTATCAGTATCTTTGCCGGATACTTTTTCCTGAATGAAACACATCCCGACCACCAACCCCAGCATACTCGTATTGAAGGTGCAGAACAGCATACCGATGAGGATGATAATGACACTATTGGTGCTCCTCTCTATGCTGTCGCTACGGCAGGATCTACAGCTCATGCTGGTGCAGACTTAACCGCCAAGTCATATGGCACTTTCAACGAGGTTGACATGCACGAGGATGAGGAATGGTATGTCAGGCCAGATGGGAAATCCCTTCCGGCTCCGGATTCGGGTAAAGTCTTTACAAAACGTGTGACTATGCTCATAATCGCCCTGGGTATCTTCACCTACCATTCCATGACCTACGATCATCTCCTCCCGATTTTCCTTCAGGATCAGAGAGATGGACTTATCCACCACCGTCCGTCCTCTCCCCTGGACATCCCAGGAGGATTAGCCCTATCCACGCAAACTGTTGGCTTGATCATGGCCGTAAACGGAGTTATTGCCCTGATAATTCAGGCCTTCATCTTCCCTATTGTCACCGAATGGTTAGGCGTATGGAGCGTCTTCGTTCTCGTCACCATCCTCCATCCCGTGGCATACTTTATTGTGCCCTTCTTGGTTTTCCTGCCAATCCGCCTCTTATACCCTGGCATCTACACATGTCTTACGATTCGAAATCTTTTCTCCATCCTGGCCTATCCCGTGCTGCTCATATTGATCAAGCAAGCCAGCCCGTCGTACAATACCCTCGGAAAAATCAACGGCCTTGCTGCATCCGCTGGAGCAGCCTGTCGAACACTTGCCCCGCCGATTGCCGGATACCTTTATACTGTCGGGACCCGAATTGGGTTTACCGGAATTGCCTGGTGGGCTAGCAGCCTAGTCGCTATCTTCGGAGCCCTGCAACTTTGGTTTATGAGCGGTAAACCACACACAAGTGTTTCCATACTGGCTCGCCCACCTTGTTTTTCCAGACATGTGGAAACTCATCCTCCCGTCATTCACGTCCATGTGGAAGAGGAAGAGCAACCGACACCACATGAACGTCAGCCGTTGGTATAATTTGGTTTCCACAGGAAAGTCTCGGAGAGTGATTCAGAGTGATTTCCTTTATTTCTCTTTTTAATTTTCCAATTTTCAAGGAGATACCTTTATCGCACATTAAAACGATTCCTGATTCAAATCCCAGACTCGAAGATGGACTTTTCATTCTTTCGTTCAATTTATCCTCAAAAACCTGCTGGAGTTATGGTTTTAATCTACATTTCAACGAGATCCGCAGTCACTTTACGATGTTTATTGTTTTGCTTCTACAGCTAGGCAGCCTGTTAAATGTGGGAAGCACGGGTTCGGTCTCTTTATAATGTCAGATATTGTCATGCCAAATTGAATACATAATGATCTACTATTTATTAGCTGTTCCTAAGATTCTTTGATTTATATATATCAAATATATAATAGACGGCTCCGTATAATAGACGGCTCCGACGCCACCAAAACACAAGGTCAGGCAATGAAAAAGGGGAGGTCATCGATCAATATAAACACAAAATTACAATGCAGTCGTGAACCTGCAAAATTCGACTTGTAGAGACCCTAAAGAAAAGCGCCGATTCTCCCATCGTGTCAACAAGACATGCCTACCCAAGCGATCAAAATGCCAAGCTCAAATCATGACCAGCATAACTAGTTATCTGCCTTCTCCCTCGGATGAAATAGGGAGATAGGAACGCCTTTCTCTGAAGCGCTGTAAAATGGTACTCGGTTAGATGGAACAGCCAAAGAAGACCAACTATCTTGATGGGAGCGTATTAACTTGACATAACGTACCTGAATCCATGTCTCTGCCCACGGCTTGACTGCAGCCCAGGCTAACAAACTCGCAGTTGCAATGATGAATATGAAAACAACAGCCTTGTCTTTATTTGAATCTCGCTCTAGACATTATCTTAACGTTAGCAAACGCTTCACCAACCCGCCACCACGCCTCGTTATCCTCTACCGTTAACACTCACGGAAACAAGTCGTAAAAACATTCTCTTCTACTGCCCCCTTGCATTTAGGCAAATGTTGGTCTAGGCAGAACCGTCTATTGCAGTCATTACAGCTTCGTCCCCCATG
Organism: Trichophyton rubrum CBS 118892; assembly: GCF_000151425.1. Classification (NCBI taxonomy): domain Eukaryota; kingdom Fungi; phylum Ascomycota; class Eurotiomycetes; order Onygenales; family Arthrodermataceae; genus Trichophyton; species Trichophyton rubrum. The sequence continues at coordinate 1,309,077 of NW_003456426.1, read as the reverse complement.
GTCTTTCGCCTCGTCGTCTCCCTCGCCACCATCCGGCGTGGGCAATTTCACCGCCCCATTGCCTCGGCCGCTGATGAAGTCTCGAAAGGACAGTGTATCTCGTGACCGTGGATCTAGCGGTGCGACTGAGCCTGGCGGGCCGAGAGGTATGATAGTGCTGTTTGTCCAGCAAGTGCACTTGCAGAAGGACGTTGGTTCTAGGCAGATGAATTGCTGGTTAGTCGGTCGGTTCGGATGGAGATGATACGAGGCGGGAGAGGAGTTGACGTACTGCCTGCGGAAACAAGGGAGAGCAACGGCACGATGAAGAGCAGCAACACCTGGAGCCGGATTCCTCGCAGTATCATGGTCGCAGTTGTTTGGCTGGTTTATCCTGCTATTCATGTCTTTCTTTTGCCCTTCAATGAGGCCGCGAGTTGCGGTAAATGCGACGATGGAGGTGATGCTTATGTAAGATCTTATCTTATCAGTTAAGCTGACGATGGACGAGCGGAAGAAAACGACGAACGATAACCAGCAGCCTACATGAGATGGAAGAAGATGAATATGAGATCAAGGGATGAAGTGGGATTCAGTGTAGTTACTTGTTTAATTGGAGAACTCATGCGTCGTGGTATCTATGCTATTTTCTGCCCCGGGAACTATGGCTCCTGTTCTCCCTCTGGCGCCTCTCCTTGCCTGCCTCTCTTCTCATCCGTTTCCATGCTCGATTGTTATCTCCTCTATTCTCCCAGAACCATTTAGCAAACTCGCTATCTTCGGCAGCTTCCTTTCCACGCTTAGCACCGGGCTTGGTGGGTGAAGAAGGTAGCTCCCTCTCAGCAGAGGGCGTATCCAGCCCGTCATCATCATCATCATGTGCATCATTCACATTCACGTTAGAGTCCTCTCCCCAGAAAGTGATCTTGGTGGGGAGTGCAGTGTCCGGTGTGGGAGCCAGACTCCGCATAGACCGGGACTGCAAGTCTTGTACCGTAAAGGGAGTCTGTGGCTCAGTATAGAGCTTGTCACGAGCCTCGTCCTCACTGCCAGAGTCCTCTGCGTTGCCGAAAAAGCTGAACTGGGTGTCGATAGTCAGCTGGGGGTTTGGGATCGAGATGTTAGATGGCTTGGAGCGCTTGAATAGTGCTTCTAGCGGGTGGACTTTTGGGGTATCTTTATTTTCTTCAACGGTCGGGGCTGGAGTTTCCTGCTCGACAGCCACTGGTTTCTCAGTTTCCGACTCTTCAGAGCTAGATGTTCCAGTGCTTGAAGTGTCGGAGCCGTCTTCCTCCTCCTTTTCATCAGATTCCGATTCAGACGAGCTATCTGACCCTTCGGAGCTGGTGTAGTCCTCGCTGCTGGAGGATTCGGCGGCTGAAGACTCGGATTCATTACTAGCAGCCAGTGACTCTTCTCTCTTCTTCTTCTTCTCATCTGCCATGGGTATCTGCTTAGACACTACAGACGTAGTCTGAACCGGTCTCTCGCTCTTCTTTGGCGGCTCCTCCTTGACATTGCCCTCCCGGTCTATCCATCCTTTCCCTTCAACGTACTCTCCAGTAAGCTTCGAAGAGGACACATTCTCTCCTGTCTTTATAAAGCTTGGATGCTTGACTGTCTGCTTAAACTCGTGGACCGTCACAGACTCGGCTCCTCCCTTCTTCTTGCTCGAGCCTGACTTGGTCTTTGCCGACTTGTTCGCCGGCGGCACAGTGCGGAACAAGCACTCTGAGCCACTCGAGTACTTTGACGGCTGCTTGCTCTTCTTTGCCTTCTTCGAGTCCTCGTCCTTCTTTTTCGATCTGCCCGAAGAGGAACGAGGCTCAGTCCATCCTCGCATTACTTTCCGCGACACCGGAAGCTCGTAGCCCTCGATAACGTGGTCAATGGCCCTCCGCTTGAGAGCCACCCCCTTATCTGGCCCCGTGGACGGAGCTCTGGCCTCTGGCTCAGCCTGCAATTGGCTGCTGGGAGTAGGTCTGGCCGCTTCTATCTTCAGCTTCCTGCCCTTGAGAAATGCGCCGTTGAGCTTCTTGGTGAGCTTCTCTGCCTCGGCCTTGGGGAGAGTGACGAAGCCGTAGTTGTTCTCCGGGTGCGTCTCTATCGTATGCAGCGAGATATCAGTGGCAAGAGGGCGGATCGAGGGCTGCAGCACTGTCTCGAGGATCGCGGCGTCTAGAGGCGTGATATGCAGGCGTTTAACTGCGTCCGACATCCGCCCTGGTCGAATCTCTCTGCCGCTGGCCTTTCTGCCCTCCTTGAACCTCGTAATCCTCCTCAAGCACGCTGCTCCAAGTCTCGTCTGCTCGTCGTGGTGTATCCTAGACGTTGGTTGCCGGAGTTTGGCGCTATGAAGAAGAAGAGGAAGAAGAAGCAATTCACATGAAGCGAGTTTTTTTTACTTTTCCCGCCAAGCTCGTGACCTCCAAAGCGCCAAAACCTCGAATTCTCCGGGCGAGCCGTCTCACAAGAGAAGAGCGTCGACCAACCTCACTCCTCGCACTGCACGGCAGCTCTGCATCCACCAACATCCAGCAGCTGGCAGAGAGCAAGGCACAGTCTGTCTGCGTTGCTGCGTGCTACGTCTAGCTGAGCTGGCCGTCTCTCCACCCTAACTTGCGCAGGCCGCTTGTCGACGTTGAGGCAGACAGGGTACTTGGACAGCTCGTAACTACCGGATCTCAGAGCAAGGCGAGCAAGGGAGAGAGATACACGACCGGCAATCCCCCCCCAACAGGACAAGGAGCCGGAACAGGAGAAAGAAGACCTTGAGAGAGATGCAAACCAGCCTCTCCCAGCTGATACGGACCCTGCCGGATACCTTCTTTGCCTCCTGATACGCCTCCTCGTTCGCATGGCAACCAGTCTCCCGTTGGGAACAACGCATCGCCTGCAGCCTCCGTTGCCCTTCGACCTATCCTCGAGACACTGTTAATGCCCCCTTTGAACGCTCGGGTATAAGCATAGGGAACTTCTGTTGACCATACGTGTGCTCGATTCACTCGGAAAACACCGATCCTTGACCACCGCGAGATCAATCAAAACAAACCGCTGCTCTCTGTCCATCAGGATGGGAAACGCAGCTACAAAGGAGGCCAGGCCTTCGGGCCTCAGGCATGGACAGTCGCGCACATACCATGACACAGATCATTCTCATGCTAGAGGCGCGCAGGAGCGGTCATTCCTTGGTTTATCGAGCAATGACAGAGGCACATCGTCACCAGAACCACGGCGGGAGACAAGACAGGAACGGGAAGCTCGAAAACGTGAAAAAGAACGAGCAGCAAGGATCAAGGAGAGAGAGCGGAGTATGAAGACAGAACATGTGGATGGCGGCTATCTCGTTACTCAGGGTGTCTATGTTGGCACAGAGGACTTCAACAAGCCTATTGTTCGGCAGCTGATGGTATGGATGAATAGGTCCTTTCTGACATCTATATACATGTATGACTAACGACCGATTATAGATCGAGCGGCGAATTGCTCCGTTTTGGAGAGGTTTACAGGACTTCTCAGCTTCCTGGGCAGAACATCAGATCATGGCTGCTGCTCGAGGTCTACCTATTCCCCCGGCAGACGAGGTCCCTCCAGAACTCGAGTACAAGGCACCACCTCCAGCATCACAGGAAGACCGACAGAACGATAAACTCCTGAACACACTTACCATTCCAATAGCCTCTAGATCTCAATCCTTCAACTCTGACAGCTCAGCTGGCGCACTGAAGACTCCTCCCCAGCCGCAATTCCCGGCTGGCACAAACCCGTCTGGGTCACAACTATTCAGAGGACGAGCTAAGACGTTGGCATCATTAACCACTTCATCCAAATCGAATTCAAACATGGCACCGCGAGAAATCCAACTCCCGCACGATCCATTTGTGAACGGCCAGCCAATCGAAGTCTACCTCTACAAGGACCCCATGGAATGCCCGATCTGCTTCCTCTACTATCCACCATACCTCAACAAAACCAGGTGCTGTGACCAGCCTATCTGCTCAGAATGCTTCGTACAGATCAAACGGGCAGATCCACATCCGCCTGAACACGAGCAGCCAGGAGCAAACCCGTCCCGGGACGCTGAGTCACAGACGAACGAGTCTGAACACCAACTTGTAACCGAACCTGCTGCCTGCCCCTTTTGCGTGCAGCCTGAGTTTGGTGTAACATACGCGCAACCCCCGTTCCGCCGTGGTCTCGCTTATGCCCCAGGGCATGGCGGTCATCACCTGGGAGCAGTAGCTTCGCCAATGTCGTCGTCAAGCTCGTTGAACTCCGCGAATGCAAGCCCCGGTACGACTACGACACGACGACGTGCCACCTCCTTATCTGCGGATGCACCGGGAGTTATCACCACTGATAAGATTCGTCCCGATTGGGCGCAAAAGCTAGCTACAGCTCGAGCCAATGCCGCAAGACGATCAGCCGCTGCCACCGCTTTGCACACCGCAGCATATCTGATGAACAATAACAACAATAATAGCACATCCAGTTCGAATGGTGAGTCTAGGAACCTGGCAAATATTGGGAGAAGAGCTCTCCTACGCCGAGGCACTGGTAACGACAGTCCTACTAGCCGGAGCAACTCCACCCATGTCAATGCCTTTGCTTATCTAGCTGAGAGGCGCGCAACCGAGCGTATTGATGGCGAGGAGCAATCCAATAACTCCGCAAGGGGTACGTCAAGACGAGAACGGAGCAGAGCAGAAGAGATAGAAGAAATGATGATAATGGAAGCCATCCGTCTCAGTCTTACAACCGAGGAAGAGAGACGGAAGAAGGAGGAGAAAGAAGCGAAGAAAGAAGCGAAGAAGCGTGAGAAGGAAGCCAAAAGGGCTGGAAAGTCTGCAGCTCAGAATGAAGAATCCTCCAGCACCAATGAAAGCAGCAGTTCTGCTACCGGCCTTACTTCCACTGATGCAGGGCTTCCAGAAAACGATTCCTCGCAGGATAAAGGTAAAGGCGTAGCTCGCCCAGTTCCAGCTTCAGCTCCAGCTCCAGCTGATCAAGGGGAGCCATCATCGTTATCCCAGGCGACTGAGCAACCACCCAAATTAAGACTCAACACTCCCCTTGCAGGCGAATGCTCCGCTCCAGCAGGAACGTCTCCTTCACCCAGACCACATCCACGCTCCCATTCGAGCGCCTCGTCATCCGACATATCGCTGGTTGAATCCGCATTTGACGACCAAAAGGACACTGGCACTCCCAACGGTTCGAACCCCAACATTGACGCCGTGTTTAATTTCCGCAGCCTCGCAGCCATGGTCGGTGATGCAGAGAACGAAAGAACCGAGACTTCGAGCCAGCCGGTCCCAATTCCCGTCAGCAGCCAGGCTAGCGACTCCGGAAACTGTGACCCCCAACGCGAAAGCTCAAAGGCCCAAGACCCCCCATACGAAGGGAAAGAAGCTCAGTCGCAGTCCACGGAGATCTCTTCCCAGTCTCCTATCAGTTAGACGTGGGTGTTTATTCAACAGACCTTATATACGGCGGCAAGACCTCAACTTCGAACGGGTTTAATTCTGCCCAACTCTCCTTTTCCCCGGGTGACATTTCATCGAACCCCGTTTTGTTTTTCCTGTGTTGGGATCGTGATGGATGGATGGTAACTACGAGACTGGTATCAGGGGAGCACTTTGCACTTTTTTTTTTTTTTTTTTTTTTTCCTCAAGGATAAATTGCATAGCTCTGTCTATGGAGTTCACGGTCGGAAACTCTGTCATTCTCTGTCTATTGGGGTAGGATTTTGATCTTTTTCTTCTTTTTCTTCTTTATTATTGTTCAAAATTGTTTCTTGCACTCACTGGCTTTTTGCCGCTGGACTCCTTTTCAATTCTTTGACTCTTTTTGTATAGATACGTTTCTTCTAGCATTGCAAAAGGTCTCTCTCCTCGACGGACTTTCTACACTATTCACCTGGTGGTTGTCTGAATATATAAACTATGGCGCCTGTCAAGCCGATCCGAAAGCCAACTGGCCCGTCATGCGAGCCGATTACACGCCAGGGATGTGATATAGCTGTATTCACCGGGCCCAAGACCTCCATATGTCACCGTTGCTACCCTGATACAGGATGACACCGTCCGTCTCGCTCCAAAGGGATGGCTGGTAAGATCACCACTTATGCAGCCAAGATAAGAATAACTCGTTTCCTACTTCTCCCTCTTCGAATAAATAGTAAACAAAAGGGCAGCTCGGGCTCCTGTTCGTCTACCTGCCTTTTACCTGCCGCCGTCAGCTGGGATAAGAAGCCCAACGAAGACAGCCGGTGGCTAAAGAATATTATATACTCGACCGTTGCGGGCCTACGATGTCGCCGGGACTGAACGTCGGATCACCAGGCAGCGCCACCGACGAAGCTGCAGAGACCGAAGCAGCACGAGCATCTCAGTCGATCTCGTCGCCGTCGCTGTCTCGAAGTGCCTCCAGCGCGATGAGGCCTCCTCTGATGCCGCATTCGACCGCCTCGTCCAGCGGCAGCGTGCAGGGCGACAATACGGGCGTTGGTGGCGGGCCGGGTGGGTGTCTTTTGACTGCTTAACTACTCGCCCCTGACAAGCGTACCTAAACAGGATAACTAACATGCAAGCAATACAGGCCCGCTGCGTCATCCCAGGCCCATGACTATATCAGACATCCATCTAGAGCTGGAAAAGGAGCAAGAGGCAGTGGTACGCATCTACCATCGCCGCCCCCATGGCCGTGTTAGCGAGCAATATAGCATACCAACCAAGACACAACTCGGCAGGTAAACCGTCTCACGCGAGAGCTTTCTCTTCTGCGTGCCCAGACCGCATCCGTCGCATCAACGGCGTCGTCGACATCCACGAACGTCAACGACCAGATCGACGGTGCACCGTACAGCGCCGTAGCCTCCCCCCGGGCAACGTCAGCCTCCCGCCATAGATCGTCGTCGACTCTCAGCTCCCGAAGCATCGGCGGATCGAGCTATGTGCCCGGCAGCGCCATTGCAGCGCTGACAAGCGTCGTCCCGTCGCGAGACACCGGAGCGTCGTCCTCACGCCAATCAATGGACTTCCAGCGCCCGGCTGCCAGCCGTGAAGCGTCTGGATCGTTCCCCCGCCTGCCGGAAATGGTGTCTCCGCCGCTACATTCACCACATAGCTTGGAGGAGTCGGCAATGCGAGCTCACCGTCGGTCGGAGTCTGCGTCGAGCACGACTCGGTACGAAGAGGCTGCGCGGCATCGAGCCGAGCTGGAAATTGTCAAGCGGGAGAACGAGAGTCTGAGACGGCGGGTTCGCGAGCTCGAGAAGATTCTGCGCGAGCGTCGTAACGTGTAGCTTCGAAGCGGGTTGTCAGGCCAGGGACAAGGATGCTGCTAGACCGGGACGTGTACGCCGTAGACATGGGCTGTTTTTCAGAGACAGGGTTTCTTTTTGTGCGTTCTCAGTGTTATTCAGTGGTCACCGTATGGGCCAGCAGTAGCAATTGACCAGTATCATCACTCTTCCCTCCACCCCTGGCTATAGCCACGCCGTCCCAAGTGATATTCACGACAAGATACTTCTCGACGATAATATAATAGTAAGTACTTAATATAACTGCCAGTACCGCCTCGTTTCACATGGAAAAAGCGAACGTCATAGGTGGCTCGTGCGGTGCGACGTCACTTGTGGCGCAGGCGGTGACCTTTTTCTGCCCCGCGCGCTTGTTTTTCGCTGGCGCTTCGACTATAAAAAGACAACAACAGCAGCAGCAGCAGAAGAAGAGGAGAAGAAGAGGATTATATCAGATATACCTACCTTGACTCGACGCCGTTCCGTCTAGTCCTGAATATACCTGGATATACCTGGGTTTGCTTTGAGAACTACTAGTTTCTGCTACTCTCGACTCAATATGTCTTCTACCGTGCATGTGGCGAACATCTCGTCCAAGACCTCTGAGAAGGAAGTCAGAGATTTCTTTAGCTTCTGGTAAGTCGGGGTCAGAAGACGTTGTTTCTTACGGGTCAATGCTGACGGGATTCTTGCTTAGTGGAAAAATCACCTCGTTGTCGCTCACTCCAAGCAGCGGAGACGCTGAAGCCTCCCAGTCTGCAACCGTCACATTCGAGAAGGAGACGTAAGACAATTACCCAAAATTCCCCCAATTAAAATATGATAAAATACTAACAAGAGTACCGGATAGCGCCGCTAAGACTGCCCTCTTGCTGGACCAGACACAACTCGGCCCCTCTGCCGTTAAAGTCACCGCTGCACCAAGCATCGACGAGCTAGCCGGTGCAAAGGCCACCACTGCCCACGGAGCCAGAGACGAAGCCAACAACCATCTTGAGCAAGAAGACAAGCCACGCTCTCGAATCGTTGCAGAGTATCTCGCCCACGGCTACGTCATCAGCGACCAGGCCATCGAGAAGGCTATCAGCTTGGACAAGACTCACGGCATCTCTGCTCGGTTCAACACTGTCCTGAAGAACTTTGACTCAAAGTACCATGCTACCGATAAGGCCAGGGGCATAGATGAGAGCTACGGCATCTCTGACAAGGCTACCAGCGGCTGGCGTGGACTCAGCTCCTACTTCGAGAAGGCTCTAGATACTCCCACCGGCCGCAAGATCAGGGCGTTCTACCTTCAGAGCGACAAGCAGGTCAGAGACATCCATAACGAGGCCCGTCGTCTCGCAGACCTGAAGCATGCTTCTTCTCCGTCCCCTGAATCAGCCATGGGACAGACAGCACAGACTACTGAGGGTGCCCCAACTGCTCCCACGGGTGTCCCGGTCGGAGACCCTTCTGCTCCTAAAACCGTACCAGGAACTGCCGCCGAGACCAAGTAGTCAACGGCTCATCTTATCTTCTTGTTCCCCTCCCCCTATTTGTCACTTTCTTCTCGGCTATGCTTGTTTTATATCCTTATTAAGTTCACTTCTGTGCCTAGTCATGATATTTATGATATCTAATGAAAACACCAGTATCGTTCCAGTGAGCGATTATTATGAATCAATCAATTGCTATACATGACTGCAGTTCCTCCATACACCATCCTTCACCGTATTGATTTCCCCCCGCCGCGCCTCCAATACCATAATCCGTAGAATCGGGAATCAGAAGCCCGACGATCCCAGCCCGTGAAAATCTTCACTCAGTCTTCTGTGCTTCAACTGAGACGTCTTTGCAAGAGGATGCACCGGGTTGCTCTCCAATCCTGTCACACCTGGATCTTTACCGTGTGGATCAGATGGGTTATCGATCGAAGCCGTTCCATGGCTTGGTTGTTCTGCTTTGCCAGACCACGTTGGGATATCGCCTTGCTGGCTTCCGCCCTGTCTTGATGGAGGAGGAGACTGACGGCCTGACTTTGGAGCGGACATGTTTTGTCTTTTTGCTTCTGGTTTGTTTGAGTTCGGTGTTTGATCGTGGCAAGTCTTTATGTCGATATAATATATCAGGCTGATATCAGATATATGAGTAGATGATTTCTCTGTCTTTCTTTTGATCGAGATGTTAAAACTTCGACACTATCAAGAAACAGCCTCCAATATATAACCATTCATCATATCTATATCCTGATTTTTACCCGTATGACGTCAGTAGTTATATCAGTTCGAAGAGCAAAGCGGTCTCGCCACGTAACTGGTACCTAATTCCTATGTACCTTTTCCATGGATACGAACCCAGCAGCGCCAGGATACGTACATCTTCCTCCTTGTATAATATGCTTGCAAAGATCTACATAAAAGAAGCAGATAAATATGTCATCATATTTGAGTGCACTAACAAGGAGAAAAAGCTACTAGACATTTCGTCCTGGGATATAAAAAGAAGGAGTAGCAAACAGACAACGAACAAAGGTAAACCCCCCAAATCTAAAATAGGAACGAATGGGCAAAAGGGTCGAATAGAGTAAAGCATTCTTATCATTTTTTCTTGTGTTTGATTGGTTATATTTCAATTTTTTTTTATGTTGGTTGGCTGTAGAGAGAGAATTCTCTTCGCAAAAATCATTAATATTAGATAGATACCTACTTTAGTTTTCCAATCTTAAGAACCACCGTTTGCCTTTTCAGCTTTCTCGGCTGTCATTGCTATTTTGGTAGCTTCGTTGATCACACCTTGGATTATTTGCTGTTCCTCGGGGTTCAAAATTTTGGTCAAGTTCTCGTACAAGTGTGGTTGTTCTTGTTGAAGGACTGAGGAAGTATGTGGTTAGCGTGCACAGGAGCAAAGAGACCCGGGGGTACATACTCATTAACACATCCTTGAATAGGCCGTATGGTTCAATCTTGTCAAACGGCGACTCCAGCAAGCTAGCCTCATATAGATCATCCTCTTCCTCATCGTCAGGAACTTGACCGATTTTCAGGGCCTGCATCTGATTGTTAGTATTCAAGCACAGGTTGAAATATATAAGCTGTCTTAAGAGAGCATACCTCTTGGTGCAGGAATTCAATGTAAGCAGAGCTTTCATCAGTCACGTCAACTTCCGGACCCTCAGATGCATCCTGTTCAGACCATTCCACATCCCGACCACTCCAATCGTTGTCTCCATCCTCATCTTCATAGGGAATATCTGCGTCTTTGGCTGCTTCATCTCGCACTATACATAGGTTAGTCACGCGCTGTATGTAATATACACATAACACTCACATTTAATTGCATTTGGCAGAGTCTGGAAGAGACGAGTAACGCCCTGGAGAAGACGTGGCCATCCTGGCTGGATGCTAGCCGGAACGTCCTCGGCTCTGAGAGTCAAAAGCGCAGAAATGGCTACAATTGACAACTTCTTGTCGTGAACACGCTTGAAGTTATCAATGTTGGAGAACCAGGTGCTGAAAAACTTGTTCGTCCACTGGCCGCCTTCTAGAACCTGGAGTGAGAGGCCAGGATTATAGTAGATGGCGTTGATGACCATCTCCATAAGATGGATCAGGTATGACTTTGTCTGGGTTTCTTCATTGCTCAATACCTGCATAGCCAGGCTGATGAAGACGGGAATATATTGGTCTGCGTGACCGCGGAGATTTAGCATAATAGCCTCTGCAAGCTTACAGCCGCAAATTCTATCTACGCCACCACTCTTTTTGTCTCGGAAGATATCTTCTACCATGCTGACGACAGCCGCGAGATATTCTGGGTTTTGAGCCAAGGTGGCAGCACCATAGGTCACGAAGTTATCCAGGGCAGGTAGCATATCTAACGCAGGAATGTGAGCAATTAATGGAATATTTGAGGGTAGCGGATATACAAACCTTCGAGGTAAAGCTCCGCACCAGCCTTAAAAGTCTTGTGTATAAGCACAAATGCCTGCCACATGCTGGGAGAGATGGACTTCGCAGTAAACGTGCAGGAGTCGATGATCTCAAAGATCTCGTTATAAAGGTCTACTAAAATTAGTTATTGTTTCAGTTTCCTTATAGGAAATACTAACCAAAGAGCTTGTTCTCCAATGTGATTGTAATCACAGGCATGAGGACACTTTCGAGGTGCAAAAGAACATCCGGAGTGCTTTCAAGGGTGAGTATCAAAGTACCAATGGTCTGCAACACACCGATAGCCGTAATACTCTTGTCATCCAGTAGATCCCCATACATATCGTCTTCAGGCTTACTTGACTTTCTTTCAAGGAGACCCTGGACAATACGCATATAGGTGTCTCTGAGCTGCTCGCACAAGGCGACAGCGAAAGGCGTAAGTTCAGCAGAGAAGACCTCGACAAAATCTTCCATAACATTCGTAAGAGCATCGACATCGACTTCATTTGCGAGTTTCAGGAGTTGTTGCATAATTTGAGGAATATTTGTTCGCATCGAAGAGCGGATGATGCTATGACGGATCAATGGTTGAAGAGAAAGGGCGGCCTCCACTCTTACAGGCAGATCAGGATCAGCAAGACAGTCGAGGATGTTGCGGTAAATTGTCATGAGATTGTTAGGATCCTTGAAGTCCAGCTGCTCAAACTTCTCCAAGACATCACAGGCTCGCGCTCGCAGATATCCATGTGGACTACGGAATTCGGGAAAGACGTGGCGGACAAAGAAGTACTCCACTTGATCTGCAATGGGGCTCTTTTTCCCCAGTATAACAGACGAAAGGGTTCCGATCATCCGAAGAGCGCCCTCCTTTTCTCTTGGGAGTTTCTGTCCATCGGGCGCAGCTTCATACTTGCTGACAATTCCATTTACGAAGGTAAGGATGGAAAACGTTTGCTTCTTCCTTGTCTTTGTCAAGGATACTAGGAAATTTGTAGCAGCGACTCCTGGAACAGTGGCCTCCTCGTAGACGTTCAGCTTTCGATGCAAATACTCTGATGGATCAGTCTCAAACATTTCGATATCCTCGTCTGATAAACATAAGATAGGGAAGATGAAGTGAGCTAGGAGGTTATCCATATGGGGTTTGAGGATCTCCCAGGTGACCTTTGGCTTGATACATTCCTGGAGGTAGATAAGGGTATAGGACAAAGAGGGTCTGCTCAGCCATTGGCCCTTGGAGACCCATTTGTCTATTTCCTGAAGATATCCATTCAAGATCTCGGGAGCAAAAGTGGTGATGAAGGTCTTAGCAAATTCAATGTACTCCGTGCCACTTGATTTTGAAATTGCAGAAGGGTTACCATAACTAGGTATCATGGTTAGCAGGACATACGAGTCACGAGTTGGCGCAAAATAATCGAAAAGGGGTGGCCCAATTATATTAAAAGGCCATGCTCATGATCTTCTTAACATACCGAATGTACAGGCGGTTCAGATTGGCATATGACCACTTTTTGCACTTCCACCAGTGGGACTGTTCTCGTTCATCTGTATCGTCTGGCATAGAATTTGCTGGGGGCACCTTTCCTATTACTCTTAAGAACAAGGTACACCAACCAACCGTTGCCTGCTGACTAGTTAGGGCGATGGGAAGTTCGAACTGCACTGTTGTTAGCTAAGAACGGCCCTGACCCGAGACGGGAGCAACGAATAAAAAAAATTAAAAATAAAATAAACCACATACATATATAGCATTTTTGAAGGCCTTGATGACAGTCCTTAGCATCTCTCCGGCCTCAACACTCTCCTCATCAATGAGACGAGTCCCAATATTCAAAAGCTGAGGAAACGAGATTTCAACAATCTTATCGAAATCGCCTCGCATCTCACCGCCCTTGAATCGATAAACCCTACATATTGCCAGGAGACACTGCAGACCAGCAAAAACAGAGTTGGCATCGTTTCCATTCAATAGCTGAAGCGTTATATCGATATAATCCGGCCATTTTTCGGGGAAATCAAATTGTAGAATTTTGGAGAGGATGGGGATCAACTGAACCCGGATATTAGGAGGTGACGAAGCGAGAACGGGAATAAGTCGGTTGCGCAATGATGGTCTCTCATCCTCAGGTATCGACTTATATATCGAGTGTTCTTCCTCCGGCGCCCATCCTCGAGTGATCCTATTCTTCAGATATACAACCGCTGCGCAAAACGGCGTTAGCCTCGATCCTCATCCGACCAAGAAAGGAATTGCTCGGATCTGGTGATGTATCCTTACTCGAGAGTCGAACTGCCGGATCCTGCTCGGCTTCGAGAATATCAATAAGGGCGTTCGGGAAGCCCGGCTGGTTCTCTGCCTAAAAAATACGTGGGTTACAGGTTAGCTATCAATTCAGCAAACATCATGCCCCAGCACCCAGCACACACATATTTCAAGTCCAACTCAGCCTGTCTCCTGGTATCCCCATTGCTGTCTAGGGTCGACTTTATACGGTCCCTGAGAGTAGCGACATCCATTGCGCGCAACCTGGTCCAACGTCTATTTTTTTTTTAAAAAAAAAAAAGTAACCCTTAGTGCCGTATACGCACGATCAGGTAGACTCGACGAGGGGCTACGCAGTCCCACTGGCCTCGAGCAAACGGCGTCCGAGCAAAGCAGCCGGGGGGATATAAGGGCTGATAGCGGTGCGGGTGCGGTAGCCTGGCTCTTGTATATATCTCAGCGTCTCTCCTCGCTTCTGACGTTGGAATTGAAAGCAACGAGAACGATTTGGCGGGGACGAATTATTTTTGGCGGTGCCTTACGCTGTAATTACGTACAGTAACGTTGGGCGATCTATGCTGTGTGCGCGGTGTATTTACGGGCCCGTACGCCGTGCCTTGTATTTTTTATTTTGACTTTTATGCTTAAAAAATATATTTGGACCGCGCGAGGAAAAGGGGCAAAGGGGGGCGTTTTGATATTGGACGAGAGCGCAGCGGACGCTGAAGCTGGGATTGAAATAGACGGCTAGAGGTAGAGTGAAGCTGCAAAGATCACATCTCGCTTGATCATCTCCTGCGCCAGCTGCATCTTGTTGTACAGGGATGGATCTCCAACCAGCTTGGCAGCGTTCTTGACCTCGCGGCAAGTTTCATCCAATCGACTAATTACCCGCACGATAGTGCCCTCCATCACGTCCGTGAGGTCCGTGATGCGGTTAAACGTCATCCCTCGTGCCCACTCGTACACAACTTCCATCAGGTTGAACCGTGGTTTGCTCGCAAAGTCGTTGGCATCGTCGGAAGAGAGCACGACCTGATGCTTGATCTGCAGGTCGTTCACCCGGTCGGATATTGCTATTATAGCCTCCTTGCCGGCCTCCAGACGGGGAGTCAGGTTTGGTTCATTCTCTGTCTTCTCCTGGAAGACAAAGGCGGACAGGAGGGCTACGATTTCCTCTGGCTCGTACTCCGCCAACACGTTCTCGAGTATCAGCTCGGTGAGTACCAGTTCATCCGCTGAGTGGATCTGGTACCAGTGTCACACAATCAGCTGTTGTTCAATAAGGCACAATCGGTAACGACTTACTTCGCAGGCGACCTTTCCTTTCAGTTGAACCCGGCTGGCTTCGTCGACGAAGCCCAGATCTTTTAACACTTGGATTCGTTGTTCATAATCAGGCAGGAGCTGGAGATTTTGATCTGACATTAGCAGTTTCAGCTGCGAGATATTTTCCTTCACCTGCCATTCATCATGTTGCATCTCAAACTATCCAGCAAGTGTCAGCCCATATCAGCTTATATCACCATCCATTAGGATTAGGTCTTACATGTTTGAGGAACTGTGGACATTGAAGGCATGCACAGGACTTCGCAATCTTAACCTGTTGAGCCCTTTGCTCCAGCACTTCCCTGACCGACATATCCTTGACTCGTTCCCAATCAAGCTCATCCCAGGCTTTGTCTGTCCACGATGCACAGAGTTTTGAGAACTCCTTATCTGCCACTTTCAAAGCCTCTGAGTGAAAGTTAGCTCAGTCTTATGGATCTCATACATCAAGCAACGGACCTTTATGGATATTGAGACACCAGGTTGGGCCTCCAACCCGCACCGTTGTACCTGTCACACACTCAAGATTGGCGATTGGTACTTTACAGCTCTTTAGAACCATGTTCCCAGGCGACGTTGGCAACGGGTGGAAGTTCTCCCTGAAAACGGGCATGTACGGAAGTATATCACTGGGAAACCTTCGAGGCTCAACTGGACCGATCTCGAAAACATTCAAGGATGGTATAGGTCCACCTGTGACGCCCTCCTTCATCAGTACTCCAGCCGTCCTGACTCCATTCTATAAGTTGAAGAGTTAGTTTAGTTACGTATTCGGACGTATAACATTTATTACTTACCTTTTTAAATACAACAAGTTGCTTTGCGGCGTACATACGTTTGCCAACAGGAGAAGCCAGGAGCAATGTATGCAACTGAACTGTTAGACGTTCATATTCAACGCTCGCCTGGTGGCAGGCCGCAAGATCAACATCGCAGACCGCACAAGGCTCTCGCTTGATCTTTTCCAAACTGGCTTCAGATAGCTGCACTTGTTTCTCATGTTCAGGGAGAAGTGCCTGGGTAGCATTCTCACTAAAACTTCGCTTAATCATCTCCTCTATCTTCAATGCTTCGACACGTAGAAGATTCAGCATCATGTTATACGTGAGTCTGATTGATAGTCGGAGCTTCGTCACGGCCGGATGTGACAATAATAACTGATCCGACTGTGTCGAGACCACGGCGACCAGCCCTACCAGCCATTTGGGTGTATTCGCCAGCTAGAAGATCTCGGAAGCCTCTTCCGTCGTGTTTCCGATATCCAGAAAAGACCACTGTGCGAGTAGGCAAATTTAGACCCATTGCAAACGTCTCTGTTGCAAATAGGATTTTCACAAGACCCTTTGCGAACAATATTTCGACAATCTCCTTGACGATGGGAAGAAGGCCACCATGATGGACACCGACACCACGACTAAGCAGTTCTCGGACTTTGCGGATCTGGGGGAGATCTCGATCTTCAATCCGGAGACGAGTCAACGATTTTTCCACGACCATGTGGATTGCACTCTTATCTGCTGCGGTGCAGAAGTCCTGGTTAGAAAGAGAATCTGCATTCTCTCCGCATCGTTTCTTAGAAAAGACGAAAATGCAGGCCGGAAGCATTTCACGTTTTCGGAGATATTGCACCAGGTGTACCCATATATTACGGTCCTGCGCAGCAGATGTCCTACCACCACCGCGTCCAGTCCTTGCAATATTGCCAATTCCTCGAGCTGATGGTTGTCCTCTGCCTCTCTGCTGAGGGCCACCTCGCTGCCCTGTACCGCGTTGACCACTTCCACGCTGACCCTGGCCACGTCCTCTCTCCGGCTGGTGCCCTCCCCGAGCTGCCTGAGCCTCTGCTGCTTTCTGAGCCTTGACTTTATCACGTCCTGATAGTATATCATCGGCATCTTTCCAGCCTTTTTCGATGAATCGTTTCTCCGAATCAACTATTTTGAATATTTCCTTTCCAGCCCACAGATAATGTTCAAGTGGTACTGGTCGTTTCGGTGTTGAAATAACATAAATATCTTTCTTCTTCGTCCGTCCCACCCACGAGGCAAACTCGTAGGTGTTCGGTACAGTGGCAGATAGAAGGATGAGGCTAACGTGTTCCGGCAGCATGATGATGACCTCTTCCCATACCACTCCTCTTTCCAGGTCGTTAACATAATGGACTTCGTCAAATATGACAAACTCTACGTCACGTATCAAATCGGCGCCTCGATAAAGCATACTCCGAAGAATCTCCGTTGTCATAATCAGGCAGCTTGCTTCTGGGTTAATCTGTATGTCTCCAGTTAAGATTCCAACATCATCAAATGTACTTCGGAAATCGCGGAATTTCTGGTTACTCAAGGCTTTTATAGGAGATGTGTAAATCGCTTTAGTCATATGCTTATTTGCCAGAGCGATTGCATATTCTGCAACCACTGTCTTTCCGGCGGAAGTGTGGGCAGCGACAAATACGGAATCTCCATTCTCCAAATGATACACTGCTTCCTTTTGAAATGTGTCCAGTTCGAATGGATATTCCCGAGCCATATCAGGAACAAGCTCGTAGAAATTGGTAATCTCCTTATTAACATCCACAACATGAGCCCACTCTTTGCGAGACTTTTTCAAAGAAGACTGAATGAGTTGCCCTCTAGGTTCCAAAGCAGGGTATTCCACAGGTAGAAGTGCATCGATATCTTCTTCGTCCTCACTGGTTGAGTCTTCGCTACCTTCTTCAACGCCTGGTTTTCTAGTAGTATCTCCAGACTCCTGACTCGGTAGATGCTTCAGTTCAGTTTCATCTTCACCTTCAAGTGCTTCGCGGACTTCTTCTGCTCCCTCTTGGCCAACTTTGTTCCCTTCGGTTTCAAACTTGAGCCCACGAGTGAATCCAGGGGGTATCTCTAATAAACCGCCTTGAGAACCGAAATTGATAACTCTGTCAAGGCCTGATGATTTCTTTGGTGCACTTTCCAGAGTCTGACCTTCATCCAGCTCAACTTCTGCATCAATGGCTGAAATGTCATCGACTGCTTCAAGGCCACCTGGTGCGAATGGGTAAAATCCTGCAGCTCCTCTGACAAAATCTGCACGACTCGCCGGTTTTCTTCGTAAAGAAGTAGAGTTCTTTGCCGTAGCACTTCCAGCTGGAACAGTGACTTCATGATAGCCGGTGACTTTACCTTCGAGGCCTTCACGGTTGAACCTGATGATGGTCCGACTCTGGGTCGGCGCAAGCTCAAAGAGCTTCGAGTAATCTGTTGGATAGTCCCATCGTCTGGTATGACAGGTGTAAGCATGGTATCAATCCTTCGGGGATATATTGCAACTCACCTCTGAAGTTTGTTCAGCCAGTGAGTGTTGAAGCGCGGAGACGGTATCAGAAACTCTCTCTCCAGCTCAGCTTTCAGCTCCTCTGCCGATTGGATCCTGCGGCTACGCGGCTTTTCTACTGCATCATCTTTAGCCCATGCATCAAGGTCTCCATCTGAATCTATAGCATCCATCTTTATCTTCAGTTGCTGCATAGCAGCCTCTAGACCGTCCGACATGGCGGCGCATTGAAGTCTATCGTCCCTATAATTCCCAGGCGAGCCAAAAATACCAGCCCTCAGTACAATATCGAGCAGTAGCACTTGTTTCTTTAAATTCACACCGTTCTTGTTATGGGTTTGCAAGCCCTGGAAGACGCATTGATAGGAATTCGCCTTGTTTCGTTCACGTGACTGGTTTTCAGCCTCAATTTCGGGAACGACATCAACCAGAGAGCCCTGATTGATATAATTTAATTGGCAGCATTTATTATTCATCTAGCTGGTAATTTTTACAACAGAAGACACTGGACGTGTGGTTGATATTTTCCTCCCCTAACTTTCTCTTCGATATTATTGAAATTGGTACCTTCCAAGGTGTATCAACTATTCCTCAAATTTCCAGGCTGAAAAGACGTGGAAGGCGAGTTGAATTAAAATTGTTATATATCTAGTTATATATCTCGATAACTCATTATCATGATTCTATACCCGTGAATTTTTCTCCTCTTCATGGCGAACCATCCAACTTACGACTCGCTCGAGCAACGGCTTCTTGGGACCTAATTCACAAAACCACTTAATAAAAAAGCCATGTTTGATACATTGTGCGGAACTTTCACTAACCTTGCTGTGGAGGTGGTTCCTGAGAGCGCTCCTTTTTCCGCCCTGTAATGCACCCAAATACGGTAGATGCGCTGGGAAGGACCAGGGCGACGGTCTGAGCAATAAAGAGGTAGATCGCAACCATATCCGTCTCGGACTGGATGTGGTTCCGAGAAACAATAAGTTCCGTCCAAAGAATAAGCATCCAGCCGAAAAACAACATCATGAGTGCGGATCCTAGCGGTATCTGGATGTACTTGTTGAGATACCACGGCATCTTCTTCCCATCCTCTCCATAATGGCGGTAATGATATGCAGCAATACCTAGCTGGAAAACCCCAATAAGGAAAGAGAATGCCAACATGGAATCGGCGATCTGCCAGAGCAGGAAGAACGTGTGCCAGCCTTTAGTGAGAGTTCTCCATCCGAAGAAGAAAAACTGGTATTCTCCGATGCCTTCTGGGAGGTTTGTCTTCCAGCTCACCCAGGCGGAAACCGTATTTAGGATCATGACACCCGCTGAGCCTAGCGTGAGAATAATCGTGGTGATGAGATTGCCCGATGAGATGCCGCCGAAATATGTAATGGCGTAGATGAAGTTGAAGTAGACCGGTAATAGAGCAAGGGCGTGAAGTTGTTTTGCTCGTACAGCTTGGTACCATTGGATTTGTGTATACCAGTTATAGGCTAAGAAGCCAATGTTGCTGGGACAATTGTTGCCAATTCCAGAAACAAACTGGGCTGGAGTCAGCATCATGCTGGCGTAGAGCAGCCACCTGTTGGTGACACTGAACCCCTGTACGACCTGGTTTGCGGTCATTTTGACACAGAGCCAACTCGGGGTAATTGACTAGCTGCAGAGAAGCCAAAGCAGGGGATGTATTAAGCGGCCAGTCACTATAAAGGCTATCTGTGAGCAATGATTTTAAAACACAAGATTTGTAGACCAAGGTTCGTGCATACAGTAAGTAATTAATTGGACAACGGTATGGAGAAGTGAAGCAGCGTTGGCGCCTATGGTCTCGTCAACGCCATCCTTGACCAAGGGAAGGTCAAGCTTTTATCCCCAGGCCCCTGAAGAGCCGCATTGCGTCCCATAAAGAGCGAGGCTGAGCTCTTCGTGTCCTCCATTCTTTACTGGCTGCGGATTTGCCGAGACTGCGGCTTAAGCGACTGAAGCCCTGTCACCAGACCATATTGCTCGTCTGTGCCTTCGCCCCGTCCCGATATCGTTTGTTAGCGCAGCCATAAATAGAAACGAGCGGGAAGCCCTCAACTGCGAAGCGAGCTGTTGATCTGCTAGAAACTTGTAGTATGCTTGGCTCATCTTAGGGTTGAAAAATGACCAGTCTGGGATTGATGCAGCTAAAATTTTGAGAACCTGGCTAGTTGGCGAGCACTTGTCGTTCGATAGGGGGTATATTTGCCTCTTGATAGTTAGTTGACCCTGCAGAGCCTCGCCTACCCTTGTCAGAGCTAAGTAACTCACTAAATGTTACATTCTTCAAGCGAAAAACCAACAAGCTTCTGTTTTTTGAACTTACTTCCTGATTGTATCGGACCAACAGTTAAATGAATAAATCAGATTTTATTAGATTAATGGAACTTTTAATTAGCAAAGACCGAGCAAGCATGGATCAAGACACAAAATGATTGGTAATTGGGTAGAATCGCCGTTGAATAAATAATATTCAGCCTCAATCCTACCTTTGTGTTTGTTGTTAGTATGAAAAAATATATGAAAAACCCCAGGCCGAACCTATCCTAGCCAACTCAATGCACCAAAAAAAGCACCATACAAAAAGAAAGATAGGGAGAGAAAGATGATATCGAACGCTTGCTGAGCGGGGAAAAAGAAAGTAATAAATATGGAATCAGCAAAAGGAAGGAGGCTTGGGAAGAAGACAAAGAAAAAAGGCCGTAGATTAAACCAAATAACAACGCCTATCCAAACTGACAAGTTGGGTATTTTGCAAGCGGATTTGGGTCACGGAGCCCCTTTATAGAGTATAATTATAGCTGAGTGAATAGGGTTGAGCGAATTTTTTCAGCTGTGGTGCTTATGCATGTTACCTGCAGGTAAAGGCTGGGAAGGTCTTGCGATCCGGAATATTGATATGGTATTCGAATATTCCCTGCACCGTGCCAATATATCTTCACCAAAAATTAGCATTTCGATTCGATAAAGGAAGGCAAAGACAAAGGGAAACTCACAAAGTCCGCCCATCATCACTCCATCCGACACCAGCAGTTCCCACACCCCATCCCGATTCTCGACCGCCGTAAATTTCCCCAGAAAGATTTCGGATCCTAGGGCTTGCTCGAACGTTATCGAGCTCCAGCACACGGCGGTATTGTTGTTCCCATTCACTGAGCCGCTGGTTTTCTTCCACAGCGGCCTGTCGTTGGGCTCGTAGGCGCTCAGCAGCTAACGTAGATCTTAGTTCGGAGTCCATTGTATTACGTGGGTCGAGACGCTCACCAGGGACACGAGTGGGCCTATCAGCACGGCGGGGGATTGACCGTGAGCGTGCAAGACGCTGGCGTTGTCCTGTATTGGGCCGGCTACTACTCGACGATGTATCCTCCGGCTGCTGTGCTCTAGATCCACGATGGGTAGAGCTAGACGGGCCGGTCTGTACGCCATCTTCGTTAGGTGATGGTATGCGCGGGAAGTCTTCCTCCATACTCAAATTGTCTGTTTCATCGTTAGGTGCTGGGACTTGATTGGGTGAGTAAGGCCACCTCAATGACATGCCTGGGTGAGGGATTAGTGCAGAAGATGTATGCACGGTTGGACGGGATGAGCTGTCCTGAGATAATATGACGGAGTTGCGTCTCCGAGGGGCTCCTGTTCGGGGCCTTTCGGAGTTGCGAGATGGCTCATTGCGGGTTATATAATGATCAGGAGGTGGAGGAGGGGGCGGTGGGGGCGGCGATGCGCCTAAATACTGACTTGAGGACCGCTGCTGGTAAGAATAAGAGGGATTGGGCAAAGGACTAATTAGATGCGGTAGCCTCTGAGGTCCTTCTTCAATAGAAGACGCCCAGCGAGCTGTATTCAAGAAATCGATAATCTGTCTCTCGCGTGCAGTTAGGTCACGGGCCAAACTATCTCGCATTACTTGTGACTCTGCCTCGATTGCCGCTCCCCGACGTCGGTGGCGGTTAGAGTCGATGGCTCGCTGTAATGCTTCCTCGGCCTCATTTAATCTGGAATGGGTTGCACCATTCTCTGGTCTGTGAATATCACCATCCAAATCCAGGTCTGTTTCCGGTTTGTCGAGATTGTCTGTTTTGACACGTTCAAGACTCGGCTCGTCTACATCGAGAGTTATAATTTGGCGCCTGGAAAATCCCTGGCGGACATCCGCTATACCAAAGCGTCCGTGATCTTCAACCCAAACTAAGAGGTCCCAGGGCTGAGGAGAAAACGACATGCAGCGAATAGCACCGCCGTCAAAGCATGATCTAGAGGATCTAAAGACGCAAAAGATATCCTCACGTCCAGATCTTCCATCTGGATCATCATTGAATATGTCTTTGACGCTAAATACCGTGATAACACCAGCCTGAGACGCAACAGCACAAAGGTGGCTCGAAGGAGAAAATGCAATGGTGAAGCAACATCGGTCGTCATAATGAGGATCGGAATCTAGCTCCACGCTTCGAAGGAGTGGCCAGGACCATTCTCGGAGCAGTTTACCACCGTCGGTTGAAACAGCATTCTGTTTATCAGAGGAAGGAATGGCTCGGTAGAAATACACCCGGTTCTCATCGCCTACTGCGGCAAGCAGCTTTGAGTTGGGGGAAATGATGGCAAAGTTCATGCATACGGGATGACGGATTGTCTCGATAACTTCCATTCGCGGTAGTGAGAAGATGCTCACGGTGGTATCATTATTGCTATATTGAGAAGTCGGCTTTGGTATCCTGATAGGAGTAAAAAGGAGATACAGACTGATGCCAGGCTTACCTGAGAACTGCGATGTCTTCATCGACGAATTCATCTCCATTAGCTGGAAGACGATGAAGGGTCACAGAATTGACGATACTTCCCCCAAGCTCACGAACGCTGAAATCTATACAACCAGTTAGGATTCCGTGTCAGGGGGGGAATACAATATATACGGACAATGCTCACTAGGTGGATAGGGGAGTGCCCTCCTCGATAAGGAGGAATCAAAGTCAAGCGGAAGAGGAGAGTCAACATCGGCAGGCGAGCCAGGCACAGCAGACTCTGACAGAGGAGAGGACGCATCCAGTTTAATAAAGGCACAATCTCCACTCTCCGTGCCGCCTACGCCAATCCATCCATTTCCGGCGGTAAGGCATTTTGGATCGAAGGGGACAATGGTGAGGATCTCTCTCTTGCGTGACGAGATGTGGATGGCGTATATTATTCTCCCAACGGCTACATATATCCTATCTGGATCGGCTGTGCTGATATAATGGCGAAGCTGGTGGTGTCTAAACCCAGGAGAAGGCAGAAAAGTCAACAAAACCGGTTTCTCAAAAACATCGCTTCTACACACTGATTGCAACAGCTGCCAAAAGACCAGCACGTAAAAAGAGATATGATCACTGACGTATTGGGGATTTTAAAGGGGAAGAAGCGTCGGCCGCCGGGTAAGAGAAGGGCTTCAGTGGGTCGATGCCTGCACACAAATAACCGCCGTTAGCAAGGGCCTGCAAGTGGCCAAACGGTCCGCGGGGAGACACAGCTGCGGGAGACGCACAGTAACTCGGTATCAAGAGCCATAATAGACGGACGGATGGAGGCACATAGGTTGGTTGTCTCGCCGGTCTAGGCAAGTCTCTCGCGTGCCAGGCTCGAGCTCGCAGCCCGCGCAAACCAGACTCGTGGGCCGGCTAGATGCAGCAGCTGGGCAAAACAATCGTCTGCGAGCGGCTGTCCGTGTCTCAGACCGGCCGTCTCTCTTTTTTGTCGGCTGTCTGTCTTTGTCGGGTTGGCGTGGGTGTTGCTTGTCGCCGCAGGTGGTTGCTGCGAAGGCGATGTGAGGTGATGTGCGAGAGGGCAAAAAGCTCGATGACGGAAGCAAAAAAGAAAAATAGAAAAAGAAAAAAGCTGGGGAACTTTCCTTAAGGGGAGAGGCAAGCTTGGCCCGAGCTTTTTTTTTTCCAATTTGGAAAGATCACGTTATAATCACGTGTTGGCGACTAATCTGATGACTAAGAAATGAATCAGCGCCAAGAAGTCGTTGCTTTTCTGCCGGTTTCTACGCGACCGCCTTTCCCGATACGGCCTAGCCCGCTTATCGTCCTGCTGGCTTTTTTTATCTGAAAATTTTTCTCGCAGCTTCGAAAAAACTTCTTCATCTCCAACATCAACTTCCAACCTCAACCCCGTCACCACCGCCATCAATCCTTTCCTCTCTCTCGCGTTTCCTTCGCTTCATCTATCACGCCCCTTCACTTCTTGTTTGTGTTTGTTTTTGCTCCTCTTCACACATAATGCTCGCCTCAAGAATCTGCCGCGCGGTAAGTAGCAAGCTGCAAGGGAAGCTCGCAGGAGCTCGAAAGAAGCCTATTGAATGCATTTTTTTTTGACTGACATTTAACCGTCTAGGCTCCTCGCGTGCCTACACAATTCATTCGCTCCCCTGCTTTCAGAGTCCCATCCACCTCGTTCAGACGATGGAACTCGACAGAGGGTGGTGAGGAGAAGGTCAAGGGCCAGGTCATCGGTATTGATCTTGGTACGTCTTGATTCCTACTATATGTGATGGAATTGATTATAGGATTGTCAATGGCCATGGGCTAACAATTGGCTACTCACAGGTACCACCAACTCTGCCGTCGCCGTTATGGAGGGAAAGACCCCAAAGATTATGGAAAACTCTGAAGGTAAGCCAAACAGGCGGTGTTTCATCTGATCACTATACAAAAAATAAAGAAATATGAACTAACAATCTATATAGGAACAAGAACCACTCCATCCGTCGTTGCTTTCACCAAGGATGGCGAGAGGTTGGTCGGTGTTGCTGCTAAGCGTCAGGCCGTTGTCAACCCAGAGAACACTCTCTTCGCTACCAAGCGATTGATTGGTCGTAAATTCACCGACCCAGAGTGCCAGAGAGATCTGTCAGAGGTTCCTTACAAGATCGTTCAGCACACCAATGGTGACGCCTGGGTTGAGGCTCAGGGCCAAAAGTACTCTCCCTCTCAGATCGGTGGTTTCATCCTCCAGAAGATGAAGGAGACCGCTGAGGGATACCTCAACAAACCAATTAAGAACGGTGTCGTCACTGTTCCTGCTTACTTCAACGACTCTCAACGTCAGGCTACCAAGGATGCTGGTCAAATTGCTGGTCTTAACGTTCTCCGTGTCGTCAACGAGCCCACCGCTGCTGCTCTTGCCTACGGTCTCGAGAAGGAGCAGGACCGTGTCATTGCTGTCTACGATCTTGGTGGTGGTACTTTCGATATCTCCATTCTCGAGATTCAGAAGGGTGTGTTCGAGGTCAAGTCCACCAACGGAGACACCCATCTCGGAGGTGAAGATTTCGACATCACCCTTGTCCGCAACATTGTCCAGCAGTTCAAGAAGGACTCTGGCATCGACCTCTCCGGTGACCGCATGGCCATCCAGCGTATCCGTGAGGCCGCTGAGAAGGCTAAGATGGAACTTTCTTCCGCTTCTCAGACTGAAATCAATCTCCCCTTCATCACTGCTGACGCTTCTGGCGCCAAGCACATCAACTCTAAGCTCACTCGATCTCAGCTCGAGTCTCTCGTTGACCCCTTGATACAGCGCACTGTTGAGCCAGTCCGAAAGGCCCTCAAGGATGCTAACCTTACTGCCAAGGATATCCAGGAAGTCATCCTGGTTGGTGGTATGACCCGTATGCCCAAGGTCACCGAGTCCGTCAAGAGCATCTTCGGACGCGAGCCTGCTAAGTCCGTTAATCCCGACGAGGCCGTTGCCATCGGTGCTGCCATCCAGGGTGCTGTCCTTGCTGGTGAAGTCACCGATGTCCTGCTTCTCGATGTCACTCCCCTTTCACTCGGTATCGAGACCCTCGGCGGTGTCTTCACCCGCCTCATTAACCGCAACACCACCATCCCAACCAAGAAGTCTCAGACCTTCTCCACTGCCGCTGATTTCCAGACTGCCGTCGAGATCAAGGTCTACCAGGGTGAGCGTGAGCTCGTCCGTGACAACAAGCTCCTCGGAAACTTCCAGCTCGTCGGTATCCCACCAGCCCACCGCGGTGTCCCACAGATCGAAGTCACTTTCGACATTGATGCCGACTCCATTGTCCACGTCCACGCCAAGGACAAGTCCACCAACAAGGACCAGTCCATCACCATCGCTTCTGGCTCTGGTCTCTCTGACTCTGAGATTCAGAACATGGTTAACGATGCTGAGACCTACCGTGCTCAGGATATTGAGCGCAAGGCCCTCATTGAAGGTGCTAACCGTGCCGACAGTGTCCTGAACGATACCGAGAAGGCCCTCAAGGAGTTCGAAGACAAGCTTGACAAGGCCGAGGCCACCCAGATCACTGAGAAGATCACCGCTCTCCGTGAAGTCGTTGCCAAGTGCCAGTCTGGTGAAACCACCATCACCGCTGAGGAGCTCAAGGCCAAGGTCGATGACCTCCAGACCTCCTCTCTTACCCTCTTCGACAAGATGCACAAGGCCCGCCATGAGGAGAGCCAACAGCAACAGCAGCAACCACCACAGGGCGAGGAGAAGCCCAAGGATGGAAGCAACTAAAAAGTGAATCAGAAAAAATCCCCTTGATACCATCAATTGAATTCTTTGGAGTTGGGACGCTTTGTTAGTCATACGGAGGGTCATGAGGTCATCGGATTTGTGCCTCTTTTATGTAAACTAACATTTGTACTTTTATAAATAACGTGTGTAATATTAGAAATGAATGCTTAAGACTAATAAAATACCCCCTCTCACAAGAATTTACATATGAATATATAACCACTTTGAAATTTCATTGCTGCTCATTAAATAATTATGTATATGGGGAGATAATTAACACCTAAATACAGCCCACTATCCAATCGATCATGCCATAGCAAAGCCAAACAAGACATCCATTTCCACCCACTGCCGTCCACACTTCTTCAGGTACCCATCCACAACAGATTTGACGGTGTCAAACCGTGCCCTATTCCACGCAATAAGTGCTAAGATTGCCTCTCTCTTTTCTACAGAGGCCTCCTTCTCCGCCATTCCCTTAGCTTTCTCGACATCCCACAATCCAGCAAAGTAAAGCAACTGGTTATATAGCTGCTTTTCACTATATTCATAGTGCATTCGACCAAGACAGCCTTCAGCACGTCCACGAGGCCCTAAACATCGTTGTCCGTAAACGCTCATTTGACGAGTTCGGTTGCCGCAGGCAGAGTCGTCACAAACGAGCCAGCCTTCGTAGTACTGTGCGGTTTGGGCTCGGATTTGACTTTCTAGCTGTGCAACAATCGATATGACTGTAAAAGCTTTGCCGCATGAAGGTTCAGGGCATAATAGACCGTTGGGAGAACACATATCTCGTGAGGCAACGAGGCCCTCGAATGTAGATTTTTTGCGGCAGAAGCGGCATTGGAGGGTTAGCCTGGCAGCTTTCTCAAATCGAATTGAGTCAGGGATTTGTGATTCAAGAGCGCATAACTCTGTTTCTTGCTGGCCGTGTGTGGCGTTGCTTGAGATTTGGTATTTTCTAACATCCAGACCGAGACATTCAGCGAGTCGCGCAGCGTCTGTACCGGGTATGGGGGCACATAGTCGCTCAATTGGAGGGAATATCTGTTTTAGCAGATAGAATTCGACGTCTGGCTTCAACCCAGAATCTGGCTTGATGACGTCTTGCAGGGTGTATGAGCGTTTGGCTGGTTGCAGCGAGGACGTCTCGGAGTCACCCAACGTTACTATATAAGAGATAACATCATTTGGGCGTACGGATTTGCCCCTCGCGAGCTCACGCAGAGCTACCTGTGCGGGAGGCATGGTCTCCTTGTTTGGATATTCATCTGGCTTTTTGGATAGTTTCTATAAGATAAGGTTAGAGAAAGTCTACCAAAGCATCAGTGTAGAATAAGCTTTGGAGGCTCGACGTACCGTATAAATAACATATTTCTGGACCGGAATCGCATATTCATGCATCTTCTGCGCTAGTTCCCGCAAGTAATCATGGATCTTGTTAAGGACGACTTCAACATCATCCCCGGACAAGATCTCATGCAGTAACTTAGTGGAAACCTCCTTTGACAAAGCACAAAATTCTCGACGTTTCATATCCAAACCCTTAACTTCGAGACGTTCAACGTACTTCCCATCTACCTCTGACAAGTTAATGGCGGCATATTTCTTCTTTGCGTGCAGAAGAAGCCTCTTGAACACATTGTCAATATCAATTTCAAGAAGTCTATATCTTTGGTTGACCAAACGTTTGAATTCATTTCCAACTTTGAGTGCCTCCTGAACATTGTCTGTGTTAGTATTGATCATGACTGAATCGGTATCACCGTAGATAACTCGAAGCTGGTTGGTCTCTGCAAGTTCCTTCGTGTTCCGTAAAATTTCTCGTCCTTTGAATGTCGTAAGCATTGCAAGAGGCCGGGCATAGAATCGTGATTGTGTGTAACCCAAACATCCGTACATGGAGTTCGCTGTTAGCTTCAAGGCTAGCTGTTTGGTATCCCAAAGAGCAAGTTCTTCGGGAGTAGCACTTTTGTCTTTCATCAGCTTTTTCACTTCTCTTCGACGGCTGACAAGAGTTGCAATGAGACGTGGTAAGATGCCTAAGGGCTGATCACTATCTGGGACCTCTGGCACGCTCTCCTCTCGGTCATTTTCAGACTATGTACTGATTAGTATACGTGCTCACTATGACAAAGCCAAAATACTTACCGATGCATGCCGATCTACCGTCGTAAAGCAAATATTAAACTCCTGGATGATACTGGGGTACAAACTGTTGAAATCCATGACGAGAACGTGTTTGTCGTAAAGACCCTTTTCAGGTTCAAAGACCAAGCCACCCTTGTATTTCTCCTTCTTCTTCTTATCTACTCCCTCTTCTTCTCCTTCATTTTCCTCGACCTTAATCTGGTTTTTGTGTCCATATTTGTCCGGGCAAATATATTTACCACGGTAAAACTCATGAAGCAAAATGTACTCATTTCGTTCAGCTCTAGTTCCGCTAAGCGTTCTAGACCAGGAGTTTCCAGCCAGATTGGTAAGAACTTTGGTTAAAGGAAGCATCTGTAGCTTGAGAACAAGCGCAGCAATGAAGTATGTATCCGCTTCGCAGTGACTGAGGAAGTTCATCAGCCCTTCTTTACTAGTTGCCCATGTTTTGAGAGCAGCTTCAGTGTCAACTTCTCGGCGCTGATCACCCTCGCCCAAGTAAAGTTGGCACATTTCAGTTAAGGTCCACGACTGACATTTCATCATCAAAGACTTGCCCATATCATTAGCAACATCGCAAAGAAGTCTTCCTGCTAGAAGTTGTCTGTCACTGAAAAATCCGGAGCCTTTTGAGAAATTTTTGGGCCATTCGCCACGCTTTAATCTGCCAATTCGGTGCCATCCAGGGGTTTTCTTCTCCTTCAATCGGCTGAGAAGGACGTTAAAATCCACCTCTTGAAGCTGATGGCCCATGATGACGTCTGGGTCAATTTTTTCGAACAAAGCTAAGAACTTGCTGAGAAGAAATTGTTCGGTTTTTTCAAGCATGACAGTCCCACGCTGCTTTTTAGCTTCGGCTTCAAAGCCAAGGGGGTAAGAGAGGTTTGAAGGCCTCATAACAGTGAAGGTTTTGCAAGGCAGGTTTTCTGGTGGTGTGGTATCACTGAGGGAAAGATTCTCATATACACGAGCCGAAGCAACGATAATCTCTTGCTTATTCTCCTTGACATTCAGCTGTGTTCTGAACGACAAGCTCATGAGTGTCAATGGGGGCGTTTCAATTTCTTCAGAATCCGGGACTAATGAAATTTCGGCAGGATTTGTGACCTCGCACTCAAGCTTGCACCATGAAGCTCCATTGACCGCTGTGAAGTCTGCATCTTCAATTTTTAGCCAGCAGGGACCCATGATATTCTTCCACAAGACGAATTGCTCAAAAAGGGCAGTATTCGTTCCGAAAACATGAGAAAAGGTCTCGCCTTTCAATTCCATCGGCAAGGCAGGTTTCGTGTAGGGATACATCAGCTTTAGGTATTCGGCTTCTTTAGGAATGTCCGGTAACTCAAAGGCGTATTTCCGAGTGCAAGGTTTGATTTTATGCATCTCAACTTTCGATCTGCTCATGATATTATCCACCTCCCCATAGACATCTTCCATGTCAACCTCCTCGCTGGTAGATTGGCCACGGACATATTTGTATTCTCGGGGTAGGAAATATAGTTTCCTAAGAATATTGTCGACTTTCACAAAAGCACTCACGTAGCTGTTGTTGGTCTTATTCTTGACCTTTCCGAATAAGCAGAGACTACCGTTAATTTCAGTGTAGTCCAACCAGAAAAATTTCAAGCTACCGTCCTCCTCTACGGCTTCCTGACAAGTGAGTTTTCCGAACCGTTGCATATCCGTGACTGAGCTGTTGAGAACATTCAATTTGTTCGTTACATCGTTCCAGGAAGAAGGATTGATCATTTCAGTTGTGGCTCGAGCCGGAGAAGAAGCCATAGGATCATCATATACTTCTTTTTTGACCTTTGGAGGTGGCCGCTTTCCAACCATGTTGACACTTGGTGTATTCGCACTATGATCCGCAACAGCTTCTGCTACATCTAGCATATCGTCGTCCCCGTCATCGTCATCTTCTTCCTTTTTGATTATGACTTGTTTCGATCTCGACGCACCGGCTGTCTTCCTCTCCACTGCACTAGCAACTGGGGATGAAGGCAATGGCTGCTCACTCATAATGGCATCGTCGTCTCCACCATCAAGAAAAACATCATCTTCAAATTCCGCATCTGCTGCTGAATTATCTTTTGGGTGTGGGCTGTCATTCTCCTGGTCGATCTCGGTCTTTTTCACTCTTGGTTTTGGTTGAGCTGGAGGGGAAACAATCCGTACTTTTCTCCTCGTCTCGGACTTTACGGATTTCTTGACAGGAACCTTCAGAGGGGCTATATTTGTCTCGACGTCACCTAGAATATCCGCAAGAAACGCTTCGTCATCGGCCGTAGCAACAGGCTAAATAACCAGAAATTCGTTAGACCCGATCAATGTCATATTTTACAGAGAAATAAAAGTAGAGACACATACCTTTGGTTTCGAGGTCTGCTTGGTGAGAGTGGCCGTAAAATACTTGTTAATCCCATTGTTTATTTCCTCCTTTTTCTTGTTATCTTCTTCACGTTTCCGCTTAGCAGCTTTCCCCCTAACTGGCAAGCCATCACTGTCACTGTCGCTAGCTGCAAGTCGGGTATCATCCCACTCTTCCCGGCCGTCGTCTGCATAGCCCTCACCATTATCATCAACTACAAAGTCATCGCGATCAAGTCGTTTTCGGACAACCTTCTTATAGCCTTCCTCGTCAACTTGTTCGTAAATATCTTCGTCTTCTTGGACTTCGTAAGTTGAAAGTCGCTTCTTTCCAGAGGCACGGAGAGCCTTTAGCTCTGCTAACGTTTTGGCACGAGAAGACATGATGCAATTGAAGGGCTAAAGCAGAAAACAAATCATAAAAACGCAGTGTCGTTAAAAAAAGAGTGTCGACTATGCGAACACTCTGGTCATGATACCTCGTTGTCCCTGGGAGAAAAGACGAGCCTCTCACAAATCTCGCGTTGTGAGATCCAAACCAATTAACAAACTTTAAAAAACCGCGTTTCGCGTCAGTTTGACGCGCGCAAATAGAAACTTTTAGTCATGTGATAAACTTTATTTTGAGGTTACTTTGTCAGCCATTTAAGCGAATAATAATACCCACGACTCGAGGTCATTATTTTAACAGGGAGCAAAAGCTTGTCTATACATGGGGAGTAGAAGGTGCCGAGCGAAATGAAAATGAAGACAGTCATCTACGTTCTCTAGAGCACACTTAAAAGAAGTTGGAGTAATCGGGGGTTTGACATAATAGGTTTAGAGTCTACCACAAAAGACAGATATTTGACATTCGTTAATACATTAAAACCTCATGACCAAACCACCCGTTAACGCCCAAAGCCCGACACCATTTTTTTGTTTTGACTAGCTTAGTTCATCTGTTTGATAAGGGCGTTGATGTTCTCCTCACGGTTACCAGTGTCACCACCCTCGATGAAGTGCTTGAACTTGCGAGTGCGGAAACCACCAGTAGGGTTGGAGAGCTTGAATGGCCACAAGAAGTTGCTAGCCTGCTTGAAGTTGGGGCCGACAGTGTAGATCTCATGGATCAAGTCTTCCATGCAGACAATGCCGTACTTGCCAAGGTTCTCCTCAATAAGCTGGTTGTCGGTAAGGGCAATACGCTGCTTGTTGATCTTTCCGTAGCCACGCTTGTAGATGAGTTCACGAACGCTCTTAAGGTTGGGGTAACCATAGGCAATGTATGGGTCAACAATGGTCAACATCTCAGCGGTAGCCTTGGTGAGCTTGACGAAGACTCCGTTGTTGATCTGGAGAAGACGGAGAAGCTGCAGAATCTTGCGAGGCTTAGGAGCAATCTTGTTGATACTATACAATTGTTAGAATGCGATGTTATGTAGCTGAGAAGATAAATCGGTACTAACCCCTTGATACGGACAACGAAGACGAGCTTGGGCTGAGCAGGGACATAGAGGGAACCCTCCTGCTTGCTCAAACGAGCCAAGCGGATCTTCTCACGCTCAGCATCACGGTACTCCTTGACATAAGACTCGGCACGCTTGAAGATGACAGCACGCTTGCTCTTGTTGGCCTATAGATAACGTTCAGTCAGTATAAACGTTACCCATCAGATATGATACAATATATATTGTTTTGGGTTGCAACTTTCAGACCCGAAAGATGGTTAAAGTGAAAGCGACAGCATCGACTTGAAGGTCTAGTCGCATCGTTGGTAATATCATCACAAGACAAAGCAAGAAATATAACAAGGGCGCGGGAGATGCAGAATAAGGGTGTCAAACTAACCTTGCGGCGCTTCTCAAGCTCAGCGGTGCGGTTGGCTCTGGCCTTCTCCTGGCTCTTGCGCTTCTTCAAGAGGGTCTCAGGAACAAGGACCTGGTCCTGGGTTGGGACAGTGCTAAATGCCCTATGTCAGTATAGTCCGATCCACGTATAGTGAAATAATCTCGCCGAGTGTAAGAACTGCAGCTTATAGTGCCACATTCTCAACTGAAGGCGTTTGATCAAGACTCGACGAAATGTTTTTAATCAATGAAGACTTTGGATTGTTCTGACAGTAGGTACTAGCATATCCAGGCATATATGGATATAGCTTTCCCTATTACTCGAACTATCGCTAAGTATCCTCAATTGACAAAGCCCCATGCAATTACTGCGCGGGATAACTGTGCCTGTCTATTTTCGCAATCATATGGACAACCAATGCCTCATGCGAGGACTGGTACCCAATGCGAGTAGACCCGACAATAAATTTCAAGGAGAAAGTTGTGACACCTTCAGCCTCAATGCCCCATTAACGTCTCCCTATAGACCTTCATTCCTTGCTATCTGTAGACCACTCGGAAGGGTTTCTGAGGGAGCGCCGGGATGGTTCGAGCTGGTGCTAACATCAATCACATCTAAGTGATACGGTGCAAGCGACTCCAGCGAGAAGGACGGACTATAACCCAACACTACCACACACGGGACTGAGATTAGTGAACAGGAAAAAGAAGGGAAGCATACGTAGAGGTGGGAGCCATGTCGAAGGAGTCTGGTGTCGACTTGTGCTGGATTTGCTGGTCGAAAAAATGTCGTTGAAGTCGCGAGATCAAAAAAAGAAGCAGAAACGAAAGTTTTGAAGAAGTTTTTGTGTTTTGTGGAAAGAAAAAGACGCTAGTCCTGGTTAGTCAGATTATATCACGTGGATGTTGGCTTTTGGACTTTTAGGGCTAATGTTGATGAGTCAGCGGTTTTATCGATAAGACGTGGAAAAGACCTTTTGAGGACAGCGAGAGAGGAAGAGAAGAAGACAGCAACATAGCGACGAAGAGAAACCCGACAACAGGAGGTCACAGGCAAGTTACGAGACAATAAGGGCTCGCTATGTCGTCCCGTCGCGGTGTTGGACTAGGAGCGTTTGTGAATAAGAACCAGGCTTCGCAGTCCTTTGCAACACATGGCGCCAACCTGAAGTCAACACATGCGAGCTCACTCCAGACACAGCTATCAGTTTTCCAGTCCCTCCTACATACCTTCGCCCTCGAACATGGAGAGACTATCAAGTCAAATCCGACCTTCAGAGCAGAGTTTGCCCGCATGTGCCACGCCATAGGAGTCGACCCACTAGCAGCCAGCAACATCAAGGGCAAAGGGAAAAGGGGACTCGGCGAAGGTGGTAGTTTCTGGACGCAAATACTCGGCGGAGATGTCAACGACTTTTACTTCGAAGTTGCTGTCAGAGTAGTTGAGCTTTGCAGAGAGACGCGCGCAGAGAATGGCGGCCTGATCAGTGTTGAGGCTTGCCGGAAGGTGGTAGGAGCTGGTAAGGCTATTGGAGGGGGATTAGAGGTTTCCGAGTAAGCCCGCTCTCTTGAGTATGTGACTTATGTCTGATATAATTACTGACATCGTATTAGGGATGATATACTCCGTGCTGTCGAGTCTCTGGTACCACTTGGATCCGGCTTTAAAGTCGTCAAAGTTGGGAGCAAGAAATTCATCCGGTCTGTTCCTAAGGAGCTTAATACGGACCAAGCTACCGTTCTGGAAGTCATCCAGCTCCTAGGTTTTGTAACAGTGTCTATGCTACAGTTAAATCTACAGTGGGAAAAAGCGAGATCAAAGACGGTTATCGGTGACCTTCTTGCGGACGGTCTTGTCTGGGTTGATTCACAGGCTGCAGAAGCGGAATACTGGTCTCCCCAATATCTACAAGATAGCGGGTGAGATGGCCGTATATTTAACTTGAAACTGGAAGCATTTTCCAACTTAAGAGTTGGCTGATCTTCTTACTCACACACGAGCATATGTCGCCCGTGTTGAATACCGTTGGTGAATCGCACCCACAGCTAAATACCAGGAAGACGGACGTTACCTGCTGCCAACCTGCGATTGGAAGCAAGCCCTCTACCAGCACCATGGTATAGAAATGTTCAATCCTGAAGCCTAAATATTTATCCGGTCTATTCGGTGTCCATTCAAAGTTATGGATGGCCCGATGATAGTCGGTTGGGCCTCGAGGACGAGAGTACTTATGTTTATAATCAACATTCGATAGTCGAACATTGAAGAGTGAACCACTGAAGTTTTGATTTATTTAACCTGCCATTGATCGTTTATAATATGCATGGACATTTTTGAACCCTGCCAAATGGCGTAGATGCAGACTCAACCCCAAGCATTCACTGAAGACAGAGCCGGTACACATAAATAGGAAAAGAAGTAAAAAGCAGACAAGAACCATTAAGAAAACGAAAGGAGGAAATGATGCTGATACAGAAAATCATAAAACACATCATTTCATTAACTTCTCGGGTGTCAAAAAAAGGGGTTTGATGATAGAAGAAGGGGGTTAGAAGGGATAACTCGTTCATGCTCTGATTGCTCCACCAAGGGCACCACCGCCGAACTGCTGGTTACCGGGCCTTCTACCTTGTCCTCCAATACCACCGCCACGGCCACCACCACCTCGCTGTCCGCCTCTGCCACCTCGTCCACCACCTCGTCCGCCATGACCCTGGTCACGTTGGAACGCATTGGTCATACCTTGTGTTCGTTGTTCAAGGGTCTTCTCGTTAGCTTCTAGTAGAGACATGGACTTGTCTGCAAGAGTAACGATTTGACTCTGGAGTCTAGAAAGCTCAACGCCCTTGCGGAAGACAATGGCGTCGTTAACTTGGTCGAGGGCAGCGCTGAGTTCTTCGTGAGAAATCATGCGGCTGACAATAGCAGAAATTCTTTTCTCGGAGAGCTCAAACATGGCGGCGAGGGTGCTGATGGAGAGGGTATCGTAGAATGGAGCGTAGGTGAACAGATAGGTGCGTAGGCCTTCCTCTTGGATTTGCTCGGCAAGCATGATTTTGATCTTGTCGGGCTGGGCCATCAAGTCCCAGATCTTGATGGAGTTGAGGGTGGCCGAGGCCTTCTTCCAGTCGCCAGCTGCAAGGAACTTGGCGCTCATGATAACACCATCACGCGTGTTCTCTGGTGGGCCGGTGAAGACTTGTCTCTCGTTGTAGTCGAGCATTCTTCGGAAAGTCTTGGAGATGATTCGGCGCTTAAGTTCGGGGGAGGAAGAGCTCTGGGCCATCAGAGGAACCTCAAGGAACATACTAGAGGTGAGGTAGATGCACTCGAGGAGCTCGAGGTTGATGTGCATGTGGAAGGGGAGCTGGCGTTGACGCTCAAGTTTCTCCTGCTCGGGGGAGACAGAGGAGTATCTCTGCATGATGATCCCCTGAGCCAGAAGCTCCTTTTGTCGTCCACTTCCGCAAACCTCAGAGAGGGTGTTTTGGGCTTCATAGACAAGTCCGGCACGGAAAGCGCAGAGACCAATCTGCACAAGCGTCCGGTTGAAGAGGATCTGTGTGCTAACGTCAAAGTTGGAGATGTTCTCTGTGAGATGGGACATCAACATGAGGTCTCTGGCGCGGTGGTATTTGTCATGAAGGGCGAGGAAGTAGATCTGGCAGAGCATAGCACGAGCTCTGATGATGCCGTCACTGTACTCGAACAGATAGTTACACAGGGTCTGTACCAAGGCGGTGACATATGTGCTCTTTGCTCGAGGGGTGATCGATGAGTCAAGCTTCTCAGGAACAACCTTCCAGGAGTTTTCTTCCATTATGTTGACGACCTGTGCAGGCTTGAAGTAGACGTGCTCTAGTCTTCGCATCAGAAACTCTGTTTACGCTATCTTGTCTGGGCTCGGACTTCTCGATCTCATTGAGGTTCTCAACGTAGATCAAGGCACGAACAATGTTGTTGTATAGTAGCTGCTCGTCACTGAGTCTCTCAATGTACTCGGCTGTGTGAGGGTCAATGTGTTGCAGCGAACGGGTGAGCTCGTCATCTAATCGTTCAACCAGAGAGACAATGCTTCCAGGCACCTTAAGTACTTCACCAGGGGCCAGCTGTGGCATCTTCTCATCGTCTTCCCACTCTTCAGCACCTTCGGTGACAACATACGAAGGATTCTCCTCCAGGGTCTGGAGCAGGGTGGTAATCTCTCGCTCGGCGAGTTTCCATTGATCAGTACTCAAGAAGTTGTTTACCGAAGTGGTGCTGAGGTCGAAACGAGTAGAGATGAGGGTTAGGAGGATTCGGATAGTGTGGTATGGTGTAGTGGCAACCTCAAGGAGTTTTTCCATAGTTCGGATTTGCTCCATACGGTCGGTGTTTTTCTTGCCTCTAGACTCCACCACAACACGGAGGTGCTTGAGAATGCTCTCTGGGGTATACTGGAGAGCCTTTCCACCACGGCCAACGGTCGAGAATCCAGTGTCGTCTCCAATAAGAACATCCTCAACTCGGGTAGCGGCACGGGGAGCACGCTCCACAACCACAACTTCTTCCTCCTGGTCTGGCTCCATGTACTCCTCCTTGTTCTCTCTGTACTTTTCGATCTCGGTGACATATTCCTTATTGTTTTTCTTTAGACGCTGCTTGACAGTATTGAAGCCCTTGGCGTTGTTGGCGTTCATCTTCTTCGTGGACACTTTCTGCTTCGCAAGCGTCTCGTTCATGAAGTCCTCCAGATCGGCGATAGCCTTGATATAGACCTTTGGAATAGGCCCAGACTGGACAATCTTTGCAGTCTGCCTGTTCAGCTTATCAAACTCTACACCACCAAGTCAGTTTTCTCTTATCAAGAGATACCCCCCCGCAGTCCACGGCCAACCCATTCTCTAGACATACCTGTAGAAATAACAGCCCAGTCATTGATTCTCTCCGCATTATCAATGACCTTGATTGTATGTTCCAACTCCTCTAGCCTCTTATCCTTCGCACTCTTCATGACCGTAACCCGCTCCTCATCTTCGTCCGATTCAACGGCGGCCTTGGTCGACTTGTAGAACTTGCTCGCACCCTGCAGACCGCCATCTTCATCGGAATCACTCTCCTCCTCCGAGGACTCCTCCTCGCTGGACTCCTCTTCACTAGACTCCTCCTCATCATCTTCCGGCTTATCGCGATCGCTGTAGAGCTCCTCCTCGTCTGAGGACGAGCTTTCGCTGTCACTGCCGCCGTGGAAGAAACGAGACATCGTGCTGGTCAGGACAGGCGTTCGGGCTTTTTGTTCCGTGTGCTAATCTCTCGACAAACCTGACGGAAACGCTGGAGATGTCTGTGGTCTGGTCGGTGGTTGTTTTGTTCGCTCGCTCGCTTTCTTTTCGCTCCTCAAAAAACGGCAAACTCGATAAAAAAAATCTAAGCGAGGGTGGCTAGCCCGATCAGGTTAGCGCGGGTCATTTAACAGCCCAGGCATCGACAGAACAAAATCGCCAACGACAAGTCCAGCATCCAGCATTTGATAGCTGTTGATGACTGTTGAGCACCTTTGATCGTTGTTACTTCCTTTACTGATTGGGAGTAGCTAAGCTTACTCCTGAAGTTGCTCTCAAGATGCTCATTGGGGCTTTTTTTTTAGAGTGCCTACGTCATGAGGTCATATTCATATACCCAAGTCCCGCGGGCTAAAGAGATGTATCTATAGCAGACATCGTCTATCATGACAGGACGGCAGTTGATCCAGTCGTTGGTGTCTAATACTGGGTTGTGGCATATTCTATCACGATAGCTACAAGAAACCAGACGCTGTCGGATGCTTTTCTGCAATTGCGTGCCTCGCATCTGCAGTTTGCAGAGGACTACATTGCCCACTTAATAGATCCATAAAGTATGGCTAGCGGGTAGAACAGCGTGGGGCTATTCATATATCCATACTGCTCGGCTGTATACAGAGGGATCGAATCTTTTATCACAGAGCTTCATACTGAATAACACCCATCTAAGCGGACGCCACCGTTTACATGAATGGCAAAGGGCACAATCATAGCCATTTACGTCAAAAATATCCTTATTATCGCGAAAGATGAGAAGGAAATCATTAAGACGAAGAAAACGGTTACGACTATATATAAAATGAAAAACCTGGAGACTATATATTAGAAAAAGGTCCTGGGTATAGAGGTTATTGAGGAAGGGCGCCAGATAACGAAGACAGCCCTCAAGCAAATATTCTATAAATGCTCGAAGAGTTTATAATAAAGGATTATAAGTATACGGTAGATAGAGCATAGAATAATATCCCCTAGGTTACCAATATCCGAACACGAGCTTTACAGATCAATAATTAGGAAGCTAATATTTGCAACTATTACCTACAGATCTGATACTCTACGTGTAACGGCACGGCATAGCTAGTACCTTACAGAGCTAAACACGTACTGAGATCCCTCGCCAGAACTGCTGAATACAGAGTTAGATATACGAAACAAGACATTAGAATCGTTGCTTACAATGATGCATCCATCCTACAGGAACCACCGTCAGATTCGATGGACTAACTATAGTCGAAATCTCACAAAAGTGCCAACAGGATCGAATTCGTTTATTGGTTACAAGCCCAGATCGGAGACCCGAAAGGCCTACCAATAAAGCAGCGCGATTCTTCTAAAACTCAGCCAATTCGACCTTAGCAAGGAAGATATTATCGTAACTTCTGTCTACTGCCTTTTCCCCTCGAACATAAGCTGGCCTGGATCCAGGAAGTTAAACACTAGGAATAATTTTCAGAAGGGAGATTCTGCGATTTATTTT
This sequence comes from Trichophyton rubrum CBS 118892, assembly GCF_000151425.1. Lineage (NCBI taxonomy): Eukaryota > Fungi > Ascomycota > Eurotiomycetes > Onygenales > Arthrodermataceae > Trichophyton > Trichophyton rubrum. The sequence goes on along the minus strand of NW_003456426.1, from coordinate 1,269,278 downwards.
TGGCTCATTTTACCATTTCTAGCTGGAATTAGGTGTCAGAATCAACCTTTCCTTGGCCTCTGTATATCCTAGTTACTAGACGTGAGCATCTTCCTGTATATCTACAACTAACTACACACCCAGCATATCTTTCCAGTGTAGACTGAGGCGAGTCGATATAATATGTTATGAGATAACATAAACTACCAACTCCAACGCTATGGTTAACAAGTTAGAGATATAGGAACAAAAAAATCGAAATTCAAAGTAATGACGTAAATCAAAAAGTCAAACAGTAAAGCTGATAGAGAAGATGAAGCGAAGCAAAGTGGGAATATAGAAAGTATAAGCCTATAATCGGTCCATCAAACGGTTGCATCCTTGTTTGTGGATGTTGTTATACTGGAATAGAAAACCAAAAAAAAAAAAAAAAAAATAAAATAAAATAAATAAATAAATAAAAATAAAAAAAATAGAGAGAAAAAAAGACGACCACTTGAAGGTCAAGAGATATAAATGTTGATAAAAAGGGGAATAATAGAACGGAATATATAAAGGTAACGAAATGGAAAGAAAAGAAGAAAACAGGGGCCATTCATATCTCCTCCTTTTTTACCCCTCTTGTCTCATTCGTTTCAGGAGAGGTATCATTTTCATCCACCAATACCTAACCAACATACACAGAGCATAGCATTCCCTTATATTCATCATCAGTGACAATTCTGTTTTCGTCCTTTCTCTCATTCGCCGAAGCTAATTGCCTCATCCATCGTCAACCAAGTTCGATTTAATTCAACTTGTTTATCCCAATACCCTAAGATCCAAGTTGTGCGGGCGTTCCATCGCGTGATATAAGTGTGTTCTGTTTGACGCGCGCAAGGCCATTGGCTATGTGCACGTCTATTGTAGATGCCTTGCGAAGAGTATATAATGTTTGATGAGTGGAGTGGAGAGGCAGGGGGCGGGATGTTGGGTAAATGTACATAAGTGAGCCAAACCCGGATTTCAAGGTCCAGGGATAGTTAACCCTTTGCAGAGCCCGATTGGGTTATTGGCTTTTTAGGGTGGTTGTTTGTTTGGGGCTGTACGGCCAGTTGAGGTGAGTTGTATCCCCAATTGGTACAGTTGGAATAAAATAAACGTGAAATGGTAGCTGAAAAAATTTTCAATTGAAACGTTCAATCAGTGCCACTGGTTCTGGTTCTGGTTCATGAAGCCATCTCCCAGTGCACCATCTTCGAGACTGCGGATGAAGTCTCTATTTCGGCCGTGTGAACCGTTGTTTCTTGCCCGGCTGGTTCGTCTTTGACCTGGACCGGAAGCATCTGGGTACCCGTCTGCTGGAGGCGGGTAGTACGCCGGGCTAGGCTGGAGTCGAATGGGTGAGTTGGGGTCCAAGTGGCTAGCTACCCGTTGTATAGACGGTGGAATACCACTCTGCTGTTGATCCATTGTCGTAGCCCGTTGTCGACCCGCGCGCGTAGTTGCTTGCGCGTATAGGTTCTGAGAGGAGCCATATTGTGTTTGCTGCGGTGGCATAGACATATGGCCAGACTGCATGATGGGCATTTGATAACCTTGTTGGGTAGGATAGGGTGGTGGTGGGCCCTGTTGCTGCTGAGGCTGTTGCTGTGGAGGCGGAGCCGGGTGTTGCTGCTGTTGCTGGGAATTATACATGTTGTTGTAGACTGGTGGAGGTTGATTGTGTGGTGCGTTGAATTGGTTCATTTGAAGAGCATAAGCAGATTGAGCAGCAGCAGCAGCGGCAGAGTTTGCCTGGGCTTGAGCTGCTTGTGCTTGTGCAGCTTGGGCGCGTTGCTTGGATGCTGCTTCTGCTTGTTGCTGCTGTTGAACTCCGGGAGCAACAGATTTGTTAATGACAGAGGATTTAAGGTGGACCGGAGGGACGAATGGTTGGGTGAACTTTTGCTGCGTGATGAAGGGGTGGAGTTTTGCTTGCTGCGGAGACCATCTTTCAAGAGGATTGATGGATAGGAGGCCGCGAACAAAATCAATGAATGCCACGCGGTTATTCATTTCTGTTGACCAGAGTTAGTTACAATTCACCACAACATGCTGGGGCAATACACATACCTCTGTCAATTTCGGCCTGCTTCATGTTCTTCCGCGGCATTGCGTATGACCTGATGATTTCTGGCAGTGTAGTAGCCTGGAAGTACTTCTTGCTTGGCTGTTCCTTGGTGTTATGCTCGCGAGAATATTGTTCCATGCTCTTCAATCTAAAACTCTGTCGACCAAACTCATCTTGTGTCTTCTCAAAGAATTCACCAGCCTGCTTCCCGTTCTCAAGCATCCATACTGGAGGCAAGCCTAGCATTTCCGTTATTCTAGCTATTTGGTTGTACTCCGATGATCCAGGGAAGAGTGGAAGGCCGAGGAAGAGCTCAACAACAATGCATCCGAGGGACCACATATCAATTGCCGAGGAGTATCTGCAGAGACGTTAATAATTAAATTATAAAAGAGTACATTGAGTAAGAATTACTTACGGCAATCCTAAGAGAACTTCGGGTGAGCGGTAAAATCTAGATTGGATATAGGTATAGACAGTTTGTCGTTCGTCACACGCAGACCCGAAGTCGATAATCTTGATTATGGGGCTCTCGAGGCTTTTTTTAATATGTTAGTCACCAATTGTTAAAGGCAAGGAAAGCGGCAACGTACTTCTTTAGCAAGATGTTCTCCGGCTTTAGATCGCAATGTATCAGTCTGGCTTTGTTCAAGAGTGCGAGCCCATTAAGCAGCTGCTGAGCGAACACTCTCACGAGTGTGGTACTCAATCCACGGAACTGATTCTGCTTGATCAACTCGTAAAGATTAACGCTGAGTAACTCAAACACTAAGCACAGATGTTGGCGATGGATGAAGGTGTCCTTTAGTCGAAGTAGATGGTGGTCATCGTTCTTGTCAAGTTTGCTGCTAATCTGCTAACTGTTAGCTGCAAGTCTAGTCCGGTAACGTTCGCATCGACATACCAAATCCAAGACTGAAACTTCCATCATACTCTGGTTGAAGTATGCAGTCCTATTCTTGATGACTTTCACGGCAATGACTTCCTGCGTCTTTAGATTTTGACACTTGACTACTTGTCCAAAAGTTCCTTGGCCGAGGACGTCGAGGATAAGGTAGCGGTTCCTAGTAGACAAGGAGTCAGTATGCTGCTGTGGGCTCGACGTGTGCAAAGTGTCAAGAGCGTCGTACTTGTGGTTTGCTTCCTCGCTGCCGAGAATATCGTTGACGTAGAGAATATAGTCGCTATCATCGTTATCGTAGCCATCGTTCTTGACACCTTTGCTCGGCTTCGTCAGCACACGTCGAGGGTTCCTAGATGATTCGTATTTGAAGGTCGGGTTGCAGATTCGATACGTTGCGGGTAGATGTGTTTGTGAGGGCTTGTAGAGGCTAGTGTGAAAGATAAGATAAAGAGATTAGCATTAGCGTCGATATAGCGATAAAGGTGAGCGCTGCGGGGAAGCATACACTGATAAACCCTCCCTCTGGGTTTGCTCGTCGGAAAGCTGGCTGCTTGTTGATCCTAGGTTGTAGCTCGCTGATGCATTTGATACTCTGGAACTTTGGTACGGGACCCCTGCCCATGCCGACACTCGGACTCCCGCCAGCTGACTGAGGCTGATACGAAACTGGGCGATGAGATTTTGAGTCTTGGCCAAATGCGGAATGGAGCTGAAGGGTCGCAGACTGCGGATAGTATCTCTCCGGGCTCATATCGTTGGACTGCATGGGGGGTAGGCGTGGGGCATGCGGTCGTGAGGGTGCGGCTGGAGATGTGTTAGTAAGATGATTGTCAATGTAAGGGTTTGCTGCGTGTTCAGGAGGAACTGGTTTATGAACAGTGAAAGGGAAATGGTCATCATTAGACCTAGAGTGTAGTGATGGAGGATTGCTGAAATCCCAGTCCACCTTTGCCGAGATGGGAGGCGTTGAGGCCTCCTCTCGCACGGTGATGGCTATGGGCTGTATCAACAGTTCGCCAGCGAGGAGAGGCAGAGAGTGAAACCGGCGGTCTTGAGGTGATTGAGAGTGAAACAGTGCTGAGAACATACATGGTGGTGATTGATATGATTGCGAGGCAGAGTAGTTGTTTGTACTGGTAGGCGAGGGATGCGAGCTGGACTTCGCGGTGGGAGGGAAGCCATATGTATTCTGGGCGGCGTTGGGGCTCATGTTATACGGCAAAGTGGGCGAGATGATGTTCATGGGAGAATATTTGCGGGCAGCGGAGGAGGTTTCTTCATTAGCGAGGTATTGCGACGAGTTTCGCTGGTGCGTGGGCGGTCGAGCAGAGTACTTGGCTCTGTTGTAAGGGTCCGCGTCTTCCATGTGGGTGTCATGATCCAGATCGCGAGCGTTGGGCGTGCCAGAGCCGTTGCCGTTGCCAGAGGGTGAGGGGACCATGGAGGTCGGTCTGAGGCTTGCAGGCACCTTGGACACGCTGCCAGGTGGTTGATACGTCTCGTACGTGAAACCGCGAGGAGGCTGGTGTGTCTGTCCGTGGTCGACGGCTGAGTGGCCAGTGTTGGGAGTGAACTGGCCAGGCTTGTTCTCCGGTATATCGGAGTAGGTTCTGCCACTGTGGTTCCATATTTTCTTGCTGCCCGAGAAGCTGCAATAATAACAACAATAATACTCCGTATCCGCTTTATCAACCTGCCTGTTTGGATTGCTGTACGTGCTCGTTCGCCTCTTGTTTACCACGGGGGTGGCTTGACGCAAAACGATTGCCAAACGGGACACCGGCCTGAACTGCCCGTCCGTGTGTAGTGAGCAGAAGCAGCAGGGCACCTTGATACTTTGTGTATTTCGGCAGCGGGTATGTCTGCGAGTCGGAGGAGCCGGCGCTGCAGAGGCGTGTGTTGCGACTGGGGGAGTATTTTTAATATGCTAAACGGGCGGGCGAAATGTCTAGCAGCGCATCATCGAGCCGGCGAGACGTCGACAGGCTCACAGGCAGAAGTAATTGCAGTATCCACGGTCACTTGCCCGGCCATGCAGCAGTCTCGTAGACCTGGAGCAGATATTACTGGGTGGCCGCTCGATGGTTTCGACGGTGGAGGAGCAAGACGGGCGGCGGTGGCGGCTGGGGGGTGGGATGCGGCCCCTGAAAAAGGACACAGCGGACGGGCGGCAGGATGAAGAAGCCCTGGGCCTGTCAGGCTGCTGTCTCTGGCTGTCCGTCTGTCGAGTGCTGCTGTCGCTCTGGGAGGTGATGGATGCGATGAAGTGGACGAGGACAGGCGAGGGAGAAGTTTGAGGTTGCAAGTCTGGGAGTTGCGAAGTCAGCACAGGCACTTTTCCTCGTGCAGCACACATCAACGTCGACGTCAACGTCGACATTATTAAACATCAACGCCTGGCTACCACTTGCACCCGCGCCGTCTCCTGCGTTTACTTGGATAGACTGGCCTTTTTTTTGTAAGTTTTACGGGGTAGTGATGGCAGTGACGATGGGTACAGACTGACAGGGCTTGCTACTACGGTGGAGAGAGACGCAGCTTGGGTGTGCCGTCGATGTACCTAACTCCAGCCCAAGGACGTTGAGCTGCCTGAGCAAAAACAAAGAACGAGGAGGAGCAACAGGGGGACCGTCGGTGGCAGGCTCGGTGGTGAGAAAGACGTCTGTCACTTTGCTCGCCTCGTCGAGTATAAAACACTCCCATTTCTACGGCTTCCATCTGGTCCTTGACAACCAACCCCCATGCAACGGAGTAACAATTAAACGCATCACTAACAGGCTTTTTTAGACCTTCAAGACCTCCAAGGCTCTGGTTGCAAGAGAGAACAAGTACGAAACCATGGCTCGGGCTGACTAATCTCGCATATTTAGCAAGCTGCAGCCTGGAGAGCTTCGAAGTGATAAAATGATAGCTGAGAAGTGAGAGATATGAGAGAAGAGATAAAGAAGAAGGAAAGTGGAAGCAAAAGAAGGAAAACTAAGGTCACTGATGGCATGGCTGGTCTTTACTGAGGACTAACTCCGGGTAAAAAGCTCTGGCTGGTCGTCGAGGCGATATATCAAGCGTAACGGCTCGCCTCTCACAGGAAGCTAGGCAACTATCTACATAAACCCGATAATACATCCATATATTGCCAGCTCCGCTCGACGATGGCAGAGCTAGACCAGGATAAACTCCAGGACGGCTCGTCAGAGACCGCCACTGATGCGCCAGCTGAATCCTCACAGCAGGATGTTCAAGGGACTGACGAGTCGAGCCGCCTGCGAGCTCTTGATGCCGACATCAGAGATCAGGACGATCTCGAGAGAGATATCACACGCCAGGTGTGTTGGCCGTTGGACATGTTTCACCCTCCTGACCCCTGGGCAGACCTTAACTAACCCTGCTCAATATAGGCCGACAAAATATTAAGGGAGCAGGCTAATGAGCGAGATATACGGCGCCTTGAGCGTACCAGAAACGAGAAATTGTACAGTCTTGCCCGACTCCCGATTCAACTCAGCTGTACATGTTGACAAATATATATGGTGCAGAAAGATCGAATCTCAGGTTCTTAGACTTCATCAGCGACTATCTGAGCCCATCGGTACTTCTGCCCGAGTAAAGTACGAGGCCGATATCAAGAATGCGGAAAGTCGCTTGACGCAACTTGAGACGGATCTAAAAGAGATACAACAACGTATCGAAGAGCGCGGCGGAGAAGAGGATGCTGCCGGTATCAGTGCTGGACGTGAGGAAGGGTCGGCGGCTGGGAGACTGCCCAACGAGTCACGGAGGGACTATCTCATACGCACAGGCAAGATTACTCCCTTTTCGCGCATGGGTGGGGGTGCTGGAGATGATGCAGGTACCACGTTGCAGAGCGCTTTGTTCGAGGCGGAGGATGAGCGAGATGAAGAACTTGCGCTTGAAGCTGCTGGTGAACAGCCCGTCGCTTCACATCGGCACTTGATGAAACCTGGGTTTGATGATAGCCAGTTTGACGAAGCTGTCCGCCCGACAAAGAGGCGCAAGGTAGCTGGTGGCTCTGGCGTGGTAGCTAGCTCGCCTATCGTTTCAGACGATGAGTACCTCGATGCTGATGCTGAAGAACCTGAGGATGAAGAGGAGTCCGTAGATGAGGAAGAGCTGGATTCAGATGTAGTAGTAGAGCGAGCTCGGAGGAAGAAAGGCAAAAGCAAAGGGAAGTCAAAGGCTGCTGGTACCATTGAAGACTTCAAGGGGGTGGATGATGGAGACGAGCGAGTGTACCAGTCACGACTACGGGATTGGGTTCACAGACGGTCTGAAGCCCGTGATCGCGCAAAATTAAAGGCGCTTCGCCTTTCAGGAGAGGACAACGACAAGCCAGAAGACGAACAGACGTCAGATCAACATTTAGAAGAAGAATGGCATTTGCCGCATCCAACTACTCCCGATACGGTGCTGGATGGTGGCTACCAACTTCCAGGAGACATATACCCGTACCTTTTCGATTACCAAAAGACAGGCGTCAAATGGCTATGGGAGCTGTACCAGCAACAGGTCGGCGGCATCATAGGAGACGAGATGGGCCTCGGTAAGACAATACAGGTTATTGCTTTCCTGGCTGGTATCCATTATAGCAAGAAGCTCAAAGGTCCCATTATTGTCGTCTGCCCACCTACTGTCATGAAGCAATGGGTTAATGAGTTTCATCGCTGGTGGCCGCCTTTCCGTGTCTCAATATTACACACCTCTGGAAGCGGGATGGTCAATATCAAAAGTGAAAGCCAAGCTGAAGACAGATATACCTCTGGCGTCTGGGGAGACCGGAATTCCACTTCGCAAAGAGGAAATAAGGCAGCTCGCCGCATCTTGAAGAGAGTCCTGGAAGACGGCCATGTATTGGTCACCACCTACGCCGGGTTGCAGACCTACTCCTCGCTTCTTATACCCGTAGACTGGGGCATCGCTGTGCTAGACGAAGGCCACAAGATACGTAACCCAGACACGTCAATTACCATTCATTGCAAGGAATTACGAACGTCTCACCGCTTGATCCTTTCTGGTACACCCATGCAGAACAATCTTACCGAGCTATGGTCGTTATTCGACTTCGTCTTCCCAATGCGTCTAGGCACCCTGGTCAATTTCCGAAATCAGTTCGAGTTCCCCATTCGAACAGGAGGGTATGCAAATGCCTCCAACTTGCAGGTTCAGACAGCCGCAAAGTGCGCTGAAACACTCAGGGATGCCATAAGTCCATACTTACTACAACGATTCAAGATCGACGTCGCTGCAGACTTGCCCAAGAAAAGTGAGCAGGTTCTCTTCTGCAAGCTAACCAAGGTGCAGAGAGCAGCGTATGAAGCCTTTTTAGCATCGGGTGAGATGTCATCCATCTTGCGTGGACGGCGAGAAGCACTTTATGGCATCGATATGCTGAGGAAGATATGCAACCATCCGGACCTAACGCAGCATAAGATCCTGTCCACAAAGACAGATTACAACTATGGCAGCGGCGCGAAATCGGGAAAGATGCAAGTTGTCAAATCCCTCCTAGAGCTGTGGAAGGACACAGGTCATAAAACGCTTCTATTTGCTCAGCATCGAATCATGCTTGATATACTAGAACGTTTTATTGGAGGGTTTAACGGGTTTAATTATAGGCGTATGGACGGTAATACACCTATCAAAGTCCGTCAAAGCATGGTGGATGAGTTTAACAACGATCCAGACCTGCATGTGTTCCTCCTCACTACGAAAGTAGGCGGTCTGGGGGTAAATTTGACAGGTGCGGATAGAGTGATCATCTACGATCCAGACTGGAACCCTTCTACAGATGTGCAGGCTCGTGAGAGAGCATGGAGGCTCGGCCAGAAACGTGAAGTTACCATCTACCGGCTCATGACCGCCGGCACCATCGAGGAGAAAATATACCATAGGCAAATATTTAAACAGTTCCTAACGAACAAAATTCTGCGGGATCCAAAGCAGCGCCAAACTTTCCAGATGAGTGACATACAGGATCTATTCACACTGGGTAACGATGGGCCCACGGAGACCAGCCAGATGTTCAAGGATGCAGACATTGTGTTTGAAGACAACGCAGCAAAGGGTAAAAATACCGGATTTTCTGGTCGCCAGCAACGACGCCGGCAACCCGAAAATAAACCAGTAAAGGAAGAGGACCAGAAAATCAGCCGAGTGACTGGTGTTGCTGGGATGGAAGAATATCATGACGAAACCAGTGGCCCCGGTACCCCTCAGCAGGAAAAGGAGGCAGAAGGAGAGTCCAAGAGCAAGACAGATGCCCGTCTGATGGAAAATATCTTCTCTCGTTCTGGGGTCCTCTCAGCCGTTGAACACGACCAGATAATACACGGAAAGCGAGCAGTCAAAGCAGACCCGAAAATAATCGAGACTGAAGCCAAGCGTGTCGCAGCAGAGGCAGCTAGGGAACTTCTCAAGGCAAAAGAGGTTGCTCGCGCCGTACCAGCTGGTACACCTACCTGGACTGGCCAGTTTGGCACTGCAGGCCGTCCCGGTCTCGACGTCGCGCCGGCCGGTACCTCGTCTATCTATTCTGGCGGCGGAAGCACTGTCCGTCGAGCCATGGGCGGACCATCATCTGCCAGCCTACTCGCTAATCTCGCCAGTCGAAGTTCTGCAGCAGGCGGTAGAGCAGGCACTGCATCCCGCTCTGGATCGCCTTCTGCCTCCGCCTCTGCTTCGGCCTCCGCATCGAGAACAGGCACACCGCGAACAAGCACACCGACGGGGAGAGACTTTCTGGTGATGATACGTGACTACATCATTACGCATGGAGGAGCAGTGTACACGCAAATGCTGATCGACCATTTCAACCGATTCTGTGACTCTCCCCGAGCCACGGCCGAGTTCAAGGAGATCCTCCGCACGATAGCCGTGCTGGACAAGTCAGGGACAGGGACGCGGGCGCGAGGTAAATGGGTCCTGAAGCCTGAGTATGCTAAGAAGTGACTTCATCTTGTAGCCAGCAGCCAAATAAAACCCTTGATCATCATCCATCGTCCTCCTCATCTCTCTCTCCATGTTTTCTATATAAAGCGAGTGTTGCATATGAAACCCTGCGTATCAGGGGTAACCGTATTGTAACTTTTCACGTGACACACACCACGTTTGCTGCTTTCAGCAGAGTGTTGATTGTCCCAGCCGCGTATCGTACTGTCACGATCTACGATCCAAAAGCTTTTTTTACTTCAAGACTCTGTCTCACTTTCTTTTCTTCTTTTTCTTCCTGCAACAGACAGAAAACAATAATAATATCTTCGACTCTCGCTTCGCTGCATCTTTTGGCAGGGCTGCTTGTTTCCTTTCTTCTCAGCTCTTCACATTCTTTTTGTCCCGCTCGTTCCTGTTGCCCGCTCCGCTGTTGCTGTGTGTTCGAGCGTTCGTTACCCATAACTACAGGGTACTAATAATAATCACCACCTTTTGCCGTTCGCCCTTCACGGAGCCTCCTTCGTCACCAAGGGCCGATTCAGCACGATTCAAAGGCTCATATTACTAGATCAGCCTTGCGGATACAGGAGACGGATAGTCGAGATATTCTTCGGTCGTTTTCGAAGTGCCTCCTCATCGAACAGCCTTTTAACGAGGTCGATAAAGGCTGCCAAACCCAAGGCAGCCGGCAGCTTCACCAGAGTCCACTCCGTCGACCAAGAGTCCTTCTGGTAGACGATAGAACGTCAGAATGAGGTCGTTCAAATTCACCTTCGTTTTCCTTTTGTTGGTAATACTAGTATCACTCGTTTCAGCATACGCACCTGCGCGGAACACCGGGATTGCCATAAGAGCAGATCCAGCCTGTGAGTTTACAACAACATCTACAACTATTTCAAGAGTCCAAGGGGCTAACTTTTGACCCTAAACAGCCTCCTCAGGTGACTCGAGCCAGACAGATAAGCCGAGCCAGACAGGCGAGAATAACAGTGAGGCCACGGGGTCAGACAGCCAGAGCAACAGCCAGAGCAGCAGTGACGAAAACAGCAGCAACAAAGATAAACCCACCCCAACCGATAAGAATGGAAGCTCCAAGACGAGTGACAAGGGAACAAAGACGACCAAAAAGCCCAAGACTACGGTTGACCCCCGTCTCCCACCAGGTGGCATTGTGATGGTAACTCCTGGTCCTTTTGACTCATCGACCTACGTTAAAATCGGAGCAAATGCTACATTTGCGTGGAATTACACCTCTCTCGAAATTAAACCAAGTGCCGTTGACGTTGTTGCATACTGCTCGAAGAACGACCATTATTACACCATTGCTTCCAACCAGTCGGTTCAGGAAACCGGAAGCGCCGTTTGGGATACCAACCCCTACAAAACTGCCTCTGTGCGCCTCTTAGTCGAACATTATACTCTGATTGTACACGATTCTAAGCGCGGCCCCACTGATGCTGCCCCGGCTGGTGAACTGGGTGTCTCCAGGCCTTTCATCTTTGGAGTTTACGAACCACATGACAATCCTAACCTCAAGAGTATGCTTGGCTCTTGTTAACCCCAACCTTTCTACCTATACTAACACCCTTATTCTCCTTATAGAACGGACTATGGGCAGTGCTGCTATCTCGACCACCGATCGCCAAGCTGTCTGGTTCATGATGGGAATGGTTGGAATCACCATTGCGTCATTCACCTGGTTTGCCAGCGGACTAGGCTTATTTGCCTAAAGAGCCATGATTTCAGCCCTCATCTGTTGACACGACCTTTGTTCCGAAATAAAAATATTTACAACATTTTAACTACCCTTTGAGCTATTATCTATTGATGCCCATCTGTTTGATTGAGACTGATATTGCGAGCGACGTTTTCTTCCACTTCCCTCTTTTTTTTCACCAATTCTTGATGCTTGTTTCAACTACGGATCTAACAACGCCTTCTAAGATATAATTCCCCCACCCCTTTTTTTTTCTCTTCTCCTTCTCCCCTTCAATAATAGTTCACTTGATAAGGCTGGGCTGGGCTGGTCGAGGCTGTATATAATCATCTGTCCGTCTGTATCTTTGGTGTGGAGTTGTTTGTGCTTCGGGTTTTGATTGAAATAAGGACGTTTTTCACGCAGAAAAGAAGGAACGTCTTTTCAAAACAATACTAATAATCATTTCGGCCCTTTCAGTGATAGCCAGATCCATACCGCAATTAGGCTCCGGGGGCAAACATGTGGCTTTTCTTACGCAGGCTATCAAATTATGTACCTGCATCGTTGCTTGCCCAGTCCATAAGCTTTAAGCTCTGCATGACAAACAAACCGCATTTACCATGCGTGGCAGAGGGGGCAAGTTTGACGATCAAAAGCTGTGGAGATCAATGGATGCATCCTGTTGGTAATGACATTTGTATTTTGCCTGGCTAGGCCTGCTAGCTTCCTGCTGTCATGCTGCCAACTTGAAGGGGAGACTGGTATCCATCAATCGATGTTTGTTTTGCGGATACAATCAAGGTTGATTCCAAACTATACGAGGTTGAATAATCATCAAACGACTTCCCCATGACCAAATAATCGATCCAGTTTCAAAGTCAAAAGTAAAAACAGCGTGATAACTGACTACATCAGTATATTTGGATGTTTGCTTTTTACCTCACTAAAAACATTGATTTAGATATACGTGATCAGGTAGATAAATGGACATTTAGGTACGGAGTATGAAGGGGTAGTACTGAATAGTCATATGCTAAACAAATTGCGGTCCTTTGTTTAAATGGTGAGCGGGGAGATGCAGGTATGTATGTGCGTTGTTATCCCAGGATGAAAGATTAGTTTGCCTGGGCCTCTCGCTTGCTATATAAGCCCTGATGTAGAATGCAGTAAATGGAGGTGGGAGGGAAACAAGTCAAATTTGTTCAAATATAGCGAAAGACCAGCTGGCCTGAAGATTCTTCTCTGTCTGACCCGATATCTATCGATAGCCGAGTAGGATCATCACAAGAAATCATAAAAAATATGTTGTTCTATCGTCCACGCCACCAGATTGGCTGGATATGGCCCAAGGACCCTCAACCGGGAAACCCTCTTAAATGGCCGATGGGAAGAAGGTTGAAGGACGTCTTGACCAACAAAGGCCCGGATATGTTTATCGGACGTATCGATAGAGCAAGCCCGACCCCGCATACACCCCGATGGTCGAGATGGCACGATATATACAGCTACCCAGGCGATGGTGACAAGAACATGTTACCACCCATCCTGCCATTTTCTGACCGAAAGCTGCAGAGATATGACTTTCGAACGAGAAAATATCGTAGTGTGGATGAGAAGGCTTGGAGCTTCGTGGAATATCCAGATCCTGGTGAAACAAACAGTGTGAATACACCAGTTACCGTCTGGGATGTGAATGGGATCAGATATGCATACCCCCATTGGAAGCTTCATTATGGAGAGGGGTTTCGAAATGCACACTAGAGGTTTGATGCTCTGCTAAGTGAGAGATCAGATGCATTGCGGATGGAACGGTTCCCAGGCCGTCTTGGAGTCGCCGTTGGATGTAGTTACTGCCTTTGGTTTTCTGACGGTAGGAAGCTGGGCGTTGGAGTTAATCATTTTCTTGCATGAGACGCATGGGGATCTCTTTATGTCCGCGTACGAAGCAAGCATATCCTATTGCAATATGTTAAGTGAGCTGTACGCGAGAGCTAATATGTATTAATGAACGCACCAGGAGATATTGAAGGTCCCACTGCCGCTGCCGTGACTGAATGCAGCCCAAGATGTCAGTAGCTAACTTCGACTGGTTCTGCTGGCGACCAGTGCTGACATGCCACATTTCTGAATTGTCTCCAGCAATACCACTGGACATTTGAACGTGGAAAGTAGTCGATACGCTCTGTATGTCCATGCAAAACTTCTTGGTTTCATTAGAGGGTATAATCTGCATACTGATACCCGGTATATTTTTGCTCTTGAACGATTCGACAATATCTTTCCAAGCCCCGACTGTAGATTCTAACTTCAGTTTCTCAAGTGCGTCTTGCTGTATAGACTTTATTTCTTCCATCTTTTTTTCTTCCTGGTCAAGGGATGCAAGGACTTCCTCGTAATCGCATTCCCACATGTTGTTCATGTAGGGGTACTCACCATTCCGGTCCTTAAGCCTCGCATCCACCCGATCCAGGATAGTAGTCATCTCAGGTGAATTCCAAGAAGACTTCAAGTTCCCAATCTCGGCCATGCAGCTGGGAACTGATTGGGAAAGTTCCTGACATAGTTCTTGGGGAGACTTTTGATACTTGTCACACCCTGGAGGTTGGTTGATAATAGGTTTCAGAGGGCCTAGTAGACGCCCGGGAAGAAGGTCTCGCAGTTGGTTAATCTGTGCTTGATCAGTATAGATACATGCGTAAAGGCAAACACGCTTATGAACCTCGGAAATGTTAAAGCCTTTAGGGGCGGAGCAGCACTGTTTGCCCACTTACTCTACCGTGCATCTGCTGGAGGGTACAGAGAGCAGTCAGGAGCCGCCGTTCATCATCCCAGCTTCCCGGGTCCTTGGAGTCTGCCAACTGTAAGTCCTCTGCCGGTTCCGACTTGACTACACTGCCGTCGGCCGCCATAGTCGAAGGAGGCGGTGCATTCGCTAGACTGGCAGTTGTGTTATTGCTAGCTGTCTGGGGATCCATCTGCCAGCGCCTCGCAGTCGACCCTCTCGCGCTGTTTAATCACGGGTATCACTGGATAATCGGATATAAGGAAATATTCAAAAAGCAAAAAAGGACCTAGCCAGGGCTTCTCCGCTCATCCGCCCTGTCGTGTTCCTCTGCTGCTTGGTTATTGCCGTCCTTTTTTCCTCTACATGTGTTGCTCCAAAACGAATCGAGGAGGTCAAAAAATAGATATCACGTGAATTAAAGTGCTTACCTAAGTAAGACCCACCACGGCCTTTCCTTGCGAACTTCCGACTATTCCTGATCGCTGGCGAACTAACTAGTTAGCGAAACTAGTCGAGCGAGACTCGCGGTTAGTTATCTCTGTTAATGGCGGTCAACTTTTCTGGGAGACGACCTGTACTTTGGGCTATATTTCCCCCCGCTCAGTGACAAGACAGGAGTTGTTGGCGGCTGTGCTGCAAAGAGGTGAGTGGAAGCCACCTTAAGGACCCACGGATTTGCCCGCTGACTGATATCATAAACTTGGCAGCTTGCGATCTCTTATCGGTGGCACGCTATCTCATGACAAACTGCATCCGACTCAGAACATTCCACTGCCTGAAGAAGACGGACAAAGACGAGGACGAGACTAAAGACGCTGTTCGCTGTTTGTGCGGTGCGAAGTTTCCACCTTAGAGCGCCTTGGTATCTTTGGGAACGGGGTTTACTCCAAGTTGTGGCTGGGCTGTGATGCTGTCATCGCAGTCTTTGCAGTCCTCGCCGGCAACCAGTACATCTGCTTTGGCCTCAGATGCTGCCTCTGGAATACACCATGACGGTTTAGGAAACCACCAGACGGATGGACCTTGCTATTCAACGCTGGAGAACCGCCTGCGTTCACGATCCATCCAGTTCAACACCTCGAGGACAGATGCAGCGCTGCGGGAACGGTCAACAGCCAGCTCAAGGAAGAGCAGCTTGAGGAGACTACCATCTCCACCACCTCCAAGGTACGTGAGTCTTTTCCTGGGCTGAGGATGGCTTTTCGCTTTTTGTCTGTGTTTCTGCCTTCTATTTTATTTACCCCATGCCCGTCGGAGCTTCTTGGACGCTCTAGGCAAGTGGAATGAAATGCGACATGGCTCCTGGTTTCCAGGCATCCGCTTGAGTGTTTTAGCTTGCAGCTTCTCTATAGATTGCTAGCGATATACATGCTGCCTGTTTGTGTTGGTTTGTTTGCATAACGCTCCTATATTCCAGAGTTTGAGATATGGGTGCCCCGGCCTGCTACCGACAAAGGTCGACGACCCTTGTCAACCAGTACCGTACCCGATTGAGATATATTTTTTTTCTACATATACCTTCATTATATTTTCCTTTGGCGAATCTTGCATTTTGAATGCGTTTCTCTGGCCGATGAATCGCCTGACCATTACCTGTACTAATGATCAACCTTATTCTCAGCGCCTATAACCGTGGAGTCTCCTTTGATACCTTCGACAACCGAGATGCCACCGAATTCTCGTTAACGTTGAACTACAAACATAAAGATTACAGGAATACGCGCCGCAGTCGGACCTTCCTTTGCGGCACTGACCAAAACGATTATTCGGACTTTGCTTTGGAATGGCTTATCGACGAACTGGTAGACGACGGAGATGAGGTTGTTTGTTTACGGGTTGTGGACAAAGACTCCAAGATTGCGAGTGATTCCGGCGTTGAAGAAGGCAGATATAGACAGGAGGCAGAGAAGCTACTTTCGCAAGTGATTGCAAAGAATAAACACGATGAAAAGGCCATAAGTTTGGTTATGGAACTTGCGGTTGGTAAAGTTCAGGAGATCATTCAGCGGATGGTATGTTGGTGGCTATCTATACCAGAAAATGCCTTTAATAACTAACCCTATCGATTAGATTCAAATATACGAGCCTGCAGTACTTATAGTGGGCACCCGAGGCCGTAGCCTCAAGGGGATGCAGGGTCTACTTCCTGGCTCTGTATCGAAATATTGTTTGCAACAATCGCCTATTCCCGTCATAGTTGTGAGACCATCGAGTAAGCGGGAAAAGAAGAAACAAAAACGTTTGGCTGCCGACCCCGCCAGAAAGAGTTATAGTCAATTTTTGAAGATGAGTGAGTCTCGAGGGGGTTTGGGCATTGATAGTTCACCCAGTGGGAACAGCAGCACTTCCAAACTTCCTGGTGAAGACGAAGAGACAGGCGAGCCTTCAACGGTAGCCAACACCATCGTAGCTTCCTCCACCAATGGAGACACCGAGGAGAATGGCCATGATCCCCAGTTTTCTATGTCAAAGGACTCCTCTGGTGATGCCGGTAATGACGACGATGATGACGACAATAATAATGTGGCCGGAACCAGGAGAAATTCAACTGTCACAGAAGTTGAATCACCTTTAAAAAGCCCTTCTTGTCCTGTCCTGGAGAGCCCTAATGTGAGCGCTAATGAAGATGAAGAGGACGTTGAAGACGAAGATGATGATAACGATGGAGGTGAAGGTGATATTACCTACACAGATACAAGTTCTCGGTTGACTTCTGCAACCTCGATTGCAGATACAGCCTCCAAGGGTGATTCAGCGCAGGAGACGTCCGCATCTCAGTGTGGTGATTCACCAACAAACATGGAAAACAAGGATCCTGCGAGCAGTAGCAATGGCAGTATGGGTGAGACCCAGGACGATGGTAGTAACATCGAGCTGCCTAATTATGATGCTGCAAATGCTAACTCCACTGAGGATCCTACCATAGCTCATGTCCCTGACCTTGCTGGACAACCAGTTGATAAATCTTCGGCACCAGGGGCAACATAGTAATTTCGATCTGGTCTCAATGCTATATAGCCCTCGCCACAAATCCCTTCCTGGATTGGTTATTTTCGAAATGTCACCCCGATTCATTGCTGGCCCTACACCCTACTACCCGACCATCACTTCGATATTACATACTGTGCTGGCTTCACCCTCTAGTTGGACACACGATCCAAATGCCCCTTCTCCCCTCAAGTCAAGGTTTTCCCTTTCTTTCTGTTAGCATAATCAGATGCTAACGCCTCAGCTCGACGCTCCACGCCCTCTGGTTTTGTTCTCTTCCACGTAATGCAACTGCAATTTTGGCGTTAAGATGGCCGGGAATTGATGCCGGATATCCAGGCTGGGTTGCTTCGCTTTTCTTTTTCATTTTCCTTTTGTTTCTTTTGTTTCTTCTCTCTTTGAATTTTCTGTAGGAAATTTACGCCTTTCCATTCCACCAAAGCTTTGTAACTCCGTAATCCACGAGGTAAATTTCGTATATCTGATTCTCATCTACATCCCCAGCCGGGCGCGACGGGCTTTCCCTCGCCTCATATCGTTCTCAATATGGACGCTCCTTTTTTTTTTTTTTTTTTTTTTTTGTCTTACGTTTTGTTTTCTCAAGACAAAAAGAAATTCCACTGGTTTCTTATATGCATTCACCCTGTCACAAACCTTCAGGCCATGAACACATCCTCGAAAGGCTTATCCCGGTCTCGCCTACTCTGCATAACATGGCTGAACTATTTCAAAGTTGTTTCCCGAGCCCACATTGGCGCATATACTGGATCTCAAGCATCTGGCGGCTGTTGCTGCGGACTCTTCTGGTTGGCTTGTTGGAAGGAAGAGAGACGAGACGGGGGAGGATGATGCTGGCTATCGGCATTCGTGTTACTCCTCAGCCCTCACACCGACTGGAGTTTATTAGTACTAAAAAAATGCGCCTTATCCACTTCCTCCTCCTTTACTCCCCCTGACTCCTCAAAATTTCGTCTGCTTATCTCCTTCAGGGGTCCGAACATGCGAGAAAAGCAAGGATGTGGTTGGTCCCATCACGTGAAGGGCGGATAACCATTAGATCCTCCCTAACTAGCTAATTTTGACCTCACGTTTTCAACCTTCGTCCACTCAGTCCCTCGACGGAGGATTATTCGTTTTGGAAGATCTTTCAAAGCTCGAAGGTTCGTTTCTTTTTCAAGTCAAGTTCAGAGAGGGATATTGAGGCCGGTCTAGCGAACAATGACAGGCCCAGGCTGCATGATTAACCCAGAAGCAAAACCTTGCTTGAGGGCTCTCGACATCTCACAGGCCAGATGATTGGTACCATCAAAGGTCATCCTCAAGCCACCCGCTCGAGAAGCCTGCATGGGCCGTCATGGTGCCGGGCCAAGGAAGACGCATTGACTTATCCATCGGATCAGGCGGGACACATCTGCGGAAGTAGGTCAATAATACTGTGTGGAACAAGTCAGTTGAGGAGGGGGTACATGCTGGAACTGACATGGGTCCTTTACCTGGGTCAATTGCTCCCAGTGGAAGTGATTCGCATGGAGCATCTACATAACAATGAGACGTGTCTCCGTCATGCATCGAAGACCGTATATCCGTGCCACAGCTGTCAACCCCAATGCATAAGTACTTATGCTGTGGAGAAGGTGAGAAGGTTGATGCAGTCTCGGATGTATGTTTCTTTGGAGTCCCTGCAACTCAAGTCTCGTCGATGTTCGGATAATTTCGAGGTACCATCTACTTGTGTCCTCGAATCAAGTCACTGGAGTGAACAAAGGAATCGACTGGTTAGCTTTCGGACTAGTTAACTAATTGGCCTAATATGGAATCCTGGCTTTATACGGAGTACTAGGCTAGGAATAATCAAGCTGGACTCCTCAATCGAGCAATGCTTATTGTTTCTTGTTTTCAGGGTCTTGTTGATTTTTCAGTATTTTCGTTTATTTTATTTTCCTCTTTAACTAACTTTTTGCTTCCATCCTACTCCTTTCCAGCCTATCGGATACGGCCATATGAATAATATTCAAAGGTTCCCTCCCGGCCCGCGGTGTGAACTCGAATATCGAGTTGACTAGCTGAAGCTTGCTCAGCGAAGAACCAATCAACACTCATTTCAATCCAGTTCAAAGCAGAGGTTCACCAAACGGGCCGATCTCTCGGACACGGGAATGATGGATTAAAGCCAGTGGCTTGTTATTATTACGATCTTGTGTGTCCTTGCCTGTCCAGCGTTCGTTGTTTGTACTGAAGCGTTGTTTTACTTGCAGTGCGTCTTACATGTCCAAGTCTTGAGTGTGGCGCATTGTGGTAACTTATGCATCCCAAGGGTATTACTGGAATACGGCTCCTCCATGCACCCAATGTTAGGAACTTTCTTGCAATTGACCCACAAAGTACTGCTCCCTCCAACTAAGTTCTGGAGCTTCCAGCTGAGATTCAAATTTTGGGCTTTTCTATCTCGAAGTTTTGCGGATTACAAAATGAATGGGTTCCCGGCCTCACCCCTCCGTTTTAGGCATGGCAATGCTGATGTTTGTCTGAATCTTTTGACTACCAACGGCCGAACACTCTTAAGCGACAAACGTTCGTTGGTTTTGAACAGGACAATCATCTTAGCTCGACTCGCGGAGACAGTATGCCTCCCTATCTCTCAACACAAGCGGGTTTCCCCCTACCTGTCGATCAATTCGAAAACAATCCGAGCTCTAAAGCCCCAATTGTTCAAGTTAAAGAAGAGCTTGCACAATTTTGCCTTGAGCTGTCCTCGGATCTAGAGGACTTCTGTGCGAAATCCGGAATTACCTCCCTGCAAATCCTCCTTGCAGCGTGGGCGATTACTCTTCATTACTATACCGCTTCGGAATCTGTGACAGTTGGGAATATAATATGGCATTGCGACGGGTCATGTTGTAAGGGAAAATATGAGGTGGGGTTGGATGATGACACACCTCTACTTCGAGCTGTTAAACAGTTTAAACACCGGCCAGACTGTGATTCTGGTGATAGCAATAGCACCTCGCCCGACACATCAATGGTTGATACTTTTGTGATACAAACTCTTTCAACCTCAGAGCTTCCATTTGATCGCAGCCCTGTCTTTAATATAAGAGGATGTAAAATTCCCACCTCTGTAAGTGTATCACACTGTACAGAATGTACAAATGATAACGGGGATTTCTAACATATTTAAATTGACAGCATACCATCATCGTTGACATAGTCAACCATGGACTCAGGGAGCAAGTGGAATTAGACATATACCTCAATGAATCATGGAGGAACCACATAGCCAATATGTCGAGGACTTTTGAGCAGGTTGTAGCTGAGATGCTTCGCAAACCTACCGGAAAGTTGGGAGATTTAGACTTATGCAGTGCCTGGGATATTAGGACGCTGGCCACCTGGAATGGCGAAATATCAACGGAAGGCTCTGACAAATGCGTACATGATATGATTAGCCTGCGTTGCGCTGAAGACCCGAATTATACCGCCGTTCAATCCTGGGATGGAAACATGTCATACGGAGAGCTTGATGAACTTTCGTCTGCTTTAGCAGTACGACTGATGGCTTCACATCCAAGCGTTGGACCGGAGAAATTCATCCCGTTGCTATTTGAAAAATCTAAATGGACTGTGGTATCTCTACTCGCGGTGATCAAAGCTGGTGCCGGATTTGTACTGCTAGATCCCTCTCTACCACTTAAGCGTCTCGAGGATATCTGCCGTCAAGTCAAAGCAACCTTGGTCATTACTTCCCCTCAGCATTCTGTTCTTGCCAGCACTTTGGAAACCCCAATGTTTATTGCCAGCGAAAAAACAATTGGAACATATAACCCGTCGAATTACCACCGAACTTCGGTTCAGCCTTCAAATCCCCTTTATGCGATATTTACTTCCGGTTCCACTGGAAATCCAAAAGGAATCATCATTGAACACGGTTCTTTCCTTTCTAGTGCCCTTGCATATATTAAGACTGTGGACTTAAACCGAAAATCCAGAGTCTTGCAATTTGCATCTTATGCATTCGATGTTAGCGTTTCTGACATCTTGTACAGTTTACTATCTGGTGCTACGCTTTGTATCCCTTCTAACGCCGAGCGTAACAATAGTCTGGTGGAGATGATTGACCGTTTGAAGCCGAATTGGATGGACCTCACCCCGTCTTTCTTGAGATCTCTCTCACCCGTGGACCTTTATACAGTTAGGACCATTGTTCTAAGCGGTGAGGCTATGACTCAAGATGTCATTGCTAAATGGGATAGCGAAGTACGCCTACTTAATGTGTATGGACCGGCTGAATGTTCAATTCAGTCTACTGTCCAGACTCTTGTTGCAGCTGACCCTGTGAACATTGGTCATGCTATTACCGGAGCCTCCTGGGTAGTTAGTCCATCAGACCATAACCGTCTGATGCCGATAGGCGCCATTGGAGAGCTTTTGATCGAAGGGTCCCACGTTGGGCGAGGTTACATAGGCAACCCAGAAAATACCCAAAAGGTCTTTATCAAAAGCACAGATTGGTTACCAGAGTTCCGAAAAAATCATCAGGCGCTTTATAAGACCGGTGATCTAGTACAATACCAGTCAGACGGCTCAATGCGGTATCTAGGTCGAAAAGATACCCAGGTGAAGTTACGTGGGCAGCGTATTGAGTTAGCTGAAGTTGAGCATTATGCTCGCGAATGCTTTAGTGGAGCAAGGGACGTCGTGACAGAAATGGTTAAGCCTCAATACGAAGGTGGAACCTCGATGCTCATTGCATTCGTTTATTGCCCAGGAGATCATATTGGGCGGAATGCCAGTGAACCCAGAGAGGAGGCCATATTTGCCAAACCGGACGATTGTTTCCGTGACCGCAGTGCTAATACTAGGGAAAAGATGGCTAATAGCCTCCCTAACTATATGATTCCAACTATCTTCATCCCACTAGCTCGTGTCCCCCTTTCAGCTACTGGGAAAACGCATAGGAAGCTCCTACGATCTTTAGCTGCTGCTCTACCTCGCGTTAACCTGGACTCTTACTCTATAAATATCAACAAGTCACGAGTCCTACCGTCAACTGATATGGAAAAATGTCTTCATTCGGTTTTTGCGGAAGTCCTCAACCTGGCTCCAGGGATGCTGGGCATTGATGATGACTTTTTCCGTAGTGGTGGGGACTCCATTACCGCTATGCAGATCATCACTCAGTGCCGTAAACAAGGGTTTGTCCTTGCCCTCAGTGAAATCTTCCGTTTAAAGACAATAATGAAGATTGCAAAAGGTGCTACTTTTGGAGCGACCACCACCCTCTCGCGCCAGCAACAAGAGGACCATATTGGAGTTCCATTTGGTTTATCTCCAATCCAACAAATGTATTTCGAAGACTGCCCTGAAGGACACAACGACTTCAACCAAAGTTTTTTCCTTGCATTTGCCCGCCCTGTTGGAGAGGTTGAATTGACGAATGCCTTAGAACTTATCATCACCCGACATTCAATGCTTCGGGCCCGTTTCCATCGGTCTCCGGAAGGCAAATGGACGCAGAGCATTTCCCGGGATGTACTAGGCTCATACCGTTTAAGGAGTCATCAATTGTCACGTAGGGAGGAAGTAACAGCTATCATGGTCAAGAGTCAAATGAGATTAAATCCTCAAACCGGCCCCCTTTTCTCAGTGGACTTCATTGAAATCGCAAACGACAAGACCCAATACGTATTTCTCGTGGCCCACCATTTGGTCATCGACCTAGTGTCTTGGAGAATTCTCCTTGCTGAGCTGGAAGAGGTCCTGGAAACTGGGACCATTTCACAAGACGTCCCCATACCTTTTCAAGCCTGGTACCGGTTGCAATCTGAGTATGCTCAGAAATATTTGCCGCCGCAAAAGGCCCTCCATTTCGGGCCAAAACCTATTGAAACGGATTACTGGGGCATGAAAGGCCGAAAAAATATTTACGGCAATGTGATTCACGCACATCTGAAAGTCGATGAAGGCTTGACGTCTAGATTGCTAAAGGATGCTAATCTAGCATTTGATACCCAGCCGGTAGAGATTCTGCATGCTTCTCTCTTGCATTCATTTATGAAATGTTTTCCTGACAGAGAACCTCCTCTAATTTTTAATGAAGGGCATGGGCGAGAACCATGGGATAGCTCAATTGATATCTCCAGAACCGTAGGCTGGTTTACAACAATCTGGCCTACTGAAGTCTTAGTGGATGATAGAAATGATGTTGTTGACTTAGTTCGTCGTGTCAAAGATGGGAGACGAAAGGTTCCAGGTAGAGGTTGGCCATATTTTGCTTCCAGATATCTAAATGACAAGGGAAGAGAAGCTTTCAATGGATACACACCCTTTGAAGTTGTTTTTAATTTCCACGGGCTTTACCAACAATTTGAACGCAAGGATGGTCTTCTCCAGCAAGTTCCCTGGAAGTATGAGGCATCGTGTGATAACGGACCAAACGTTGTACTTCCTGGACTATTCGAAATTACGGCTGTTATTATTCATGGAAGTCTCCAGTTCGAGTTTATGTATAGCCGAGAAATGAAGCATCAAGATGCCATTGGACAATGGATCCGAAATTGTGCTAGCTCCCTTCGTGAGGCGGTAGAGGGCTTGATAGCACACGAGGAATCTCCAACATTGAGCGACTTTCCACTCTTACCCCTAACTTATCAAGGTTTAACACAGTTGACTATGGAAGTCCTTCCTCAATCAGGGTTATCATTAGCCGACATAGACGAAATATACCCTTGCCTTCCCGTGCAAGAGGGTATACTGCTTAGCCAACTTCGAAACAACTCGCATTATCAGACCCGAACTATGATCGAACTGATCTCGACCAATGGGTCAATAAATATGGATAGAGTTCGGGACGCATGGCAACAAGTTACTGACCGACATTCTTCTCTCAGGACAGTCTTCGTCAAAAGCAGCCTTTCCACCGCTATGTATGACCAAGTGGTATTAAAATCTATGCCAGCCCAGGTTAATATACTGCCATGTGCCGTTGATAATGATGCAGTTGAGATACTCCACAGAGAGCGGAGAACTTTCAGCGAACTCGGAAAACCTTTGCATCTTCTCACAGTATGTACGAACTCGAGCGGCCGAGTGTTGGCTGATCTTGGGTTTAACCATGCTATCATTGATGGTATGTCCATTTTGACCTTGCTTGAAGATTTTAAGCTTGCATATCTCGGAAAACTTCCATCATCCCAAGGCCCCCGTTATAGTGAGTTTGTCACCTATATTCGGAGCATGTCACAGCAAGACACTCGCAACTATTGGATGAATTATTTAAAGACCTCTGAGCCCTGCCTATTCCCCGTTATTACTGATGGAATCTCCTTGGCCTCGGAAAAGGAGCCGAACAATCTAGAGAGGGTTAAAATCAGCTTTGGTGACCTGTCGAAACTGCAAGACTGGTGCAGGGCACAAGAAATCACTTTATCAACGTTGCTCAGAGTATCCTGGGCTCTTGTTTTACGTTGCTTTACCCATATGGATGATGTCTGTTTCGGGTACGTGAACTCCGGGCGAGAGGCCCTGGTCGATGGTATTGAGGGTATTGTTGGACTTTGTGCAAACGTTATCACCTGCCGATTTGACGTGTCGAACGCAAGGAGAATTGCGGATATTATTCAGTCTGATAAAGTGGATTTCCTCGATTCCTTGTCACATCAGAATGCCTCGCTGGCGGATATCATGCACGAAATAAATATGACGAACCAGACACTTTTTAATACTGTTCTAACAATACAAAACAAATCAGCTGCAGGGGATGAAAAGAGTGATTTCATGGTGGATGAATTGTATGAAGTCGATCCAACCGAATATGACATCAGTGTCAATATCGAGATTTCCGGCGCCGGCAAGAATATCGATGCATACCTCGGATACTGGACATCACGGCTTTCTCAATGGCAAGCAAACAACGTTTCCACAACCTTAAGCCATCTCGTCTCTGAGATAATGACCGCTTCAACCCTACCCACTGTGGGCCAACTCGATTATTTTGCTACAGAACATAAATGGCGGGTTGCTAAATGGAACATCGATGAAGTGGCCACGGTGAATTGTTGCACACATGAGCTCATACAGACACGTTCTAACCGCCAGCCTGAGGCCCAAGCCATTTGTTCATGGGATGGAAACTTGACATACCGGGAGCTTGACGAGCTATCCTCTAAGCTAGCTACTATACTAATTGGTGCCGGCGTGAAGCCTGACGCTATCGTACCGTTATACTTTGAGAAGTGTAAATGGGCCCCTGTAGCAATTCTAGCAGTTTTAAAAGCTGGAGGAGCTTTTGTTCTTCTTGATCCGTCATACCCGAAGCAACGCCTTCAAAAAATATACCATGATACCAATGCCAACTTAGTTGTTACATCTCCGCACCTTGCCACGGGTGCCGAACAGCTAACTGACAAGGTTATTATTGCCCATGAAGATATAGCAGCCTGGGATATCGATGAAGCCTCTTTGAAGATGACACCCGTGACTCCCAAAAATGCTATGTACGCAATATTTACCTCAGGTTCTACAGGAGAACCGAAAGGTGTTATCATCGAGCATTCGGCGTTTCTAACCAGTGCTCGTGGGCATACCGCTGCACTTCATTTAGACTCTAGAAGCAGAGTGCTTCAATTTGCTTCGTATACCTTCGATGCCTCAGTGTGCGAGATACTCTCTGTCCTTCTTGTTGGCGGCTGTATTTGTATACCATCAGAGCAGGACCGTTGGAATGATATAACCGGAGCCGTAGCACGGCTAGGTGCCAATTGGATTTTTATGACGCCTGCACTAGCTAGGTCTCTAGATCCTTCTCGTTTCCCCTCCCTGAAGACCATGGTGGTTGGAGGCGAAGCCATCACCCCTGCCGAGACGCATCTTTGGTGTGATAAACTGAAACTGCTGCTTGCCTATGGCCCCTCGGAGTGCTCGGTGATGTGTTCCATTACAGATCCTGTATCAACAACCACAGACCCTCGAAATCTTGGGCGTATCTTCTCTGGCTCTTCTTGGATAGTGGATCAAAATGACCATAATAAATTACTTCCCATAGGTGCTGTTGGTGAACTGATTATTGAGGGACCGCTTATTGCCCGTGAATATATCAGTCGCCCAGAAAAGAACGCGGAGGCATTCATAAAGGATCCTTCTTGGTTGTACAATTTCCGATGGGGACAAGGGTCGCGGTTTTACAAAACAGGCGATCTGGTCCAGTATGCTATCGATGGCACAATTAGATACATAGGGCGAAAGGATACGCAAGTAAAGCTTCGAGGACAGCGACTTGAACTTGGGGAAATTGAACATCGCCTGAGCAGGGCTTTCCGAGGCGCTAAAGATGTTATTGTCGATGTTGTTATCTCTAGTGTCAAGAAAAATCGGGTTTTAATCGGCTTCGTGTACTGCGGAAATGCAGAGACATCATCACCGGACAAATTATGGGACAATCCCTCAGAGGAATTTAGCCTCCTTGTGCAAGATGCAAAGAAGATCTTGCAAAAGGAGCTGCCGGGTTACATGATCCCGGAGATGATCCTCCCGCTGGCAAGCATCCCCCTGACCAAAAATGGCAAATGTGATAGAAAATTACTGCTAAGAGAGGTCGAGGCAATGTCCGCCGAGTCTCTCCTCATGCTCGGTAATGAAGCCTCATCAAAACGCAGGCCATCGAATGCCATCCAATGGAAGCTCCAGAGCCTTGTATGCCAGGTGCTCAACCAACCAGAAGATGGTGTAGGGATGGATGATAGCTTCTTCCATCTCGGAGGAGACTCTATCAGCGCTATGAAGCTAGTTGGTGCTGCCAGGGCTGAGAAACTCAGAGTCACCGTTGCCGACATCTTCAAGAACCCTCGACTTGAAGATTTGGCGTCTGTTTTACAGCATCATTCGAATACTAAGACTGGATTGATTGAGCCGTTCTCGCTATTGGGAAGTGGCGAGGCCCGCGAATCTGTTATACGGCAGGTCACCAACACGGGTTCTATTAAAACGGAGGAGGTTGAAGATATTTACCCCTGCACTCCGCTACAGGAGGGTATGATGGCCCTCAGTATTAAAATCCCTGGAGCTTATACCATGCAGCATGTTTTCCAGCTGCCAGAGTCAGTTGATACAAAGAAACTTCAAGAAGCATGGGATAAAACCATTGACGCCCACCCTATCCTCCGAACACGCATTTATCAAGGTGATTCTGGAAAGGCCCAGCAAGTGGTTGTTCGTGAAAGGTTCTGTTGGCAACAATCAAGCAATTTGAATTACTATCTTGATCAGGATCGAAAGCGGCCAATGAGGCTCATGGAGCCTTTGATTCGGCTCGCCTTGATCGAAGAACAGGCTGATAGCCCTGTTCAATACATGGCAGTAACGCTACACCATGCTCTATACGATGGGTGGTCGGAGTCCTTGCTCCTGGAAGCTGTTGAAGCAGCATACCGCGGCGAAGAATTGAAACTAACACCGTTTTCACCGCTCATCAAACATATTTCTAATGGTCATGAAGCTGCTGGCAACTTCTGGCGGACTCAATTCTCTAATATTGAATCAGTTGCCTTCCCTTCGCTGCCATCAGAGAACTACTCTTCTATCCCCAGCTCTTTCATTCAACGGTCAGTTCGTCTAGGATCCATCCATCGGAACGGTTTCACTCTTAATTCTCAGCTACGGCTAGCATGGGCCACGGTCATCTCTCAGTATACAGCATGTGAGGATGTTGTGTTCGGCGTAACCGTTACTGGACGAGATGCACAAGTGCCGGGAATTGAAATGATGACTGGTCCTGCTCTTGCGACTGTTCCTCTCAGAGTACGGCTGCAGTCAAGTGTTAATGTCAGAGGTAACCTACAGCAGATACAAGATCAATTTGCACAGTCCATACCATATGAGCAGTTTGGGTTGCAGAATATTAGTGCTCTAGGTGAGGATGCTGCTGCGGCATGCCGGTTTAACAGCCTGCTTCTGGTTCAACCGTCTGCGGGAAATTGCAAGCTGGATATATTCAACCATTCTGTTGCTGTACCTGATCATTCAACCTTTGACACCTACCCCTTGACTCTCCAGTGTACATTGGGAAAGGATATCATTGGCATTCAGGCAATATTCGATGCCAACGTACTGCCTCACGAAATGATGGAGAGAATCCTCAATCAGTTTGCTCACCTTTTCGAAGAAATATCAAAGAGCATAGACAAGCCCATGGGTACAATCGGTTTAGTCGGCCCAGAGGATATGAGAATGCTGAAAGAATGGAATGGCAAGCCACCACAGAAACAGGATTTACTTACACATGAGCTTATCCAGTGTCAATGTGAACAGCAGCCTGATGCCCACGCAGTTTGTGCCTGGGATGGTGACCTCACATATGGCCAACTGAACGACCTTAGTGGACGGCTGGCGGCGTACCTAAACGGACTTGGAGTGGGCACGGAAATGATCATACCACTCTGTTTTGAAAAATCAAAATGGACAACAGTTGCCATGCTTGGAGTGATACGGGTCGGTGCTGCATTTGTTCTCCTCGACCCTTCTGCGCAGCCCGTTCAACGAATGTCAGAAATGTGTCGACAAGTCAGCGCTAGCCTGATTCTTTCATCTGCAAAATACGCCCCTTGCCTCCAGCCGCTTAGCTACCAAATTGTTACCATTGCAGACGCAGAACCTATCTGGACTACAGATATCAACACCTGGCAGCCCCCATCCATCAGTCCCAGCAATGCGATTTACTCCGTATTCACTTCCGGCTCTACCGGAACGCCCAAGTGCATCACTATCGAACATCTTGGATTTTCCAGCAGCGCAGATGCAAACCGGGAGATACTGGGCCTAGGAAGCAAGACGCGTGTCCTGCAATTTTCCTCATACTCTTTTGATGTCTGTATTGAGAATAACTTGACTACTCTGGTGGCTGGTGGCTGCATATGCGTGCCTTCGGAAGCAGATTGTAAAGGAGACCTGGCAAAATCTGCCCGAGAGTTCAAGGTAACCTACGCAGATTTGACACCCTCGGTTGCCCGAATCCTTGATCCTGAGGATATGCCCACAGTTGAAATTGTTATCCTTGGTGGAGAGGCTATGGCATCCGAAGATATTGCTCGTTGGTCAAAGAAAGTCCGTTTAGTCAATGCTTACGGTCCAGCTGAGTGTTCAGTCACTTCTACCATTCAGCCAGATGCTGAACACCAGGCGAGCCCAGCGAATATCGGACGCCCATGTGCAGCCAGATGTTGGGTCGTGGATAGACATGACCAATCAAGGCTACTTCCAATCGGGGCCATTGGTGAGTTGATCATCGAGGGTCCAATTGTTGGTCGTGGTTATTTGAATAATGCTGCAGCCTCTGAAGCATTCATCGAAGCCCCGGAGTGGCTCTCAACTATTCGGGAGGGTGAATGTTATCGAATGTATAAGACTGGAGATCTTGTCCAATACAACTTTGACGGGACCCTTACCTATATTGGAAGAAAGGACCTGCAGGTCAAACTTAATGGACAGAGAATTGAACTGGGCGAGGTTGAGTCTCATGTTCGGCGGTGTTTCCTTGCCAGCCGAGATGTAGTTGCCCAAGTGGTAACTCACAGTCAACTCGGTTATAAACCACGCCTTGTTGCATTTGTCTGGCAAGAGCATGAACAAAATGGCATCGTGAAGGGCGAGGAATCCTCATTGTTTGAGAGTCCTAGTGATCAATTCCGTGCTGATGTAAAATTGGCAGAAGAGAAGCTCAGACAGTCTGTTCCAAATTTCATGGTGCCAACTACATTTATACCACTGTCCAGGCTTCCCATTGCCGCATCTGGAAAGACGGACAGAAAAGGTCTACTGACGGCGATACAGGCGTTTTCACGAGATGATTTTCAAGCATATTCCCCACTCAGAGAGAGACGGCCAGTGTCAACAGACATGGAACGGAAAATTCAAGCAATCTGGGCCAAAGCACTAAAAATGAGCCCTGCCGATATAAGTGGTGGAGATAGCTTCTTCCAGCTTGGAGGCGATTCAATTACTGCGATGAAAGTTGCCGCAGCCGCCAGGACAGAAGGTGTTTTTATCTCACTTCAAGATCTCTTCCAAAACGCCTCTCTGGAGAAGCTCGCCAAAGCCGGAGAGGTCAAAATAGACATTTCAGATGAGCCGATTGATTGGAAGAAAGAGGTTGCTGTCTACCCAGAGCTTAAGATGCCCCTGAGCAAATTCCCGCCTCGTCAATCCAGCAGCGACAGGATCGAAGTTGTTCTCACCGGCTGTACCGGCCTTTTAGGCAATGAAATCCTCAGACAGCTCGAGGCAAGTGCTGAGATCTCGAAGATTCACTGTGTAGCCATCCGAGCAAAGGGAACAGGAGTCGCAAGAAAAGGTAACCTCAACTCCGAGAAGGTTGTGACATACACAGGCGATCTCTCCCTGCCTCGACTTGGTCTATCAAAAGAAGACGAAGAAATGATCCTTGCCCGCTGTGGAGCAATTATTCACTGTGGCGCCCTGGTGTCCTTCGTTCAGGGGTATCAAACACTCTACGGCCCCAATGTAGCGTCTACCAAGGAGCTCGCTAGGTGGGCCATGAAGAGATTCATCCCCTATCACTTCGTTTCGACTGCGGGAGTAGGCCATCTCAGTGGCGCCGACTTCTTCGACCAGGTCTCTGTCTCTGCATACCCACCGCCCACTGACGGATCGGACGGATACACTGCATCGAAATGGGCGAGCGAGGTATACCTGGAAAATGTGAACGAGAAGTTTGGTCTACCAATTTACATTCACCGGCCCACTAACATTCTCGGCACTGCTACGTCTCAGATAGACGTAGTTAACAACCTGTTGACATATTCCCGCAAGATGAAGATTGTGCCTCACTTCATAAACTGGACGGGATATCTGGATCTGATCAATGTCAAATACGTTGCCTCGGATATCATTGAAAGTGTGCTGAAATTGGGACCTGCTTCGTCACCTTCTTGTACAGGTAGATACAAGCTGGAATTCATCCATGAGGGAGGTGAGATTGTTGTGCCTATACAGCAGCTGGGGGAGTATTTGGGCAGGGAAGCTGGTGGCGCTACATTTGAGACTGTAACCTTGGATGAATGGGTTGCGAGGGCGAATGAGAGCGGAATAAACCCGTTGGTGAGCGAGTATCTAAAGGACCTGCGAGACCAGGAGATTGAAGTATCTCTTCCACTGGCCAAATGTAATCGCACGATGGAGGCGTTGGCCAAGTTGAACATGGACGTGGGAGTCAACGGCACCAACGGCACTTACACAAATGGTACAAATGGAACAAATGGAGTAAACGGAGTTCACTGATTCTGCGGGAAACATGGATGTATTTTAAAAAAAGATAGATTGCTATAAAATTTCCTTCAGCTATACTCAGCTAGAGAGTCGGGCAGAGCATGCCATAATAGTAATTAGCAGGGTATAATTTTGTCCATCTATAGATCTAATCATAGCCTATATAGTGACATTTCAGAAGATGGCATCGTATCACATAATATCAATAATATCATAACGCATAAATGTTCCCAACCAAAACCGCCAGCCCCCAACCAGCGAGGAGTAGGACAAAGTAGCAAGAATAAGAAGCATAGCACCTAACCATGCAACACCGAAGAGCGAGAAAAACAGTATCCGAGAAGTGGTACATCTTCATCATTATCGTCACTCTGAGCGATTTCGGCCCCCTTTTCTACTTCTGAGCTCGTCAGGGTTTCCTCTATAGTGGGGGAAGATGCAGCAAAGAAGTCAAAGCTATTCCGTCTTGGAGACGAAGGCTGGCTGTCGTCGTCTGATTCTTCGTCCGGATCATGAAGAAGTTCAGGTGGCTGCTGGATATTGTCTCTATTATAGTAATTAAAATCTGTCTCTTCTTCTTGTTCTGCATCGGAGCGGGTAGAATTTAGTTCGTTGTATAGTGTTGAAATAGAGCGCTTTCTCTGGATAGCACGGTTGTGGGCATCTAACATGAAAACGATGTCCTCTCCGCTGTCTGATCCAGATCCAGAGCTGCAGCTGCAGTCTGACCCGCACTCGTCGTAATCGTCATCGTCGTCAAATTCGTCATAAACGTCGTCATCATCTTCACTGTCAAAGTCGAAATCGGAGGTAGGATTCCCGAGTGTATCATGAATGTTGTCGTTGTTGAAGTTCGTTACAGCATTTCCGGCATTAGCATAGCTGACAGCCTGATTGAACCAGTCTTCTTGCTCGTTCTCTGCCTCAGCCAGGTCTGCCATGAGGCCATCTAACATGTTTGCATGTGCGGTGAGGACCCTGAGGTTTCTATCAGGCTGTCGAGCAGCGTTCATCAGCTTGTGGCGGGCCACCTGGGCAAGAAAGTAGGTCTGAGAAAGGCTCATGTTGCTCTGTTGTCTCCTGCTAGTCGACGACGATGTTGACTGTGATGGGAGAACAGAAGGAGGACAGGAATCCTCGACGGCGCCCGCCATGATGATATCCCCCCCTTTGCTCATGGCGGATTGACTTTCTGACTCAAAA
The DNA here is from genome assembly GCF_000151425.1 of Trichophyton rubrum CBS 118892. Classification (NCBI taxonomy): domain Eukaryota; kingdom Fungi; phylum Ascomycota; class Eurotiomycetes; order Onygenales; family Arthrodermataceae; genus Trichophyton; species Trichophyton rubrum. The sequence continues at coordinate 1,236,409 of NW_003456426.1, read as the reverse complement.
TGGCGGAATGCGCTGATAAGATAAAAGGGAGCCAGACAGAGAGCCCGTAGATAGCGTTATCGGCGGCTCATTCACCCGCAACTCATTTGCTGGGTGAGCCAATAGCGATGGGAGAGAGGCGTTCCCAAGGAGAGTTCAGGGGTTTTAGGTTGATTCCTAACTAGCTATCTGCGCCGGTAACGGGAGGTCAGAACATAGGTTTAAGAGAAAAGTGGCAAGGAAGAGAAGCACGACGAACATACCCAGCACGGACGGCGAGACGGCGCCTTTTAAAGAATGCTGCGAGCGTATTCTGGCAAACAGGGTGTGCAGGATGTGTTACCAGGGCTCCCCGGCCCTGCTCCATCCATCCGCGTTATGATGTAATGAGTTCGCGGCAGAAGCAAGAAAATCCTGGTCGCCAAGCGCGCAGCCGACGCGAAAAGCCGGCAGATGCAGGCTTAGTCACGGAAGACGAACTAGAGCAGGGCCATTATACTTCCCGTCGGAGGTCGGTTGCTGGAGTTGTTAAGACGCAGCTGCTGCGGCTGTTGAATGGCGATGTTGAGGTCGCGGAGAAGACGAAGACAAAGACGGGCGGGTGACTAAGCGCCGGCTCTATCTCGACCTCACAGCTTCAGCGGGCAACGATGATAACTACCAGCAGAGCACCAACAGCTGCTGCGAGCGGACGAGACAATGATACCCAGAGGTGTTGGCCTCTACCTGGCTGGGCGACGGCAATGGGCTGCGTACTCGCCGTAGCGTCCGACGTCCTGCTTGATAGCCATGAACGGCCGCGGTCTAAGTTCAAGATCAACGGGCAGCAGCATGAAACGAGACCCTAGACTCAAGATCCAGAGCCCGTAAAGACGCACATTCCGCGGACTAGCCGTGTCAAAGATACCAGATGACCCTCCACACCAGTGTAACTCCCGATGCGATCCAGACTCGGATTTTCAATGGGAAGAGGAACGGTAATTTGGTACGCGCCCGTGGCACAGCTCATTCAGGGAAGTCATTTCTGTTTCGCGCCTGGATTTGCTGTGGCGTTCATTGAGTCTCGGATACTGGACACTGACTGGTGCGCTGGCGACAGCAAGGTAGTCCTGGTAATATCCCGATGACCCGGTCAACTGTTTACATAAAATAGTGCGGTTGAGTGGGCTCTTGAAGCTTATACCAGAGCTAGAGAATCGAAATAATGTGGACATTCAAAAGCGAATTCTCCTATTCGATGGAAAAATCTTCGTATCACTGGTTCGGCGGCAGTGGGGTCATCTCCAGCATTTGATTGCGCGGAATTTTGTCCGGCGCAGCTCGATATTGGTACTTGCTAGGGTCGCTATTTCTTTGAACTGGATTGAATCACAGTCCTGTCGATGCTTGCGGCGTTCCCATATTGTCTCGGAGCAACGCGCTGTTCTAGGTTTACTCGCTACGAAGAGCTCTGGTCCTCTGCCTTCACAGATCAAGTGTCGAGACAAGATCGAAGGACATCGACCGCTCATATCCCACCACCAAAGATGCAGGGAAGGAAAAAAAAAGAAAAGAAAATACAAGATATCACTGCTACCTAATTTCCCGTCATGGTTGCTACGCGCAGCTCGGCTGATCTGAACCACCCAACCCACCCAGACCCAGCCTCGCGCGGATGACGGACCTACCACAGCATGCAAAGCATCCAGCAACCAACTCGCCTCAACCTGGCTGCGCAGGCTCCTTATTTCTTCGTTTGGTTCCACAAATTTGCCAACAAAAAAGACACAAGAAGTCGAGAGGCAGAAGATGACCTGCTTAGTCATGTTTACATGGTTACTAAGCAAAATAAGCTTAAAGGGATGACGTCATCCCGTGACTTGCGGCTCTCAGGAAAGCAAAAAGGAAAAATATTTTGATATTGTTGAGTTACGCCGATGACCTTGCCACAGAGCCGATTTGGGCATGAGGATCCTTGGGTGTGTTGGCAATTGTGTGGCTTCGCTGTGGATGGCAGGAGGGTATGACCAGCTCTTCACGGGCCACGTCAAAGGGACCAATTGAACGCCGTAAATCGTCTTCTAGAGTACTGCACAAGAGGAGCTAGATGAAAAATACATTGCAGGCGGCAGGACCTAGCCCAATCTCAAAGAAAAACCAGCTCCAGCCTCTGTCGAGCCAGAATCGCCTCCCCCAAAAACATTCGCAAAGTCCAGCCTAGGCGCTTCCTCCCCCCTCTTTGGCGCCTCGGGGGTATCACGCTTCCGTCTCTTCTCCAGATTCGCCTTGGACGGGAAGGTAGGAAACATCTCTTTGGGCTTTGGCTTGGGATCTTCACGAAAGTACGGGTGGGACAGGCATGACTTTGCTGTTGGTCTGGCTGCCGGATTGAGCGCGAGCAGGTGAGAGAGCAGACTTAGGCCTGCAGAAGTAAGATAGGGAAACTTTGAGCGAGGTAGTAGGGGAACGGCCGGGCCGGAAGGATCAGAAGAAGACGGTGGGAGACGAAGTGATTTGGCGTTGGGGAGGGAGCGAAAGCCTGGCCATGTCTGGGATGTTGGTGGCCCGGTAAGGGCGAATATCTAACTGTATCAGCAGGTAACTCACTTTTAACGAGACAAAAGACGGTGGGAAGGCAGAAGATTTACCTCTGAGAGTTGGGCTACTTCGTTCTTGCCACGAAGCAGAGGCTCTTTGATCAACAGCTCCCCGAATATACAGCCAATGCTCCACATATCGATCTCGGTACCGTACTTGTCTGCTCCCAACAGCAGCTCTGGCGCCCGGTACCACAGCGTAACAACCAGCTGCGTCAATTTCGGGGGCGGATCGCCGTAATACCTCGCCATTCCAAAATCAGCCAGTTTGATCTCCCCGCGGTTGTTCATCAGTAGATTCGAAGTCTTCAGATCCCGGTGCATGATCCAATGCGAGTGCAGGAACTCGGCTGCACCGAGCACCTGAAGTAGGACCGTCTTTGTCTCGGAGGGCAGGAAGGGCTCCCTCATCTCGTCTAGTAGGCTCTTGAGGTCGTGTTCGATGAAATCCATGACCAGGAACACGCTGCGGGAAAGCCGAGTAAGGACAGACAAGGAGGTTAATGACTATCAATGTATCTGGGCTTTTCACCAACCAAGAAGAACGAAAAAGGGGGAAAGGGCATCGCTTACTCGTCCATTGCGTCGCCCATGACCACTTCACGCAGCTGGATGATGTGCGGGTGTCTCGAGGCAAGCAGGGTCTGAATTTCGCGCAGGCCGGTGACGGGGAATCCATCGTACGCGTTTTCCATCTTGAGCTTCTTGATGGCCACGATCTGGCCTGTGGCCGTCTCTTTGGCCCTCGAAACCCAGCCATAGGATCCTTCTTCAATCGCATTCAGGTTCTCGAAGTTGTCGATGTGTCTGCAAGGGCCCCATTCCGGCGCTGGAAACTGCAGCAGCCTTGCCGGTGGTGCAACGCCAGCATCTTCGGATGTTTCATTAGACAGCCGGCGTCGTTTAGAAGGCGGTTCACTTCCATTTTCTGGCTTATCCGGTTGTTTATCACTGGGCTCCGTCGATTGTTGTGTTTGTTGTTGTTGTTGCTGCTGCCTTTCGGCGATGAGTCGCTGTCGCTCTGCCTTTGCGCGCTTCTTTGCCTCCTTCTCCTGCTTGCGCCGCTGGAGTTCGGCCTCTGTCTCCGGGTTATCGTCTGCCCATCGAGATTTGGCAGGGGCTGACATCTTCGCTGTCTTGTCTTTACTTCTTCTTCCTGTCTGTTCTTCGAGCTCTCGGGGCTACGGAGTTCCAGATGTCAGGCCGGACTTAGGATGTTCCGCCAGGAGGATAAGGTCGAAGAGCCCCTCGACAGCACAGGATAGGGATATTACGACGACACCGACCGAGTCCGCGGAGTAATGGAGTGATATAAACTTAGATCGCGATTCTCTGGTCAAAGAGAGAGAGACGATACCATGATCGAGCCATTTCAAGTACGGTTGGAGCCCCCCGATTTCAATATCGAACGAAGCCCACGAACGGACTAGAACTAGTTAACACGGCTACAGGCAACATTTGCGGTACCCTTGACATGCGAGAGCTGCATCAAGGATATCTCGAAGCCGCTGTATGAGCTGTCTGGTTAGTCTGTAACTCCCTGTGGGTTGGCTGGTTATGGACGGACACCTGTTGACAAACTACAAATTAAAGGCATCAAAAAGGTCGATGCCAGCTTAGCAGATCAGTTGATCGTGGTTGAAGGCACCGCTGCGCCCTCTGCCATCGTGGCTGCGATCCAAAGCACTGGTCGGGATGCCATTCTACGCGGCAGTGGGACATCAAATAGTACGTCTACAAAGGTGGCAAGATACAAGTCGCAGCTTATACTGACGGGGGGGAGGAGGAAAGACGCTTCAGTGTGTATCCTAGAAACACACAAGGAGAGCGTTGCAAATAAGATACGAGGCCTGGTACGCATGGTACAAGTCTCCAGCGGCCTGACAATATTCGACCTGACGATCAACGGGCTCTCGCCGGGGCGATACTGGGCCACTATCCGTGAGACAGGAGACGTCTCCCGCGGCCCCGAGTCCACTGGTGGAGTCTGGGAAGCCGTCAAAGATCTCAAAGAGAAGCAGCAACAAGGTAGCAGCAGCAGCAGTGGCAGTGATCCACGGGGAGTTGTGGGCAGTGTGGACGTGGACGAGAACGGCAAAGGCAATGTCTTCCTGGACCGGCCGATAGCCGTGTGGGAGATGATCGGACGCAGCATGGTGGTATCGAGGCAGCGCGAGGGCCCCTTCAGCATCGACGACGAAGACACCATCGTCGGCGTCGTAGCTCGCAGTGCCGGCGTCTGGGACAACGAGAAGATGGTGTGTTCATGCTCGGGCAAGAATGTATGGGAGGAGCGCAAGGAGCAGCGCTCCAGGGGGATTATCTGATGTCTCTCAACATCACGACGAGAATCTGCTCCAGCCTTCGCTGCGGCCTGATGGATATATAAACGTCGCATCTAGTGAATCTACCAAAAGATCAACTCCCAACCGTCAGCCAGCATTGAATAATGTCATTGTAGTCGTTGGCAGCCGCTGTGATTCGCCGCTTTGCTAGCCGCCGGCCTCAGCTTGGCTGCAGCAGCGCCGGGACAGCGACATCTCCGCCTGAACCACCACCGGCTCTCGCTCTCGACCGGACGAGAGGGTGTGTGTCTCACCCAGCAGGCCCCGTAACTAGATGTATATGGCATCGGTGGGCTTTATAAAACGGGCCAGCATCCGTCCTAAGCGCCCGCCGTCTGCATCCTGCATCGCCACGAGCAGCCAGAAGGAATCCTGCAGCGCATCCCTGGCCATCACACCCGGTCACAGTCTTGTCCGCTGGGCGCGCCACCCGCCATCGGTCCAGCCGTCCGTTGAAGCTCCCGGTCGATAATTCGCTGGCGAGAAAAGACGATACGAGTCAATATATCACTGCTAAGCGCCCGCCCTGAGCAGCTGAGCCCGCCGTCAGTTTGCGTCCGTTGCTGCCAGGACACCATCAATTGCCATGTCGTTAAAACAGGTCAGTCCCTCCAAGCTCTAGAGACAGGCGAGGATGCGCAGAGAGAGAGAGAGAGAGAGAGGGGCCATGACAGACTGACGCGGACAGCAGGAGATCGAGACCTGGGTTCAGGCGCTGGCTCACTACGATAACAACGAGTTCGAGGACGCCATCGCCGTCTTTGGCGGGATTGCAGACACCTCCAAGATCCTCTTCAACTGCGGCGTCATCTACGCTACGCTGGGCGAGCATGCCAAAGCAGTACGTCTGTGTTCTTCTTGTGTTTTATGCGGCATGGCGGGATGCTTGCTAACGGGGTTGTTTCCTAGGTGGACTGCTACCAGAGGGCCATCGCCCTAGACAAATACCTTGCCATAGCGTACTTCCAGCAGGGAGTATCGAACTTTCTCATCGGTGACTTCGAAGAGGCCCTCGCCAACTTCAACGATACACTGCTGTACCTGCGAGGCAATACGACGATCGACTACGAGCAGCTCGGCCTCAAATACAAGCTCTACTCGTGCGAAGTCCTTTTCAACCGCGGGCTGTGCTATATCTACTTGCAGGAAATCGAGTCGGGCATGAATGACCTGACCTACGCTGCTAAGGAAAAAGCAAAGCCAGACCACGATGTCATCGACGAAGCCATTGCTGAGACAGCCGAGGTAAGCCCTTCCCAGTTCATCATCCTTATTCTGTGGCGTATTCTGATAAGCTGTCTAGGGATATACGGTATTCTCTATACCGGTGGGCGTGATATATCGCCCAAGCGAGGCCAAAGTCAAGAATCTCAAGACCAAGGAGTATCTCGGCAAGGCGAGACTGGTGGCTGCTTCTGATAGGGCCAACACCTTCACTGGCTTTCAGGGTCATGAGACCAAGATACCCGTCTTCGAAAGCTCTCGAGACGACCGGCCACCAGAGAACATATCGTATGGCGCTACCAATCTTGTGCAGAAGAACCTTGCAGGCAGGAGCAGACAGCAGTCTGAGCCGCCTATCAGCCGCAATGCTTTCCCTCCAACACCACCGCCAGACGAGAAGGCTTCCTCTCTTGCACCTAGCAATGGGTCTACCGGTAGCTTGACCCGCAAACAGTCCCTAACCAGGGCAACTCGGCCGCCTGTTCTCGAGCTGGGAAGAAGGGCATCCTCTGAACAGACACAGTCCATTGGAGGATCAATGGCTGTAGATTCACAACAACCAAAGGCCCAGCAGGAAAAGTCTCGTGTTGGCACTGTCCGAACTGCCTCTGAGCCACGCGGACCAGCCTCGAGACTCTCGGCTATACGCTACGGCCCTCCTACAAATGGAAAACTGCTCTTCCGCGAAACTACCGGCCAGCATCGACGGCCCATGTCCAACATCTCCCCCTTGTCAGAGGAACCACAGGCTTACTACACCATGTACGCCGCCGGACCAGGACCAGGCTACACCACCGAAAACGGCCACACCCGACTTCCCGAATACATCAACGAAGAAGGCTACGAATCCGAGCCCCTCGACGACGATGCAGGAGAATGCATCCAGTTCGAAATGGTTGGCAGTCGCCCACCCCAACACCAGCTCTCCAGCCGCCACCGGCATTCTTCCCGCCGTCCGGAAATCAAAAAGATCCGCGTTAAGGTCCATGCCGACTCGGATACGCGCTTTATCATGATCACGCCCACCACCGAATATGTCGAGTTCGAAAACAAGATCCGTGAAAAGTTTGGGTTCAAGGGTAACCTGAAGATCAAGATGCAGGATGACGGGGATATGGTCACCCTTGCGGACCAGGATGATCTCGACATGCTTGTTACTGCGGCCAAGCAGGTTGCTAGAAAGGAGAATAATGATATGGGCAAGACGGAGGTAAGGGTCTCATGCATTCCGCCTGCTGGCTTTGCACCATGTGCCTAGCTAACCCGTCTGCCTCTCTTTTCTTCTTTTGCAGGTCTGGGTTGCCGAAATACTTGCATAATGAGATTCATCTTCGCTTTAAAGTACGGTCTATTATGCTGTGGCCTTTTATATGGCGGTAATCAGTTCTGATAGATGGCGTTTTGGGGGGTTTTGCCTTGCTTTGGTAGGCTTAAAGCTGGGGTTAGCATGGAGTTTATGGTCATGTCCATACTGGTAGCTGTTATGATTGATGTCTCAAGTCTTCTCTTCGTATGATCTCTCATGCATCTATCGCTTCTCTTCGTCCTCATCTTCGTCCTTTTTATCCATTACTTTCTTGAATATCGTCGTCGTTATTGTCCATCTACTTCTTCCTCGCATGTATGTGATGACTAAGCAATACTATCAAAAGAACGACGTCTTCAACTTCTACAAACTCCGCATATGCAATACAATAGAGAGAAGACAAAAGGAAGACAGCGGGTAATCGACGATGACAGACCTTACACCAGCAGTCAATGACCTGCTCAGGGCTCGTGGCAGCTCTCTTCTCTCCGGCGAGACGAGTAGTCCCTCCGGCGCCCAGGTGGACGAGTTCCTGAAGGAGGCACATAGAATCGTACGTGGCCATCCCACCCGCCCAATGCCAGACATAGCCCACTAACAGACAGTAGAACGTCCATATATCGTCTCTCCTGGCATATCTCAAGTCCATACGAACAGTATATCTATCCACCGTACCCGCCAGACCATCCGGCCACACGCAAAATACAGACTTCAATCTGCTCAACCCGTCGTCAAGCTCGATATCAACCCACCTGACCGACCCCGAACGAGACTCAATAGACTCTTCCACTGCGTCCTTACTCCAAGATCTATCCCGCTCGATAGGAAATCTTGCATCAGCTGAATCGCTACGTGCCCAAACCCAGGCGTCTGTGTTGCGCAAGAAATTCGGTCATGGCAAGCTAAATGAGCGGCTCTGGCAGTGGGCTGGGGGCGGGGGAGCAGTGGATGTGCCTCGGTCATCAGAGCAGGAAGAAGTAGAAGATACAGAGAAGAATCTCGTTGGCATGCGTGAGAGTGTTCTCTGGTTTCTCAGGCGGGGGCTAGAGGGTGCTGCGGAGGTGCAGAGGGAGATGGTGGAGAAGAGAATCGAGAGGGTCAGAGAGAAGGAGAAGAGTGTGCTGTATAAGTCTAAAGCTGGTCAGATGCCTATTCATACGCAGGTCGAGGGCAGTAGTGGTGGAATTAGTGGTGGAAGTGGACGATATGATGGTGGAGACGAAGATGTGTTACGCGGCAGAGATGTTTCTCTTGACGAGAAGGAGGCTGCGGCTATTGAATCGCAGCTTTCACCGGAGCAGCTGCAACTGTTTGCGCAGGAGAATGACGGCATGCTGAAATATTATGAAGATACTCTCGGCAAGGTCCAGTACGTACAGCGCCATCCATCTGTATACATATTACCGCCTGCTAACATGAACCAAGAAATGCGGAGAAATCGTTGCTGGAGATATCTTCTCTGCAGCAGACGCTGGTGGCTCACTTAGCTACGCAGGAAGACTATATCAACCAGCTGGTCCGGGACGCTGAATCGACGCACGCCAACGTCGGGCGAGGCAACAAGGAGCTGAAGCGAGCGAGCGAGCGACGCAGCGAGGCCCAGATGGTCTTCTGGGCTACCGTCGTCCTTTGCGTCTGGCTGATCTTGTGGGATGCCATTTTCTAGTCAACTAACTTAGGGGGATACTGCAGCACTTTTTGGCCTAGAATAAACGACTGCCACGAAGTGTTAAATTAGGCCTTAACGAGTGCCATGGGTAAGGATATAACGTGTAACGGCGTAATATCCTCCTAATGATGTCCAGATTGCGCCTGCCCAAGTTTCGACTTCAGCACCTTCTCGGCATTATATGACACCCCAACTTGATATCAACGATGTCAGCGCCAACTGCGCAAAAGTACATCTACAGATCTACTGCGTACCTCTTTTGGATCAGAAACAGCAAAGATGGACACCGTGTTAGATATCCAGCCACAAATCCCAGCTGCAGATCCCCAAGACGGAGACGGCGATGGCTGCAGCTCCGGCTCCCAGCTCGGTGTTGAGGCTCAAACCCAACCCCAACCCGAACCGACCTCGCAGCCATTTTCCGCCGGCCGGCTGCTCGTCTTTTCTCCACTGAAAGTAAGGCTCAACCCGTCCGCTGGCTGGACCTTTACCGGCGAGCTTCCCCCATTCCACCCGCGGGTGAATCTCGATCCGCCTGACGTGAAGATCTACGTGGGCGTCACCGACGACCAGCCCCAGATACCGACACACAGTCCTAACCAATCTGTGTTTCTCTCCTTTGACCCCTTGATGCAGGACAATTACTGGCTGTACGACAAGCAGTGGAGGACCGTCCCGGAGGAGTTTGTTGTGTTTGGTCCGGAGTATGAAACGGTCGAGAGCCGCAAGAAGGCGGCCCTGAAGATGCTGGGGAACAACGTATTGTGGATAAGACAGAGAAAGCTTCTGAAACGTGAAGCGTTCATTAAATGGACGCTTGAACGGCTGCGCTGGGAGGCCAAGTTCCTGGAGCGCGAGTGGTTCATCAGGGGCAACAGGGAGATCTTCCCGCCAGACACCACCAACAGCAGGGTCCTGGAGGCCATCCTCGAGCTAGAGCAGATGGCGCCCTTCCAGCCGCTGCCCAACTAGACTTTTCTATACATGATTTCTCTTGCTCTTCTTTCTACTTCTTCTCCGTATAGACATCCCATCTATATAAAACACGTGACGTAGATCTGAAAAGGGCAAAAAACGACGTCGACGATGCAAAACAGCCAGACGAAACGCAGCAACAACACGACGAGACGAGCTGAAACGCCGACTGGACGCCCATCGGCCTCCCGTCCAATCGATCTCGGATCCCTCCCCAGCGCTCCCGAGACTTCCTTCGAGGATCTCGTCGGCTGTCCAGCCTGTCCAGGCACCCCCAGGCGGGCCAAACTGGATCCCAACACGAACACCTTCGATCCCTGCCGGGCAGGCCGGAACAACAAACGAATAAAGAAAATGCGCAGCGAGGCAGCGAGGACGAGGACGATGGAAGAGATCGGGCTTCGCGGGTGCGTCCAGTCAGGATGGTTATCGCAAGGTCATCGGGCAGACAGGAGCAGGGCTGTGCAGCCTCTCAGCTGGCCCGGCGGCCCTCCCAGCGACGAACGACAAGTGTCAGCGAGAAGGCCTAGAAGCAGATGAAACAGACGTGAACGCGATCAGCCATGCGGCCGCTTTTCTTTTTCTGGGGCCCTTTTTCCCTTATTTTTCTTCCCCTGGTCCTGACGGAGTGCCAGGTACGTACCTCTGGCCATGTACCGCAATCCCGGTCGACCTGCAGGAGCGGCTATGGGCGCTGAACACGCGAGAACATGAGACAGCCAGCGAGCAGACCGGACAGACACAGACAACAACTACTATATAACGAGCTACGCTGCTCGCTCGCCGGCGGTGGAATTCTTCGTCTCCTCCGTCTTCTTCGTCTGCTGTTCTGCTGTGCTTCTTCTCTTCCTTCGACCTCTTCTTGTCTACCTCGGAGTTAGCGGCGGGAAGGCCCTCGGATCCACCTCCGTCTTGCTCTGCAATTCCCCCTGCGGCCTTTCGCCTTCTTCCTTTCTTTTGCCTGTCACACGCCCGACCTGCCCCTTTGCTACTTCTTCCACGGCCTCTGCTGCTTCTCCTGCTTCTCACTTCTGCAAGATGGCACCCGCTGCTGTTTCGACCATCGCCCGCGACCGTCTGGATACTGTCTCACGCCACATCATGACGCCCAGCTTCTTCACCCCCTCGGCCGTGCCCAAGGCACCAGAAGACCCTCTGTTTGGTCTCGCCGCTGCCTGCAGAGCTGACACCTCCGACAAGAAGATAGATCTCGGTATCGGTGCCTACAGAGACTCCGATGCAAAGCCATGGGTCCTCCCCGTCGTCAAGAAGGTCGGTTTGATGCTCCTGATGCTGCTGATGCTGCTGATGCTGCTGATGCTGCTAATGGCCAAAATGCCACATGAAGACACATGCTAACAACTGTCACAGGCCGACCGAATGCTGCGAGAAGACCCCAAGCTCAACCACGAATACCTTCCTATCGCCGGACTCAAGGACTTCACCACTGCTGCTCAGAAGCTCATCCTCGGCGAGAACTCCCCTGCCATCAGAGATAACAGAGTAAGACAACCAACCAACCTCGTCCAGTCACATCTACATGAAGCAACGCTGACTAGAAACCCACCCCTTAGGTCGTCACTTTCCAGACAATCTCGGGCACCGGTGCCGTCCATCTTGGAGGCCTGTTCATCTCCAAGTTCTTCCCATCCACTCCCAAGCCCACCATCTACCTCTCCAACCCAACATGGCCCAACCACCCTCAGATCTTCAAGACCGTCCACCTCGAGTCGGCCTATTACCCTTACTTCAACCCAGCCAACAAGGGTCTCAACCTTGAGGGTATGCTCAAGGCTATCCGCGCGGCTCCTTCTGGCTCCGTCATCCTCCTTCACCCATGCGCCCACAATCCCACCGGTGTAGATCCCACCCAGCACCAGTGGAAGCAGATTGCCACTGTCATCCGCGAACGCAACCACTTCCCCTTCTTCGACTGCGCCTACCAGGGTTTCGCCTCCGGTGACCTCGCCCGTGACTCCTGGGCTGTCCGCTACTTTGTCTCCGAGGGCTTCGAGATGTGCGTCTCCCAGTCCTTCGCCAAAAACTTCGGTCTCTACGGCGAGCGTGCTGGTGCCTTCCACTTCATCACTGCTCCCGGACCGAACGCCGCCGAGGCCCTCTCCAATGTTGCCTCCCAGCTTGCTATCCTGCAGCGATCCGAGATCTCTAACCCCCCTGCCTACGGTGCCCGCATTGCCTCTCTCATCCTCAATGACGCCACCTTGTTCAAGGAGTGGGAGGAGGACCTCCGCACCATGTCCGGCCGCATCCTCGAGATGAGAAAGGGTGTCCGAGAGCGTCTCGAGGAGAAGGGCACTCCAGGTACCTGGGACCACATCACCAACCAGATTGGCATGTTCAGCTTCACCGGTCTCACCGAGGAACAAGTCCAGATCCTTCGTGAGAAGTGGCACATCTACATGGTACGTTGTTACTCTAACCCAACGTTTTATATACTATTAATATACTAACATCGTCCCAGACCAAGAACGGCCGCATCTCCATGGCAGGCCTTAACGTCCACAACATCGACTACTTCGCTGAGGCAGTCGATGCCGTTGTCAGAGAAACTACCAAATAGACTACGCTACACTCTATCAAAACTATCCCCTATCACACATAACTAACCCGCTGGTCGAATGTACAAAACCCCTTACCCAAATAATTTCGGACATACCTTTTTATTCCCTATTCCGTTGTCTTGTATCTGCTTATCTCTCTTCATCTCATTTCTCTTCGTGGTGGGGGGGGGGGGGAGCATTGGAAAAGAAAATCAACTAAAATGAGCACCAATCACAACTGATTAGTTACTACACTTGCTAGTCGGTTTCTTATTTCATGATATGATATGAACATTCTGTCTACTCAATCCCGTCCGTCCTGTACTATTTACAGCATAACTCCCATTAGTCTATCCACGATATCAATTGACTTTTCAACATTAATCCCATCTGTTTCACAGGTATACCTGCATGCTAGTTCGTATCATATCAAGCCTCGGCGCATCCACGCCCTGTCGGCTATATATTACACATCTTAACCTGCTTGTGATTTCGTTCGCTGCAGAGTTCGATCATGCTCAACGGCGTTTCAAGGATCTACGCATAGACTCGCATATGCACTCTTCCCGCAAGCCCCTGTCGTTACATACGTGTTTGGTCTGGTATCAAACAGGCATCATCGCCGATACGAGATTCATCAAGAATTTGATAGCCAACCAACTAACTAACAAGCAAGGGAACTAACCAGGAACGCCTTGTTTATCTACTTATAACACTCGGCATATAGCAAACAGCCAAACATTCATACTACTCCGTCAGAGACCAAAAAACTCCAGGAACTAGTATACAGATAAGCCCCTGACATGCTACCAATTTGTTAGGTAGCACCTTTGATAAATCCAATATCCAGCCAGCTCAGTCATTATGTAAAGGTAAATAGTGAAAATGATTGAAGGTAGTCAAGTGGTAGTAGAATGGTGTCTAGCAGAGATATATACGGGGTACTTGGATGTCTAAAGCAAAGGACCACGGGCTGGACAACAATATGGGAGTCGTACTCTGTGGGTATGATAACTGTAACAATCTGACAACAAAATAGCTATTCTCTCTGCTGCTAATTGGGAGGCGTGCCTTTTTGGCTCAGCCGTTTGATAACAATCTGCTGATGCCACCAATGTGCTTTTGATATCCTGGGAAAGGTGCAGACTGCATAATGCATGGGTAAGAAGTCGGCAACATGAAGCTCAGCGGAAATAGGTTGCAAATCAGGGCTGGAGTGGTAACTCGTCATCTGCTCCGTCGTGATCCTGAGGTCGAATTACCCGGAATCGTCGATTTGCATGAGTCGGTGTACTTTGTGATAATCTGTTTAGTAACTCCAACCCAGCTGTCAGCGTCTGAACTGTCTGTCTCAGGAAGTCCTCAAAGAAGGTTGAGTTTTCAGCGACCAGCTGGCGTATCATTTTTCTGGCCGAGTTGCCTTCATACCACCTGTTCGATGTATGTATACCGCAGATGATATACACCTTCTGCTCATTGCGTTGACCAAGTCGGTGCAGTCGGCCAATTGCTTGCCCCTCAACGAGCCTCGAAAAGGTGGAATATAAACATGGTGATGTTTGAAGGCTTTCCAAATATCGAGGCAAGGTCTTTTATCGAAGACGTACTTAACCATATGCGAGGGCTTTCCGCATTGCACGCCAGAGACAAAATAAATATCTCCTCAACTCCATTAACCAGCCGAGTACACAACCCGGGCCCTTTTTCCGCGGGAAGACAGCACTAGAGCCACTATATATATGCTGTGCATCTCGCATTATATTCAAAACTGTATGATCTGTTTGATCTTTTGCGTGGTGTTTGAACTGTCCACCCTCGACAGCTGATAGATAACTTTGTGCTCGGGATATAGTGAGAGAGGCGCTAATTATAGACAGTGAAACATGGCTCCATGGCCATGTTATTGTCGGACTGCTTTCCATGCAATGGCGAATGAGAGAATCCGAAGAGGGTAAGTTTGCAGACATGGGGTAAAAATCTCGAAGATGACTGAAAGACCTTGAGACTGAATTGCTGGATTTATTGAGACGTACCTTTCCATAGGTTAGCATTTTGAACACCTATACGGCATACCTGTGTTCTTTCATATTTACATACTTTCAAGGCGAGCCAATACTCGTCTTCAGATTGATAGGCAAATATCCCCCCCAAAAAAGGTCCTTTTTTTTGCCTTTCACTCAATTGGTGCAGGCAGTTCAAGATAGTTCCTCGCCCATGGATCGACATAGACATGGACGTTGTAGTTGAAAACACCTAAACAGTATATATAGCTCGAAGATGGTTTCTCGTCCCTGGATTGACATAGACGTGGACGCTATAGTTGAGACCACTTGAATAATTAGTCCGCATAGCTCAAAGATAGTTCCTCACCCATGGATCGACGTAGACATGGATGCTATAGTTAGGAACACTCATTATATATATAGCTTGAAGATGGTTCCCCATCCTTGGATCGACATAGACATGGACACTGTAGCCCATGCGATGGGTGCAGTTTAACTCACTATCGCACTCGAGTCGATGATTAGTAGTCAGCTCTCCATGGTTATAAGAGATGGATATGAAGCTTCATCGCAAAAAGAACGACTCTATATATAAGCCACATCCCACGCATTTCTTCATATCTCTAGATTGTCAAAGTCGGCAGGCATGACCTCTCCGGCATAGCAGTCAGTGATAAAGCCACGTTCATGATCTTCCATGAAGCAAGACTTACATATAGCCGTCACTCTTATGTGGGCGAAAACAAAGTCCTTGGTAAGAGGGTCGGAAGCGTAGGACAGGCGGTCGATGAACGGGCGGCACAAAAGCATGATGGCAGGCCAGGAGCAGTTTCCCTTTGTTGGTCCGAACCTTCTTCCGACGCCTTAGTGGATTTCGAGCGAGTGACTCCAGTAAGGGGTAGTTACGCCTCGCGGAGTAAAGAAAGCAACAAAAAAATATTTCGGGGATATTCCATGAACTGCATCTGATCCCGATGTGGCGTGGTGACTTGATAGATGATACTTTGTCGCCTCACTCATAGCGCTACATAGATCAACGCTGCGTCTACTGACACCGCTCGCCCTCTTGACCAAATGGTAGAATCCAGAATCCTTCTGCTAGGCATGAGTAGAGGATGATTCGGAATTGTCAGCCACGGCTAGCAGTTGGTTGGAATCAACCACGACTCAAGAGCTGTGTAATACCCTCGCATAGGCATTAGCAGAACATGCCTTGTCCGAAAAGAGAGAGGAGAAAAGCGACATCGGTAGTTGGGTCAGGATTGATGCGGCAGTAGGGTTAAATTTTCGTAGCCTGGGACGTTCCTGGATGTGCTGTGTGGATGACTTGTCGGGGTGAGTGCATCGACTCTGATGATATATCCAGATGTAGCGAGTGTATCTCAGAGAAACTTAGGACTGCTATAGTATATGCAGCCACATGGTATATATACCCCTGGGTATACCCTTATAAGTATCCCGAAGCAGGGGCGGAATAAAGAGACATCAAAAAGAATATACTTTAGGCATGAAGTATAAAAGGAAGAAGGAAATGAATTGAGGAATTGGGAGATTGAGCAGGCTTATATACCCCAAACCCCCAGGATAATATTCACTCATAGATAGGTATGTCACTGACGTGTCAAAGTCCCAGTGACTGCAGCCGGCCACTGTTACAAGACAGTGACTTGAAAAATCGGGTATATACTTATATTAGTGAATAAAGAAACTCAATACCAAGAAATGGAGTGTACCAATTATTATGCGAAGAGTGGAGCTTGAGCCCTGAAGATACGGGATACAACATGGAATATCCTATACACGCAGCAAAGATCAGTGAAATGAAATACATACCAAAAAAAATACATCAAAAACCAAGGCGACAAGCATAGCAGGGTTAGTAAAATTGTTAGTTCAATAAAGGCTTGCTTAAAAACCGAGATTGATATTCCCGTAGTTTCCAATATTACCACTTCCACCGTCTTCATAACACAGCCACAGATGAGACAAGAATGTTTTTCCATATCAAAGAAAAAATCAGCGTAGATTCTCAGTCCAGTTCATCCATAGTAGTCATGTCCCCGTCACTATCGGTCTCTCCCCTTAAAGATACTTACTCGAAACCACCATACTTGTATCCAGCGAAGTAGCACCAGCCACCAACGCCTTTGCTTCCTCCTCCACCATCCCAACCTTCACCCAGCATGGCTCCAGATCAATAAATCCGCCATCTGCCAACGCAAAGATGGCGCCCATCACCCAGGCCCGACAGGAAAACTTCTCAGAGTCCCGTATGCTTGAGGACCGCACACACTCGTCTACCGCCGCCAACCACTCGGCGTTGACGTCGGGTAGCTCGCCCACCTTGAGCGCAACCAGCATGGCCCGGGAAGTAGTAACGTCCGCAGGCTGAATGCTGTACTCCCATTCTGCTTCATCGTTGGGCCGGAGCTGCTGCAGAACTGTGCCGGCCGTGGGTGAGTGGGCAATCAGCAGAGCCCAGTGGTACTTCTCGTGTCGACCCATTTCACTAAGGGTCAAGTAGATGCCGTTGGGCGAGAGGCGGATGCCATCGTCCGAGAGATTCGAAGTCGAGGAACTTGGAGTGTCCGTCTCTGGAGTCAAAGATGGAGTCGTAGATGTGGATTGGCAGGTGGATGTTGGCTCCGCCATGGCTCTTTTTTTATGTTGATCTTTGCTCTTGCAGGCAGGTTTGGTCCGATCGGTTATCTGGGAGGGGGGGGGGGGTATTTTAGCCTTTCTTGCGCGCAGCCCTGGGTATATATCAGGGCGCTTCTCTATGAGCCCAGCTGGCTCCGCGGCGGGTCAGAAGTTGCCTGCAGAGCGAGATATCGTCATGATCTCAGCAGAGGGACACGAAGATGCAGCTGAAGTTGAGGCGTCGTCGGCGTCGCATTTTGACAGCAGAAAAGTTGGGGTAAAAAAAAAGAGGGGCACGTGATGGGTTTGCTCTGTTTGCATTGATTTTGTTGCTTATAAATACGCCTTCGGTATAATATTAATACCCGTCCGTGATTAGTCATGCAATTATATAATCCGGATAGTATTAATATTTTACCGGAAGTTTATTAATCATCAGGAAAGCTTGTGTAAACAGTGCAAACAAGTCCTCTTCGGGGCTGATAAAAGGCTGGGCTCTTCAATAAAACAAATGGTTGTCTTCATTTGTTGGATTTTCATCTCTCACAAGTTTCGGGTTAAATAGTCAATGGGTTAGGAGAAAGGGAGGCGAACATGGCTCTTCCATCTAGCGAAGTTATCGGCTCCCTGGGACGCCGCTATATCTTCAAACAATTGATCCAGGAAAGACCACATCTCGGCCGCGTTTGGTTGGCAACGTGAGAGTACACCAGCCCTCAATATTATGTTGGACTAACGCATGGGATATTTCAGGTCCGGTCAAGAAAATTTCGTCTTGAAGGACATCCCAGAAGCTATATTTTCCAGTTTTAATGAAGATATCCGACCACGGCTGCGTGAAAGCCCATTTCTACGACTACCCTGTGATACGATTCCAAACCAGCGAACTTTTGTCTACAAATATCTGGATGATGATCTCCTAAGCCTTGTTAGAAAGCAATTACCGGTACAAGCCCGAAAACAAATTTTAAAAGCCAGCTTGAGAGGTATTGCGGAACTACATAGCCACGATATTGTTCACCTAGGTAAATGAATGACGGGTCCTTTTACCTCAGCCGTTCTCATGTCAGTATTAGTGTGAGTCTAACTGAAGATTTTAGATATCAAACCTGACAATATTATGGTTAACTACCGTGGTACTGGTGCAGATATGACCGTTGACCAGGTCCAGATTATTGATCTTGAAAATGCAGCCTATCTTCCCAAGGGGAGATGCATCAAAGGAATGCTTGCTGGTAATGATAACTGGCGAAGCCCTGAAGCCCATCTGAAGGGCGAACTCAATAAGCCATCTGATATATTTTCCTTTGCAGCTGTGGTAAGTCTTCTATTCGAATTGATTATTTACTTAATGGCTAACTTATGATTGCTTAACCAGTGCATCTATGCCATGCTTGGAAAAGTCATTTTTGGTGCTGACGAGGATTTGCGCAAACACGAAGCACAGGGTGCGTTCCCTTACGTTATCCGTTTGCAACGTCAAGTTTCATATTTCGGGGATCGCAAGGGATTCAATGGGCTCATAACACATATTGGAGACGATGAAATCAACTGCCAGGTCCTTGGGTTTTTATGGGACGATCGAGTGGCTGACTACCACCCTTACAAGCCTTTCTTAGAGTGGTCAAATGTCATTGATGATGCCGAGTTCAAGGATATTATCTTAAAGATGACGAACTTGGACCCCCAACAACGGGTGACGGCACATGAGGCATTGGAGCATCCCTGGTTTTCCGGCTCTGAAATTGATTAAATGCGTCAACTTTCCCACATGCGTTCGTTATCCCATGATCTGCTTTCTCTGCTTGTATTAACCTTCCGTAGATTATCTCCCCCTATTTGATTTACTAAATTGTATCTCATTAAAATTAATGCTTTTTATATTTGCTAGCCTTGTTTTCGATTCAATATGAAGATCTCCAGGGTAACTAGTATCCATGGGAAGAGAGGAAGAGTGTGGTTGATGGGGGTGATGGAGCGAGTTTGACGGCGGCGGTCGTGATTCGTCCCATGACTATTTACGCGCCGCAGAGCTAACCAACTAGTGTCCTCTATCCTCATTGGCGTAGCCAAGATAGTTCTCCGCTTCTCCCTCTTAAGTACTCCGTAGTTATTGCCCTTTTAACGCTTAATATTACGGTTTGGCAGAGCGGTGGGTGAACAATCTACGTAATCGTATTGATCAATCATGTTAGGTACGTAACCCTGATTAGACAAGTGAACTAAGATAAAGGTCTAGTTAGTTATGTAGATTACCCAAAAAGCTTTTTGATCCCCTTTTCAGAGTTACTGGTCACTAGTTAAACAACTTGTTTGCTTGGATATTTATCGAAGTCTGCCACTACACTAAAAGGAGTGAGCCCACACTAATGGTAGGCAGAGCTGAAGTTTGACAATATTTAAGGCTATAGAAGCAGTGATTGCGATAGCCGCTGGTCATCGATTATCATGTACATAGAGCATGGCGCCAATTAACAGTAAAACAGAAACAATCCCCATGTCGAGGACCGGAATGGGGTCACCTTCCTAAGTACGGAGTAACCCAGGTGCATTCTGTGCTTCTAATTGCGCCATCCGCCGCCTCATGACGTATCAAATCCACAACAAGGATCGACTGCTCATTTATAATAGTGTTTGGACGCAACAACCTTTTCGTCCTTGTCAAGCTCGAATACGGTGAAATGCTTCGCAGGATCGTTCTGGCTTGGATGTTCTGCCTCCCTATAAAAGATACTATAAGCGCTGAAAGTTATTGGGAGTGACCTGAGAGTGGGAAGACCTTCTTCATAGCCAATGTCACGGTCTCAGGCTTGATAGTATCTTTGTACTTTTCAGCAACTGCAGCAAACTCATTCTGGACTTCCTTTGAAAGAAAGGCCCTTTCCCAAACGTCCGTTTTCGTAACAAACGCAACCCTGATTTGTCGCCCCGCGGAGGTAGTAATATACTTGATGAATTGACAGGCTCTGAACATGGTGGTCTCGGAATTTTCGAAGAGGACGAAAGGTAAGGATAGACTTGGTTTATGTCAAATATGGGAAATCAATAGATGGTGATTTGTATGGAGGACAGGTTGAAGAAGCGGATTTCCCATGGCTGTCAGGATGAGAAAATAAATATATAGCAGTCAAATAGTAGGAGGTGCCAGGATAAGCGCCAGGATTCGAGTCACACATTTGGGGGCCGTGATCCAACATGTAAACCAGCGTCCTTCGACCAAACGGCTTCTTCAACAGGCTGCTCTGCGCCTCAAATGAGAGAATTACGGCGCGGTCCCCTGGTGATGAGGACAACCATCCCAGCTAGTTGCATGCGGCCCACATATCGCGTAGGTGGTCTTATCACCTATTAACCAATCAACCCACAAGTGATGGGACCTGTGACCATCGTATCTCTCAGTGCTTGAAGAAAATGGCTGCCTAGCGACAGGCTATGGCATAAGTGATATACAAAGAGGAGAATGTTAAGGGTATGGGTGACCGGAAAGACCAAATCTCAGTACACTGGAGTATGCCCTCCAAAGATAAGAAAATTCATAAGACTCATGTAGTAAATATTTATGTGTATAGGACGTATAAGGCAGACGAAGGAAGGTGTTTGGCCCAGCCAGAACGGATCCTAAGCCATGTTTGGCTAAGAACATTAAAGAAAGCAGTTTGTGCTGGTGCTCGTGCTGAAGGAGAGAGTAGTCTATAATATAAGCGATAAAATCAAAAGAGCCAAATGAAACGTATGGTTAACAATCTGGGAGAAGGAAAGAGGAAACTTTTGACCCGTCCACGTAACCTAAAGAGATTAGAAGTTTAAATCACACCGTACCGCGCCATGCCTATCGTCATTCAAAACAATTCAAATCAATTGATCAACTGCGTTAGACACGCGGGGGCCCCTGGCCTAGCGGCGGCTGACCTTGTTGTCCCTGACCTTGACCCCTGGCTATGATGGTAGCGGGGTGGACAGTACCCGTCGGGGTCGGGCTCTGGCTGGAGGGACCGGGTTGGCCGTACATCTGGGCCGGTGGACTAGCTGCCCTGAATGGGTTATTTGAATTCTCATAATCGTATTGC
The DNA here is from genome assembly GCF_000151425.1 of Trichophyton rubrum CBS 118892. NCBI lineage: Eukaryota > Fungi > Ascomycota > Eurotiomycetes > Onygenales > Arthrodermataceae > Trichophyton > Trichophyton rubrum. Next base: position 1,215,064 of record NW_003456426.1, on the reverse strand, counting down.
TGGTATTCGGTAGCGGGTGTGTTGGGTGACATGCCTTGACGGCCAGATGGGTTCTGGTTAGGGTTCTGGCTCAGGCGTCTGTGTCCCGTCGAGGGTCCGCGGATAAGATGTTCTTGTGTAACATTTGCTGAGGACGGGGTGCTTTCCATTGGGGGACGGGAGTTAAGGGCGCTGGCGAATGCAGCTTCGGGGTTATGTGGTGAGTGGACGTTGGACGTTGAGTTGCTCGCTGTGGAGCCGCGGTATGTTAGGCCTGAGGCGGAAGTTGCTGCTGCTGCTGCTGCTGCGGCACCTGTACCAGCGCCCGGGCGAGGAGATAGGGGTGCAGGATCCGCAGAGAGGGCCTCGTCCATCTGGTCCGTTGGAATCATGCGTTTGGCTTCCTTGTTGGCGGCATATTCGTCCTTGCTGTGCTGGGCTTGTTCATGGGAGATGGAGACAGAGTACGATGGCTTGGAAATATCGCCGAGAGCGGCATCGCCACCTCCAGGACCGTAGATCGGGATTTTCTTTATAGCTAGGACCAATGCACAGAGGAACTTAGATCGTCTGGTGGCTCGAACAACTTCATTATGCCAGTTGGATTTGTGGTGGATTTCAACCTTGAGCTCAAGTTTGTTCATCTCTCCGAGACCCGAGACTTCGATATCGACATCTGGGCCAAAGTCACGGGCGTTATCCTTGGCCCGGACAAAAGCTTGCATCTCACGTTTGAGAAGCTGTATATCGCCGAAAGAGGTACCAAAGTCGCAGGTTAGCGTGATCTGTTCACGCATGGCCTTGGAGCGAGTGACATTTTCAATCCATTGGGTGTTGAGCACGATATTGGGTACCTGGATGGTCTTGTGGTGCTGAATGTTCCGGAAGACGGTGAACAAAAGAGAGATGTGCTCAACCATGAGCTCATTGTCGTTGATATGGACACGATCACCAACATCGTAAGGATGCTTGACGAATAGGTAGATGCATGAGCCGAGGACCTCCTGGGCAGTGGCAGCGAAAACGAAGGAGAGGGACAAAAGAGCCGTAGCTCCGGCAGCCAAGGTGGTGCCAAACCCCTTGTTTAGGAATGCGACGAAGACGAGAACGACCAAGATGAAGACGACGGCTAAGAGGAGATTGTCAAGGACGTTGATGGCCTGGTCAACATCATGCATGGACTTGCTCATGGACTGTCTCGCCTTGCCGAACTCAGTGACTGTAAGGATCATCTCGTCCAAGCTGATATCGCCGTTATCATCTCTGTCGAGAGCAGCCATGCACTCCTCCGCTTCGGCACGGTGGTCTGGCCCAAAGACATCATATAAGTCATCAAGGTACAGAGCATCTCGTCCCTGAAGCACAAACGACATCCACAGGCGGCGAGCCAGGGCCTCAGAAGACTTGCGTTTCTCGAGTGCCAGAATAACAATTGAATGGGCAGAAGTGGAGTTAAAGACCTGCTTTCCTGTAATTTCTTGCGCGACATGGCCGAACGCGGCAGTGATCTTGTCACCCACTCGGCCCACGTTCTGACCGACGTTCTGGATCAAACGCATGGGAGAGGCAGATCCTGAACGGCCATGGCCCTTCTTCTTGCCTGTTATGCCCATGATGGAGTCGTTGATAATATAATCTTCCATTTCGAACTCCTTGCAGTACTCCGGGAACATCTTGCGGGAGGCAGCGTAGAGCATGCTGATCAGATGGACGTTTCGTTTGGACTCTTGGATCTTCGAGTCGAATTGCTTGCGGTGGTAGGAGATGGAAATCAGCTGAACGAGGATCTTCTCGGCAGCCAGAATGAGAGACGAGATGAAGCAGGCAAACAAGATATTGTTGACAACCGTCTGCCACGGCTGGATCCGGGGGTCCTTGATATTATCGGGATTACGGGTCATCACCTAGAGACAATAGCATTTAGCATTAGCAGTAGAAGCCGACGTTGACGGGAGAATACGCACTGGAATGAAAGTAGCCAGGGAGGTAATGGCCCATCCGACGAGGGAGAAGGGAATCTCCAACGCCCTGAGGATGAGAGCATACTTCCTGGTCCCTGAGCTGACGATACCACAGAGGAACTGAAAGACGAACGGCACATAGTGAGCCACGGCCTTTGACACCCACAAGCTGAGCCAGACGATCTCAACCCAGGCGAAGAACCAGACGATGCGGACACCACCAATGCTGGCAGTGGGAGCAGCAACGGCACCAACTATGATAGGCACGGCAAAAAGCAAAGCGAGAGGCAGGACATAGATGAAATATCTAGTGACGACGGAGAAATTGAGGATCTTGTTGTAAAATCTCCCCATACGGGTGATGGTCCCGTCTTCGTCTGAGGTGGCCGATCTGTCACCGTAATGGTGATGGCCGTGAGCTCGACGGCGGCCGCCTATCTGGCGTTCTGCGCCCTCGCCGCCGGCATCACCAACACCATCATGGCCCTTTTCGAAGTAGTGCTCGCCGTCTTCCGGCTTGCGGGCACCAGTCTGTGACACACTAGGCACGGCCGTCAGAGGGATGTCGATAGTGGCGTCCTTGGACATGCCGCTGCCGTTGGGATTGCCGTTGGAGTTGGGATCTGAGTCCGGGAGGATGGTGAACCTGTCGTGGGAGAACCGCTTGCCGATGCCAGGACGGCTGGACATGGGGAATGATTGACAGGAGCAACGCGAGCAAGCAAAAGCAGATATGGAGGGAAAGAAGGAATATATAACTACTTCGATGAACCGGGGATAGATGTAATGAATGTCAGGGTTACCGTAAGATATAAAACGAGCGAAGGGAAGATCCCGACAAGAAACAAATGAGCGTGACGATGAACAAGGAACAAAGCAGGTAAAGACTGATCAGCGGAGTTAAAAAACGAGGGAGAGAAAAAGATGGAGATGAAGAAAGACGAGAGGAAAAAGGCCGAGATGAAGAAGAAAAGAAAAGACGGCAGCGAGAGGCAGCCGGGTTTCATCTCCACCAGGCCCAGAACAACGCTCCACCGGCTTCGTGGGCATTGAGCATTACGTATCCTTGCGTCCAGCGGGCTGACAGGTCGACCTTGAGGAGAGGACCGTACGCCGTGCGTCTATAGCAGGGGTAGTATTACTCTGGTCATTATTGTTGGCGAATAGTAGTTAGCTAGTTGGATTGGACCGAGTTTAAGTCCAACGGCTGATGGATGAAGTTGTTCCTGATGAGCCAGAGATAAAAGTCGAGACAGCCCTTGACGGTCTTCAGCGTGGTAGCCAGGGCCTCGACGCTATCAAACAGCTCCGTAAAGCCAACCGTGCCCACGATGACCAGCCAGTCCGTCGGGGCCAGCAGACAGACACCCCCCTGGATGTAACACTCCGGGTGTGTCGAGAAGGCAAACTCCCTCACAGCCGGACAGGTCGAGACCTGCTCATCTTTCCCCAGGGCCACAGGCACCAGTTTCTGTTGCAGGCAGAGCATCGTCTTGGTGACCCATTCCTGGCCGCTGGCGGAGAGCTGTGGGCTTGCGGCTGAGAAGCGGTTGCAGTAGCGGTCTCCATAAGCGAGAGCGTAGCCGTCCGGCCCACAGGGGATCCCTTTCTCGAGACACGCCGAGTAGAAACTGCACGAATTCGGGGCTGGCGACGAGCATTCATCTGGTTCTTCTCGTCTGGCCAGAGGGCTGATGCAGCAGCGGCCGGTGATGGGGCAGCTGGGGTGCCTACAGCTGTCAGTATCCGATTCCATTCCACCGGCAGAGCCAGAGCGAGGAGATAGATACCATTTGGAGGTTCCGAAGCACCGACCGGTGACCTGGCAGATTCCACGGCCCTGTTGGCGTTTGGCAGTTAGTCAGTTGTGAGCTGGCGATGCTGGATGTCGTTGAAGAAGTGTCGTTGACGTCGAGATGTTGGAGTTTTCTTACTTCGGGCGTCTGGCAAGGGACGAGAGGGACGTCGACGGCCGACGCAGCAGCAGCAGCAGCCGAAACAAAAACCAACAGAGCGAGAAGAAGAGACTTCATGGCGAAGACGATGATATCTATGGCTAATGGACTATGATCTATTCTCTATGGTAACGGTTTGATGCTCTGTGGATGTTCTATGGCCGGCCTCTCGCTTTATACCCGTCACCAAGGCCAGGCATACGTACTCTACGCCCTTGTCCTCAGCCAGATATGCTCATTGTTCGTACCCTGAGAGTAAGATCTTCTCGTCTTTAGTCTCATCAGCTCCGTTTAGCTCCTGGACGCCTTAAGGTCCCAGGGCGCGGACGGCTTACGGGCCGCAAACAGGCTCAGGGGTAAGGTGGCCACGAACCTCCACCAAACATCCATCCTCCTTTTAAACAGACGGCCCGGAGTAGTGATACAGTAGCATTGCTTGCTAACTGCTTCTTCTGCTAGTCAAACGTCGGGGAATAATGATATAATTAGGTCACTTGGAGCCCCTGGGACCCTGCAATCTGACATCTCAAACACGGCCATGTCAGTGCCAGGAGTCACTGCAACTCCGGTCCTCAGCCCTACGGATATTACCTACGGTTGTCGACTTGATGGTTATTGTCATGCCAGTATATTGTCCATGGCACTCGGTGTCAGCCGTCGATGTCGTCTATATTGAGATGGATATGAGATATAAAGACAGAGAGACATCAAGGCTAGTTGAATAACACCATCCCATCACTATCAGCCAACGTCAAGAGACCATCAAGACACATCTAGCAACTATCCTACTACTCGCTATCCCTGCCCTGGCCCAGCTCCAAGTTCAAACGAGACTGCATTGGATCCAACGTCAATGACGAAACAATCGGCCTGATCAAGCACTTCGAAGGCTTCGTTCTTCGTCCTGCTCCGGACCCCATCGGACTTCCCACAGTCGGGTACGGCCATCTTTGCCGCACAAAGGGGTGCTCTGAAGTCTCCTTCCCATTTTTCCTGACCGAAGAGACAGCCACCGAACTGCTCATACAGGATGTCAAGGTAAGGACATAATATACCATCGTTTGTAGCCGTCATACTAACATTGCTTAGAGCTCTCAGCAGTCAATCACCCTATCTACTACAGATCAGGTCGTTTTCAATGCCAACCAGTCCGGTGCTCTGGTGTCATGGGCTTATACTGTCGGTGGGGCCACAGCGAAGAAATCTTCCCTCATCAGCCGGCTCAACCGGGAACAGGACGTTGATGCGGTGATCAGAGAGGAGCTGCCGCTGTGGAACAAGGCGGGTAGACATGTTCTGCCTGGCCAGGTGAGGCGTAGGGCTGCGGAGGTTGAGCTGGCTTCGGGGCATACCGACCAGCCTCCCTTGCTTGTGGACTGTTATAACAACCCGATAGGACAGGAATTTTGTGGGTGTAGAAGTGATTTTCCATTAATATACATTGGATACCATGTTTAGTTCGGTGAAACGAGCTGTGATATTTATAGTAATCGCGGAGTGGTATCTTGATGGAGTTGAGTAAGATTAGGTATCTGAGACTATAGTAGAACTGCTATAGCAATAGTAAGAGCCGAATATTAGGGTAAGAAAAGAAAATAGGCAATTAATATGAAAAATGGTAGAAGAGGAGCAAATCTTATTTAGGGGTAAAGGCTTAACAAGAGTAGTAAGAGCAGGGGTTGCAACTAAACCGTAGCGAACTGGTCGACCTCAGCTTATCACTAAGAAGAAGAAGAATAGTAGAGTATACAAGAAGAAAAGCCCGCTATATACCAGTTCGATTTACTCAAATCGAACGACGTCTGGACAAGGCTTCTCGCCGAAACCCGAGATATTGTTCTCCTGCACCTGGTTGACATCGTCGTTGGGCGCATTCCACATACGATCCCCAGAGTCCCTAGAGAAAGTCAGCAAGTGATGAAGAGAAAATAGACGATGAAGATGAAGACTTATAGGATATGCATACATCATCAGGCCAACATGGTGGATGGTATCCGGATTTCCACAATCACAGCTCCCGCCGAAGAACACGGCGTCTCCTGGCTTGCGTTCGGCAAAGGGGTATTTCCTAGTCCATCGTTAGCAACAAGGTAAGCCATGAGGAAGAAACATAGAACATACTTATAGCGCAGCTTCTCCTCTGAAGCACAGTACATGGACCTAGTAACTCGCAGTCCTTCGCTGAATAAATCTCGTCCCGTAACCTGGCAGACAGCCCAGCCTATTAGGCCGGAACAGTCGTACCCGATCTCACCGTTCTGCCAGGGGGGCATATCGTGAGTTGGACCCTCGCAGCTGCCTCCTCCCCAGGCATATGGTACACCTGCTGCAGTCAAGGCCTTGTCGAGGATCTGCTGGCCGACACTACCGTTGCCTGGAGTAGGGGGATCATTGTCGTCTTCTCTCTTGATGCAACATTGTATGTTATCGCCGCCTGGGCATGGCCACTCCTAGACGGCAGTATTAGCTTATAGTTCATGGGTAGTAACAGATGTAGACAGAGGGATGTCATACTGGGCCGGATCCCTTATCGAAACGACCGCCTGGACAACCGTTTGAGAGGCTGCGGCAGAACCCATGGCCGGCACCGGTGCTGCACTCATGTTCAACGCAGCATTGGACATCGACTGGATCGTTCGGGCAGAGAGCCTGAGAGTACGAGATTCCCTTGCAGGTGCTTGACTTCTGGCATGATCCTTCGCCCTCGAAAGCCGTGCATTTGGATCCAACAGCTCGGCTGAGGAGGGCAGTATGGGCGGGAGAGGCGCTCACAGCGCTAAGGAGCAGGCTGATCACGACTGTAGAAGGCTTCATCTTGAGATGTCGAGTATAGTTGGATGTTGATATCCAAGTTGTTGTTTGAGCTGTACGTGGTCGAAGGGGGTTGTTCATATATCTATAGCTGGACGATAAATATAGAAACAATCCCACTGATCAGCACTGCGGCTCGAATTTTGTGATACGACTTGAACTGCCATCTTTTTGGCGGTTGCTGGAACCTGATTTCCAAGTGTGTCCAGTCTGGTCTGTCTTTGGCTCTTGTCAGGGCGTACGCTGGGCGGGTGGGAAGGCAGTGCTGGATTTCTTAATACGAGATCGTCTTTATTCCGCTCCCGCTTGGCCTAAGGGATACGAGAGGCACCGTTGCACCAATACAGGTGGATAAAAGTCCTTAAATTGATGCTTTAAGGCGTTGATATATAAGTTGGAGACCATGTAGTAAGACCTAAGGGTGTTAGTTAGAAGATGACTGCTCAGGGACCAGAGCGAGATGCTGGACAGGCGTGAGAGGACACCACTCCTCAGTCCCTGCCAGTACTATCTGAGTCTTTCTCGGTCTTTTCTCAACTCCATCTCGGTCCTGGTAGACACGTAGAATAGAGGTATAAAGATGGCTCACCATCGCTATCAAATAGAAAACTAAGTCATTTCAATCGAAATCAATCGACGTCAAGCAGGTTAAATCAAGGCGAAGCTCTCTAACGTCACCGCCGTGCTGGTCAGCATGCTCTCCGTCACTGTCTGCGAGGGTGCTGGCCTCCAGATATGCAAGCAAGTAGGTAAAGAGGACTGCTGACCCGTCGACGCGACCTGGTCCATCTGCACCAACCTCATCTCCAACGGTATGTCTTCTCTTCTCTTGATCTCAGTATCAATCACGCTGATAGACCAACCACTCGACGGCCGTCCGTATGTCTCTGGCTGCTTGACCGGCGGCGTCTGCGACATCTACAGCTCTTCCCACTGCAAGGGAGCCAGCAGCACGGTCGACGAGGACGGCCGGCCCTTCGACGTCTGCCCTGTCCTGTGCTAGACGTCTTTCTGTCTTCTCTGGGTATCTCTGGGTATCTTGTATCAGCTGTGCATCTCTTCTGTGTATCCATCTGAGTCGCTTGTCCAATTGACCGCCGTCGAGTGTTGAGTTGAGGTCACCAAGATTGGATTTTCCGCTTTTCCGCCGGTCACTATCACGAGTCAATTTATTCTACGCTAGAAGTAACACATATAGGATCTGAGACAAGTGCTGCCTTTATAAAATACAGCTTCATATTGACTGTATATAGCAGTGAATAAGATCACTTTATCTTCTTCTGCGTCTTCTTTTCTCTCGAGAGTACCAATATCAACATCAACATATCACTGCTATTACTACTCTACTTCTATACACTCTGGCCATAACCCCCCGTGCCTTAATCCTCCAATGGATCCATGTATTCGCGGTGATCTTCCTCCTGGCATATAAAATCAAGATACAAGCTAATATATAATTGTAGGAGCCAGACCGAGAATATAGAACTTCGAAGGGGCTGACGGCGTGGCTCTCGTCACGGCGTAGGCAGACAGTGCAAGACTCCTAGATGTTGTTCATTCCGCCCTCACTTGATCTAGCAATGCAGAGACACAGTGTAATGATTCTAGATGGATGATGGTTGTTAAATTGATTGATATCAGTTGGAGTTGGTAGTTGGTACATCGATCGAGACAGTCATCGAGATGACTGTTTATAGCCCAAGAGAGATGCTGGACGGCGTAAAAAGACATCACTGCTTAGTCTCTGCTAGTATCATCTGAGCCTTCTCAGTCACTTCTCAATCTGATCTCGTCCTTAACTCGGTCCTTGTAGATATGAAGAAGGGTATAAAGATGGCCCTATCAGGTTGCCAATATCAACAACCAAATCGGCTCATCGACATCGAGCAAGTTGAGTCAAGATGAAACTCTCTACTCTGGGTATCTCAGGGTCTCAGGGTAGTTTATATCCAGTATCCTGCCGCCTCTTCAGCCGTCCATGTGTGTATCCAAGTGAGCCTTCAATTGATCGCCAGCCTCCACGTATCCCCACGTCGTGATCGCATCTCCCACAGGCCGATGACGTCTCCAGCAGGAAGATCAGCCGCTAATGCAGCGCGAGAGGAGAAAAGGATGCGGAATACGAGGCCAGGCAGGCGTCCTCATTGCTCGGGCTGGAGCAGCGCCCGCAGCGAGCGAGCAGTAACAGCCGATCGCCTCGCCTAGCAAGCAGCAAACATAGTCAAGAGTCAGCTGGGGCACATGTCCACCTGGTCGAACACTTACTAGAGCATCCAAAAGTACCTCGAAGTACCGCCGGGTCGCCCGCGAGACATCCGGGTTTCATCTTGCGTCTCTTGTCGATCGTCTCATCTGCCAATTTCTCCAGCCTCAACTTCAACCTCAACCTCTTCAACTCTTCAACATCTTCGCACCTTCAACCTCCCACTCTCATGTCCCCAGCATGGCCTCCCTCTGGCGGCTTCTCGCCCTCGGGCTCAGCCTAGCACTCGCCGCCGCCCAGTCGATCTCGCCGCTCGACACCCGCGGCCAGCTGCAGGTCGGCAGCCCGCTGTACTCGCTCGACCTCGACCCAGAGCCCTACGACGACCGCGTGAAGCTGCATCTCTACCCGTCGACGTCGAACCTCTTCGCCCCCGATGAATCTTTAAAGGTGATCTCCTTCTTCTTCGTCTTTTGTTGTCGTGGTGTTGTCGTGGTGGCGGCGGCGGCGTTGGTGTCGTGTGCCGTCTGCATGTAATAATATCGACTGTATATACTGACTGCAGCGCAGGACCTTCGCATCGCCGGCCGGCTGGTCATCGTGAGCCACAGGAACGCCCAGCGGCTCAAGGAGACGGACATTGCGTATCTCTCCTGCGACCCGGACGACTACCCGGGCAACATCGACCCAAATGACACTCTGGGCGCCCTGCTCGCCGCCTCCCGCCGTCCCGCCGCCATCCTGCTGTACACCACCCACGCCGTGCGCTGCGACTACGAGGCCGACCACGACGAGGACCCGGCTACTAGCTACAAACCCATCTTCTCGCTGCGGGACCCGGAGCTCGCCAACGCCCTGCTCACCTCGACCGAGCGCCATAATGCGACCATCTCGACCGCCGGCCCTGTCACGGCCGCCCAGTCGCTGCAGGAAGACCCCCAGCCCGCGCGGCCGCACCATGGAGACCCGCGCAACAACGGAGTCGAAACCACCCGCAACACCGCCATGATCATCCTCTACACCGTCACCGGCATCATCACCATCTTGTTTCTGGCGGTCATCTTGACCGGTGCCATCCGTGCGCACCGCCATCCGGATCGCTACGGGCCGCGCAATGTGCCCGGTCGAGCCAGGCAGAGTCGAGCAAAGGGGATTGCCAGGGCGATGCTGGATACGTTGCCCATCGTCAAGTTCGGCGAGGACAGAGAGCAGCGCTCAAAGCAGCATGACGTCGAGCTCGGTGACGATTCCCATCCTCATACTCGGCCAGAGTCACGGCAGCAAAATACTGCTGCTACTGCACCCGTTGATTCTAACACGGTTGATAATGCACCTGCACCAGCACCATCTACGGCGGATGTCCCGGTAGAGCAGCAGCAGCAGCAGCAGCAGCCTCGTTCTGCGTCTCCATCGGGCTCAGCTGCGGGCTCAGCAGCTTCCGAGCGAGAACCGTCCACCACCTGTCCCATCTGCACGGACGAGTTTGTTCGTGGCCAGGACGTTCGTCTCCTGCCATGCAACCACTCCTTCCACCCAGAGTGCGTCGATCCATGGCTCGTCGACGTCTCCGGCACCTGTCCTCTCTGGTACGTCTACCTTACTACATTTTACCTGTATATGTCTATAGATATATATGTGTATATACTAACAGCCTGATAGCCGAATAAATCTCAATCCGGATGCACAGGAACAGCAACAGCAACAGCAACAGCATCATGATACCATCACCGGCATCGAAGGAGACCCTGCCATCGATGCCAGGGAAAGAAGAAAGGATCAGAAATGCCCGTGCCTCGACGGCAGGTACCTCCACTGAAG
>NW_003456426.1:1193206-1200815 GCF_000151425.1 Trichophyton rubrum CBS 118892 | reverse complement strand
CTACTACGAAGACTACCCAACGGCACCACGGCTACAGCCACCGTCCAGGTTGCCGGTCGAGGCCGTGGTTCAAACGTCTGGGTTTCTCCGCCAGGCCAGCTCATGTTCTCCGTCTGCGTTCACCACCCAGTCGACAAGCTCATGTCTGCGCCTGTAGTCTTCATCCAGTATCTCGTCGCCATGGCCATTGTCCAGGGCGTCAAGTCCTACGATAAGGGTTACGACACCTTGCCAATAAAATTAAAATGGCCAAACGATATATGTACGTCATTAAACAATCAATCATTTTTAGCATATACCCTGCTAATCTGCATTTACAGACGCCCTGGATCCATCCGATCCAACCTGCAAAACATACACCAAAATAGGCGGCATTCTAGTCAATGCCCACTATTCATCAAGCGAGTACATCGCTGTGGTAGGCGCAGGCCTCAACGCTCTAAACCCAGCCCCCACAACATCCCTAAACGCCCTCCTACAAACCTTCAAAACGACATCAAACCCAGAACCTCCATCTCTGGAAAAACTCCTAGCCCGTATCCTTACCGCCTTTGAAGAGTTGTATGCCCGCTTCCTCCGCACTGGCTTCGACAAGGAGTTTGAAGACATGTATTACTCCAACTGGCTTCATATGGACCAGATCGTCATATTAGAGGCTGAGGGCGGAGTGCGTGCGAAGATCAAGGGTATCACGAGGGATTATGGCCTTTTGATTGCTGAGGAATTGGGATGGGAGGACCGGCCGACGGGGAAGGTCTGGCAGTTGCAAAGTGATAGTAACAGCTTTGATTTCTTCAAGGGGCTGTTGAAGAGAAAGATGTAATGCTTGGATAGCATTAGGAGAAAAATCATTGATAGAAACTCCGTATATATATACCGAATAACGCTCAAAACGCCTAGAGCCATGCAGGTTCATATACAGCTATACCAATAAAGCCAAGCCAGTCTATAGATGGGCCTTTGCCTGTGTCTCTGGCTCTACGGCTCTAGATAGAAATCAGTATTAACACAGCCCAGACACCAACAAAAAGCGAAGTAACCCTACCGTTCAACCACAAACTCAAACTCTCTATCTCCCTCCCCAACCGGAATCTCCCTCGCGTCATCCCCATAAAGCGTGCGTTCAAAAAACTTCACCCGCCCAGACTCCTCAACCAGAATAACAGTCTGCTTCTGCGTCCCGTACATCCCCTTCAGGTACAGCGTATGCGCCTCCGCACCATGCGATACAACAGCATCCACTCCCTCATCCGGATCTCCAACAGCAGGTATGAAGATACTCTCACTTAAAAACGGTATATATTCCTCCAACGTGGCACGATCATGTAACCTCGGCAGCGTATCCGTGCTCAACACGCCCAGTAACCGCTCAATAAGCTCCGACTCACTTTCCTGCTTTGCATAGCTCTTCTGCAGCGCTTCCTTTACCAGCCTCTCGCCCTCCAGAATCTTCGGCCACGACCGATCCCCAAACGCCGTATTGCTTAGCCCAACGGTCTGGTTCCGCCCCGTAGCTATCCAGGGTATTTCATCCCCGGCCGAAGCACGGTTGGATACTATACCCAACGGCCCCATTACATCGCCACATGCAAGACTGAATCCGCCAGCTGCCTGTCCCTCGCCCCCGGCAACAAGCTCCTCGATGTACTGCTGGGCCGTCATGGGGCTATCTGGCGGCAGCACAAGGAAGCCGTTGATGATAGATCCTCTGCTTCGGAGACCAACGACGGTCTCGGGGGTATTTTCTCTGTAGTTTGTAAGGACGGCCAGACGGCCTTGTTTGGTCACTCCCATCCATGTCCCGTGGACTTCTCTGGCGAGGTCCCGCGAGCCTAAGACATGGGAGTTTGGTTCTGCCCACCAGTCTGCGGCTGATGTTGGCCGTCGGAGGTATTCCTGGCGACATGTTAGTTGGATTCTTTTGATATGAAGTTGGGTGGATACGGGGAATGTACATCTCTGTTGTTAATGAGGATCAGACGATAGCCCGGATGAGCGGTCGAGATCAGAGCTATGCACATGGTATGTTATAGTACTGGGGTATTATCTCCACCTGGTAAGAATAGGGATATATAATCACTGTTACCGGTCGGTGTTGGTGTTGTTAGCTAGTTATGATGTTTGTCTGCGGATGCGAAACTTCGACGCTTTAAATAGTTGGCGCAGGCGAGGCTTCGGACCCACTTTTCGCATTAAGGTTGTCGGACCACTCTAAAACATCGTCACCTGTAACTTGCATCTACAACATGGTACTTGATTTGGAGTGTCGATATTGTATCATGGAGATATAGCCACGGGTCTGCGAGTTCATGCTGGGTTCTTGGTAGAGTATATCTCGCGAATTTAACGAGGTACCAGGACAAGGTAAGATCGCTTGCCAGCCAACTAAATTACAGCTGATATACCCCAGGTAGCCTCATCTAGCGGTGTAGCGGAATTCCCATTCATGAAATAACAGAAGACGTGGCATCTCGCTAGACTGACAACCAACCGTGTAACCAAGCAAGGCATGTAACCAAGCAAGGCAAGCCATTGGTTGGTGGTAAGGAAAATTAAACGACGAGACGGAAAATATATTAAACAAAGTGTATTAATTAGATAAACATGCGGTATCATCCAAACAAATAAGAATATCCTTTTTTAGTTTCCATCCATATATGATATGATAGCACAGATCTAAATTGTAGATACCGGCCGTCTACACCTTAACAGCAGCATCGGCACCCGAGCTCTCATCATCAGACGAATCCTTGTCTGCAAACGCAAGACTCTGCTCTTTTCCAAGCACGGGATCACGCAGCACGAGAGAGAACGCAATTAGTAGCACCGAGAGACATATTCCGGCAATACACAGGAGGCGCTGGACATGCTTGTATGCTTCGACGGCATGGTCTCGGTCAGGAGTGCCGATGGGGTTGGCGGTGGCAAAGGGGAATGGGTCACTGTATATCTCCGCCGCGAGGGTCTGGTTGGTTATACGCTGCTTCAAAGCCTGGGGGAGAACCTGGTTCCATATCGAGCCCGAGATGGTGTTTCCTAGGGCTGAGCCGATGCTATACGAGGCCAGGAACAGACCAGTGATGACGGCGACGTCTGCGACATGTTAGTTGATGAATTGGTATAGCTGATACCAATTGAGTGCATGACTCACGTTCGTGCTTGGTAGCGGCCTGAATGGATGTTTGGGCCGGGTACGGGAACATACCGCCGGCTAGGCAGGCGTTAGCTGATGTACAGTACATAATGGGTTGGGAATACTTACCGATTCCAAGCAAGACTTGCGCACCGATGACACCTGCATGGCTGGAATAGCCTGATCCACCACGGTAGTAGATCAACAGGCCAAAAGCAACCATGAACAGCACCGTTCCAGCAACGATGATAAGCTTGAGTCGTCGGAAGAAGTAAACGAAGACACCCATGGCGACACCCGTGAGGACGGAAGCAAAGCTGTAAATGGAGGTGATGCGGGTAGCGCTCTTGATGGACTCGTTGAATGCAACCACGAGCACGGTATAAAGGAAGTCTCCCTGCATGTACCACGCAGTGTTAAGCATAATGGCGATTCCAAGTGCGCCCCATACACCACGGTCTTTAAGCAGCTATAAACAAACAAGTTAGCAGGCCGGGTTTAACTTCGGCTCAACTTCAAGATATTGGATAGACGTACTCTGAAAGGAACCATGGGATGCAAGCAGGTTGATTCCCAGTAAAGCCAGACGGGGATAAGCAAAACGCCAATGACGAGCGGCGCGATGACCTTTGCGGTCTTCCATTGCGTCTCGACACCACCGGCGATGGTGAAGGGGACGAGAATCAAGGCGAACACGCCGAGTAGCAGAATGACTCCGACGATGTCAAGTTGCCAGAACATGGCGGTGACGATCTTCTTGCCGCCGTAGATCTGGAAGGGGGTCTTGTAGCTGTCTAGGGCACCGGCTTTCTTTGCGCGGCGCTGGACTATGTACAGGATTGTGATGGCGGGTATGGCGCTGACGGGGTATATGATTGCCCACATGCCGATACCCCATTGCCATGTTGAGTGAGTGATGACGGCGTTGGTAATGTCTCCACTGACCCAAGTGTTGATCTAGAGGGGGAGTTAATATGGGTCTTGGAGTTGGGTAGAAAGGTGAAGACTTACGAGGAAAGGCGTCGCTGGGATGTAGGAGAAGAACAGACGGGTTTGGAGCGAGGTCACGTCCGCGATGAGGACTTCGACCAGGAGCAAGATTGAAGTGTAGCCGATCTACACGGTGTTAGTAGACGGACGTATGGAAAAGGAAAGCTATAAACTCACTTGGTACAGCACTGCGCCGGCACAGAACGCCTTGACGCCGTCGGAAGTAGCCTCCACAATGGTTCCTGCAGCAGCACGTTAGTGTGTTATAGTTAATATGTAGTGCCGATGTCACCGTACCGATCGCGTAGAAGACAATGGTGAACAAGATGACTTCCGCTCTGCCAAAGACATCCGCCATTTTAGCGGCGGTGGGCTGAGCAGCAGCCGCAATGACAGCACGCAGGACATTGACGGTAGCCAGCAGACTGTGCGAACTATACGATGCAGTCGCATATGTCTGTACTCATGAATTACTTAGCATTATCGTGAAGTGCTAGATAGACGTCGTCGAGGTGAGACTGACCTGGAAGGTAAACCGCAGCGTTCCATCAAGACCATAAGCATAAGCAAGCAGGAAGATGCCGATGAAGAGAATAATGCGATCCACCAGCGTCATATGCGAGGAAATAACCTCGACACGCAGCACGCCAGGACTCTTCTTGCCGAGTATCACCGGCTGTCCATCCGCAGCGGGCACATGGCCGTTACTCTGCTGCGTCCTGTAATCCGGCGGTGCATCAGCAGGCGCGGCAATCTTCTCCTCGACTTCTACGGCCATGTCTTCAACTCAGCCCTAGCTCACGCGACTCAATTGAACAAACCAGGCACAAGAAGTAAAAGATGTAGAAGTCGAAAAGAAGTAAAAAGACCAGGGTCGTTCAACGGCGAGAAGGGGAGTGGGAGCAACTGGGTCTTTTAAATAATAGCCCCAGCAGTGACATAACTAACTACCCGGACGGCCTCTTGCGCCCACTGCAAGGGTCCTCATCTAATCAATCAGTTGAGATCAGCCAGCTTTGGCGCGAGCAGTTCCGTCCTCTTCCACGAGTTCCAGCCAATGATACAGCCGCAAGAGGCGAAATAGGCTTTGAAGCAAGGAAAATTTTTCTCGCGCATGCTCGTTATCAGATTGATAATCTCTTGTCTTGTCTAATCTGATCGCGGCTAGGTTTGAAGCCATTCCTGTTTCGGCAAGAAGGTGGGGTCAGCCCAAGAGGCGAAGCGAGATTGATAACATCTTCTTTACAGACGACGGAGCTTTCTCTGCTTTGTTCAGTGGTAAAAGAGCGCGAGAGAAAGAGACAGTAGCTAGTGCCTGGCTGTGCGGCGCTGCCATAACTGGGCGTTTAGTTGACCATCTTTGCTGGTTTTGCGCGTCGTACAAGAAAGGAGATATCATGTCATGTATGTAACTACTCGGCCGGGGAAAATCAGAGCCGGGCAAAGCCGGAGCAACAGCAGCCTCTTTTTTAACCTGACCCGCGAGAACGGGAGGCATCCACCTGCTGGACTCGCTTGAGTAACTCTACAGTGTTCCTTTATTCGCCGAGGTGTGCACGGCCGGGGATGACAGGTTCGTTTCCGCATGGCGTGGCACGGCGTGGCATGGCGTGGCATGACGATAACCAACGACTTATAGTGTCTCGGAGGATGAGTCTCCAGGTACAGGTGTTAGTTGACAGTGACCTGAACCAGAGAAAATTCAGCAGGAGACAAAAGGGAGAGAATTGTGTTTGTGTTGCTGACTGGAGGGTTATGGTAAGCTGAGAGAGGAGTCTTCCTAGCTCGACGGGATATCCATAAGAGGAGGCACTTAGGTAGTGAATATGCAGCTGGTTACACGGAACATGCAGGAGGCAGCAGGGAAGAAACAAAACGGCCGGGCTGTCAAAAAATGCGGGAAGGCTCCGTCCGTTGCGAGATTAGGTGAGTAATCAGTCACCTGATAGTTATTGCAAAAGATATAGCACCCGTGACTGTGTTAACCTTACTAAGCAGTAAAATACCTAACTAGGTAAAGTTGAGGGGATGAATTCGCTTACTCATCACGATACCTGCTATAACCAAACTTACCTCGTCTATCCAATAAAACACATGTATCTTTGTATGTCTCTTACCGGCACATTTATTCTCCCATCTCCGCAAAAACGCCTGGCCGCTTACCTAAGCACCCCAATCTCCACCCACCCCGAAAACAGAAAGCAAAATAAGCAAAATGGCTTTTCGAAGTTCTCCATCTGCAGCCACAAAAAATCTCCATGGACATCCCGAAAGACAAATAAAAAAGCAAAACAGGGGTTGTTTGTATGTAAGAGTATGGATGTTGCAAACCATTGCTTTTTTTCCGCTAAGTTTTTTTCTGGGTCGCCTTAAGTTTGTCCGCCAATAAGAGCCAAAAATAGCTTAATCTGCTCCAGAGTCATCGCATGTTCTGCATCCCTGTTGGTGGGAAAGTGGAAATTGATATATTCCATGCATTAATGGTAAGTTTAATACCGCTTAAATTAGTAGAACGAACGAGAGACCGAAAAACTCTGGCTATCTTGGGATTATTGCAGGAGCTAGGCTAGGCTAGGGCTTCTGGCTGGCGGAAGTTGGATGGAGAATTGAGGAGACGGCGGGCTAGGCTGGACGAGAAGATGTCACCACCCAGCGGTAATTGGTTATTGTTGGAAGGGTTGAGTTGCGGCAATAGATGGGGAAGATAAGAGAGAAAAAAAGTGGTAGAATGCGATAAAAAAAGTGGATAAGAGATAAAGAGTAAATACTCCGTAGATGTTGGTTGGAAAAGACCGCGGATGACCGAGCAGTATATTTATATATATGAGTGAGTGGTGTGAGTGAGTGTGAAGGATGCAGCAGGCATGATGGAGGGCTGGCTGACAGGTTACATGACGCTGGTCCTGGTGCTACCCAGTGAGGGTGCAGTGGAAAGTAAGCAGGGAGTCGTAGTACACAGTAGCAGCAGTAGTGTAATGGTTATGCTTAGTGGTGGTGGAGTAAGCAGGGAGCACCGCATCGGGCATGCGAGAGTCGTCTATTTTTACCCGTTCGCGGCGAGACGCCCGAGGGTTTGGTAGGCGTTGGGAGAGTGGAAACTGGAGGAGTTAGTGACTGTTAGCAGTAGCAGCTGTTGCTGTTAGTGATCAGTTGGCAGTTAGAGAGCAAAGAGGCGTCGTGCGGCGTTCCCCGGGCACATGCTGGAGTTGGCCTTGCCTGGTGGTCGACAGCAGCAGCGCTGGATGCTGGATGCTGGATGCTGGTCGCCCGTCGCCTGCGAGCTGATGCCACTGGTGACTGTGACTGGACAGGACAGGGCCGTCTTCCATGGCTTCCACTGGCCTTCTGACGCAGACGTCTGGCGCCATCGCATCATCGACGGCCAGCCTCTTCCAAGTAAGCACGCACACGACTAGACATCGATATTATCCTCACGGAGCATTATATTGGTGGACGAGCTGCCTATCACCAGACTGTCTCCCAGTC
>NW_003456426.1:1189743-1192980 GCF_000151425.1 Trichophyton rubrum CBS 118892 | reverse complement strand
CACCTCTCGATCTTCCCCCCCCCCCCCTGCTTCCTCCAGCAAAGCAGCGACCGAAAGAAACACCGCCATCATGCTCGACCAGTACACCTACATCTTCGCCATTGGCACCATGTTTGCCATGCTTGACGCCTTCAACAACGGCGCCAGTAAGTATCCCCGTAGCAACAGATCTAATCCTCAAAGACAGCGATGATGACTGACTGGGATAGACGACGTGGCAAACTCGTGGGCGACCAGTGTCTCCTCGCGCTCCATCACCTACCGCCAGGCGATGATCTTCGGCACCATCTTCGAGCTGCTCGGAGCCATCACCGTCGGCGCCCGCACGGCAGAGACCATCAAGAACGGCATCATCCCCAACTCCGCCTTCCAGGGCAACGCCGGCGTCCAGATGCTCGCCTTCACCATCGCCCTCGTCGGCGCCTCCTCCTGGGTCATGTGGTGTACTCGCAACTCCGCCCACGTCTCCTCGACCTACTCGCTCATCTCCTCCGTTGCCGGTGTTGGCGTGGCCACCGTTGGCGCATCCAAGGTCCAGTGGGGATGGAACAACGGCAAGGGACTCGGTGCCATCTTCGCCGGCCTGGGAATGGCGCCCGCCATCTCGGCTGGCTTCGCTGCCTCCATCTTCATGCTCATCAAGCTGGTCGTCCACATGCGCAAGGACCCCGTGCCCTGGGCCGTCTACACCTCGCCCTTCTTCTTCCTGATTGCCGGAACCATCTGTACCCTCTCCATCGTGTACAAGGGATCCCCCAATCTCGGCCTCGGCAAGAAGCCCGCCTGGTACATTGCTGCCGTCACCATGGGAACCGCCGGCGGCGTCTGCCTGCTCGCTGCTCTCTTCTTCGTCCCCTATGTCCACGCCAAGGTCATCAAGAAGGACGCCTCCGTCCGGTGGTATCATGCCTTCATGGGCCCCCTCCTCTTCAAGCGTGCTCCCGTCGCCCCCGCTGACCGTGCCGCCGTCCCCAACTATGCCGTCGTCCAGCACGACCCCGAGCTCGATGAGACCCCCGCCGGCGGCGATGCCATGGCCAAGGCTGAGAACGGCACCAGCACCCCCGACGACAAGGAACAGAAGCTCGCCTCCATCGACGCTCCTCCGCTCACCCAGAAGGAACTCAACGCCCAGGGCGACGCCCGTCTCAACGCCAAGCTCCGCAAGAAGCGTGGTCCTCTCGGCTGGGCTCTTCGCACTCTGCACGACAACCCCATGGGCCCCGGCCAGATCTATGAGATCCACAACATAAAAATCATCCTCAAGCGCATCCCAGCCACCATCGTCGCTGGTCTCCTGTACGGTATGCACTACGACATCCACGCCGCCCAGACTGGTATCGCCGGGACCCCTGAGGGCTCCCGCATGGCTCGTGTCTATGACGCTGCCGAGAAGTACCCCAACGAAGTCGAGCACACCTACTCCTTCGTCCAGGTCCTGACTGCCTGTACCGCCTCTTTCGCCCACGGAGCCAACGATATCGGAAACTCTGTCGGCCCCTGGGCTGTCATCTACGGTGCCTGGTCCACCGGTGATGCCGCCAAGGCCAAGGCCCCCGTCCCCGTCTGGCAGCTCGCTGTTCTCGCCCTCACCATCTCCCTCGGTCTCATCACCTACGGCTACAACATCATGAAGGTCATGGGCAACAAGCTCACCTACCACTCCCCATCCCGTGGCTCCTCCATGGAAATGGGTGCCGCTATCTGTGTCCTCGTCTTCTCCCAGTACTCCCTGCCCGTCTCCACTAGTATGTGCATCACCGGTGCCACCGTCGGCGTCGGTCTCTGCAACGGCACCTTCAGAGCCGTCAACTGGCAGCGAGTAGGCCTCTTGCTGCTTGCCTGGGTCATGACCATCCCCATTGCTGGAACCATCGGTGGTGTCCTCATGGGTCTCTTCCTTAACGCCCCTCACTTCTAAACGCCCTCTACCTCCTTTTCTCTCCCTCTCTTTATTTCCCTTGTATTTTCATTTGCATCTTTTTCTTCATCTTTTCTCAACTGGCTTGATGACTTGACTCGTTGCGCGCCCGACCCATCCGGACATCTCATCTGAAATTTTTCCCAACCGCTTTTCCTTTCTCATCTTGTAATAAAAACGCCCTGAACGCAACCCGTCATAAGATACCACCTCTACCTAACCTACCATTATCTAATAAAAAATCAAACGATTCTTCTCTGATCAGTCTTAAGTCTTTTTCTCTATACTTCGTCAGTATCATGCATGTCTTCAGTGTAACAAGCTTCGTACTCGCCTATTTCACCCATAAAGCCAAGCCACCCAACACCGCAAATCACACTGCATCAAGATATCAGACACAAACATCGAAGTACCCGTTTTTGCAACCTCCGCATCTCGGGTAAGATAGTGGAGCGCAGAATGCAAAGTAAACAGTCCCCTGCCAGCTCATAACGCATCTTGCATGCATAAGTTTCGGCTTCGTCTCCATGCTGCATTCCCACTCTTTTCCCGCCCCTCTTACCCGCCATGCCTGTCCCTGCGCCCTACTTAAGTTGCCAAAAAAAAAAAAAAGTCAACTTAAACTTTTATTCCCTTTCTCTTGTCATTCTCGCTTTCCTGCAAAACAGGGTATATGTGCACGCGACGACCACTGGTCTGCCATGGACGTATTTTGGTACGCACCGGTTCGTTCGTGTCCATTTCGGTAGTTCGGTTGGGACATGGTGGTTGGCGCGGTAAGCGAGAAATCACTTCCCCCCCTGCCCCTGGCTCGCTTTTGTCTAAACTAGGCGTTGGTATGATGTGTCCTCGTTTCGGTTTGGTTGCCCTTACGCTAAGGGGGTGTGTGTATCTGCGTTCGTGAGGTTGAAGGAGATTGTATCTGGGGATTGATGATGTCCGCCTCCGTCAAGGCGGAGAGAGTGATGTCGAAATAAACTTGGGCTTGTCACGTTGATCTTCCGTTAAAGCGGGGCAAGATGAAAAGTTATTAGTTATATGCTTAGTCATCGTGCGGAAGTATTGTTACTTTTCTATCTCTATGTAGGACAAAGCATGAGGGCGAATATATATTTGATAAATGTACTCGTTAAGAAATACAAGAGATGTCTGTATTCCTGGGAAAATATGAAGATGCATGTATTACACTGACAGGCTAAGCCCTACTCCCTTTTAGCCTATGTTATATTCTGGTGTACTTTGGGCGAAGTTCACCTACGTGACCTATCGATATCTCTGTGTTAGTATGGGCATGCCACAATCCCCCAGTGTAATTA
>NW_003456426.1:1169991-1189519 GCF_000151425.1 Trichophyton rubrum CBS 118892 | reverse complement strand
CTTCTGGGAAGCCACTACAGTAAATATCAGTTAGTATATATTTCATATCCCAATTCCCCTCCAACGGACGAACATCGAACATGGAGCTGGGGGAAGCTGTTTTGCAAAACTGGAGAAAGAAGCACATAATGTAACCTTGGTAGCCACTTTGTCGTGGTAATTGTGTCTTTCATTTATTGATCTCCTCTCGGAGTGACGTCGTAGACCGTCATTAGATACATGATGACTTAGCATGCTGACATAATAACAGGTGAAGAAGGTAACACATAATGTGTATTAAATGCACTGCAGATGCCCTGTAAAGAGCGTTTAAACGAGCTGAGAATGCACTTACGTCAGGCCTGCAGGGAACATGGTGCCGAAGAGTTAAAAAGGTAGCAAAATGTGGTGGGAATGATGATGGTGGCCATTGTGTTGCTGCGTCTGTTGATGTTCGCTGCAAGTTCGAGCCTTATTTCCACACTTATAGAGTAAAACTCTTAACATGGTAATTAAACAACCAAATAGTCGGAATGCTAGTTAGCTATTGTAATATGGCTGGAATTTGCGGGAGAGAATAAGCCTTGGAACATGTAGGTTCAGAGGTGCCGCCAACGCCCTTCCATTAGCGTCCACCGAGGTACATCGGTTGGAAATGTTATTCTTATAATGAAGGAGAAACCAGGCTGAGAAAACGCGGGATGGTACGGTATCAGATTATCTGGCAAGTGACATGCTACCAATTGTTGGCTCGACCCTAACGGCATGAAGTCACCCTTAAATGCCGTCGTAGACGTCAACTCAGACGAGCCATCGACATCAGAAGGACAAGCGTTGGTTTATGACCTGGCAGTGTTAAAGAGGATTTCGAGCTATGAGGATCGCTTTAGTTGCTCTGTGGGTATCAAAGCTTCCGAGGTAGGCTAACCATGCGCAGTGCGTAACTGCATCAAGTCAACCCGAGGGTGGGAACACCCCATGCATGCGTCCAAGTAACTAAACCTGCCTACCATTAATGTGGGTTCGCTCTTTTGGAACGTTTGACACGCAACGGAGGTTGTGAGGAGGAGTGAGAACCTGAAATCGAAGCTGAAGAATCAGCCATATTTATAGGGCTTACTCTGTGCCGCATTCACCTCTCCGTATCTTCACTGTGTTTACTTCACTGGCTTTCCCTTCACTGTGCGAAGATGAGCCGCCATGAGTAAGCATCGGAATAACGCAAGCTAGGCCTAAAGCAGGTATCCATTCACCGGTATATCACATGACGTGAATAAATGTGGGCTTTATCATGTGACCCATAAATAGCCCCTTACCCCTGAACCTGCAGCATAAAACTCTGCTCGTCTATGTGTCAAACACATACGACCACAGGAAGTGGAAAACAGAGCTTCCCGTCCGCTCAGCTGTACTTAAGCCACTTGCCGGTCGGTTAGTAGTTGGGTGGGTGACCACCAGCGAATCCCGACTGTCGTATGTATTTTTTTTTGTTTGTTCGTTAAATAGTTATTGCTTACCCCCTGAATATACCGTACGTGAAGCCACCCGAATTCGCCGCGCAGCAAATGCATCATTATTTGAGGCGGCACAATCATACAGATCATATTACTACCTCCTATCATGGTCATGATTAGCTACGGAGTACGTAAGTAAACTTATCGGAGTGGATAGATGATATTACTATTCTGCTTTTATAACATATTCATCTATCTCGACCTCCCCTAAACGACTCCTGAACGATTCCTGAACCATTTTTGGCGATGTAGACAAAACACAATATAGAATACTAATTCTTTACCGGTCGATTCTCCTGCCAGCGCCGCGCATATATATATAAAGTGCAGAGCTAAATACCGAAGTCAGTGCAAGCTAGAGTATCACCATACTACTTGAAACATTTCTTGAGTAGCCCTTGGACGAGGCTATCCTTGCGCACGAATTCTTGCGAGAAGCTCTTAAGGCCATCAGCCTTGAGTGCACGACGCACATTTGCCGCCTTTTTGAATGCTTCACGTGCCCCCTTGACCTGGACACCTTCAACCCCGATCAGTAGACCAAGAATGGCAAAAGGAGCTGCCGCCGGGTTGTCGACAATATCAACGACCGAAAGAGCAGCGTTGCCGATCTCACCAATGATAAGGGCGGCCGTAGCAAACCTGGTAGCGATGCCAGCTGCCTGTCCTGCAAATCCCACAAAAGGTATAATCGAAAAAACAATGGATAGAATGTTAAGGATAAGCTCCTTCTTCTTCGTATCATGATGCTCTTTGCCAATCTTTTTGATTTCCTCGATCGATTTGGAAGCGTCTTGCAGCATAAAAACAGGCATGCTGAGGGATGTGATAACGTCGGTAATGTCAGCATCTAAGATCCCCATATTCAGCTCATAGGATGTGATATATGCAAGGTCCAACACATCGTCTATATGAGGAATCGCTTTATCAATCAGTTCCTTAGGGTCCTCAACTTTGATCTTACTCTTATCCAGAATGCGGCTGGGCACATTCACATACTTCACGTAGTTGTCGGCGCAAGGTTTTGGTGGGCAGAACTCATTCTTTGGAGGACAGGTGGGGCAGTAATCTGGCTCGGTAATTGTTGTCCATTCAATCCACTCCTTACTGATGCCAGCGTCTTTCAAGAGGGCATTGTAAAATCCTTCCTCGTCTCTCACGGTATATTCGACAGTGCGGCCTCCAGGGTCGGCGTGGTCCGGGTCGTAAAGGTTCACTTCCGTGCAAGGACCTTCTCCCTTCGCATAAGGTGTAGACCACTTACAGTCCATGTATTTGAGACCCTCGCCAGTTTTTAAAGCCGTGAACTTCATCAAACGGGGTTCGATGGAGTCCTTCACCCAGTCGGCGTACCACTCAAACTATCTTGCGTTAGTCTAGATCCATCAAAGAAAACAAAGAAAAGATTCAAGGAACGCTGGCATAGATGGCATACTCTTTGCTTATAATCATCTGAAGACGAAATTTCCCTGTACTTATCAACCGCGCCTTCAAGCTCCTTAGTTAATATATCCATCAGGGCCATGCCACGGCAAGGTATCGGCACCTTGCCGATATTTGCGTCTAAGTCCTCGAGGGTCTTGGGCCATGCGTTTGGATCACAGTCGAGATTACCTGGTTCAACAGTCCAACCTATGGTTCCGTTTTCCTTGATTCCAGTAAACCAATCCCCTAAATCAAGGGCCCAGTCGCTAATTCCGCCCATATTCAGACCTTGAATCCATGAAATTCGCTTTGCTTTAGTATTATCATCCATATATGCAACCCAGTCAGTCATGCCCTGACCTCGTGTGCCGTCTAAATAGTTAAGTCAGCAAATGATAATAATGTATAGACGACAACTGGTATGAAGTGATAGATGGGGAGATGGCTCGTATCCATTAGCAGGAGACATTTCAACATACTATATCATAGTTAGCAAGGTCCAAAGCTATATAGAATTTAGTGAGCTAACCAGGTCATAATATCTGAGTCCGTCTCGGCATCATACCACTTCTTAGCCTCGAAGCCCTTTTCTCCTTTATCGGTATACTCAAGAATTTTCTGAAGTTCAGCATTTGCAACTGTTGTCTTTAAGTCAGTGGTCTTCGTAGACTTGGTAGAAATGCTGAACGAATGAAGATATTAGGACTCACTATAACCACCCGTGCCAGTGCATTGACCTGGCTCTGCCTCTGAATGCCCATAAGCACCAGTAAATGTACACTGCGGGCCGGTGCAACTTGGGTCTGACATTCGAAAGCTTCGCCCGTAGCTAGAAACACCCACAAAAACCTTTTCAGGTACCACACCAGCCTTTGTGATCATAGCAAGGGCGCTATATGTTTCTGTGCGGTTAATATGTGAACGAAGGCAATTCCCATTCGGACACCCAGGGTTTGCAAACTTGTTCCCGTAATCTAGAACTTTGGTTAGAGTCTCTTTGCTGGCCATTAATTTTACGGAAGTTGGGAGTATACATACCCCACTGACCATGAAGATCATACGTCATGTAAATGAAGTAATCAACGACCACTGAAATTGCACGAACTGGGAAGGGTTTAAGGTACCAGTACGACGCTGGAATAGCAATAGAAAGGGATCGTGATCCTGGGGCGGTTCCGAGAAGGACTCGTAATTGCGTAAGAAATCTGTAATAATTCTCTGCGTCGTAGGGGTTTGATGCCGGAATTCCTTGGTCCGTGGCACCAGGGTACTCCCAGTCAAAATCAATGCCGTCCAGATTATGGCTATCAAGGAACTTTACAACGTTTTGAGCGAATTTATACCGATTCTTTGGGCTTACAGCCTGCCGATAGCGACTGTAAGTTCCAGGTTCCGTTGACTCGGCCCATCCACCCACTGATAAGATCTTTTTGAAGGGTGCCTTCATCGAATTGAATAAATCGAATTGCTCCCTAATATTGTCTCCAATATTGATGTTGAAGTCCTCTGTAAGACCTGCAAACGCAAAATGCACGTGGGTTAGGTCTTTAAAATTCTCCTCGATCTTTCTAGCGTCAAGGTATAAACAGTCCCGGTTGAAGTTATACGCCTGAAAGTAACCGACCCGAGCAAAACTACCTCCCGGAGTCTTATTACCCACAATTTCAGTACCGCAATTGGAGATACAGCCATTAGTACCATGTTTAAAAGAACCAGGCGCACCTGTATCAGCCGGGAACTCGGTGCAGAATTCAGCGGTTATACCACAAAAGCCCCAGCCTGAGCAACATGCATTCAAAGGGCATGGATTGAGCTTTGCTAGATCCCAACCATCAAATTCACCAGAGGGTTTCCTAGTTCCGGGTTTCTGCGGGCCGCAATCAACTCCAGCAATTTCAGCTGGCATAGGGGTATTTCCTTTACTAAGACAGATAACTTGGCCAGGCTGAAGTCTGTTACAGCCGGACCAGCCCCAGGTCCCCCTATTTAGTTTGTCTATATCGTCTACCGTAATCCCATAGTTGTCAGCGATGGCAAAGCAGCCATCTCCGACAACGACAGTATGTGTAGCACATGTGCCGTCAGGTTGGGGCTTTGGTCTCTTGTCTGGAAGAGTGCCTTCCGAACAGCAAACCCACTGCTTTGGCATTAGGGTCGAGCAGAGATTTGTCATAGAGTTGAATTTGAGGAAATCGCTGCCGCGAATACCACATCGTACTGATAATGCCGTGCAGCTGTCTCCTACGCCGACCTGGATGGCTCTGCAGTCCGCTCTAATTGCGAGTGAGTGAAAACCAGACTTTGCGTGCGGTAACATTGGTCGGGTATGGCGCCATATAGGCCGGGTATCCAGTTCAGTGAGATTGCTAGGCTCACCAGCAGTGAGAACACCTAGCTCAGAAATGGTTGCAAGGACTCGACTCCTGGGAAAATAAAGACACCCCCCGTTAGTCCATTGTTTCAATGCGCTCTGGACCATATATAAGTCCTCGGTTTTTTCAACCGCAAACAGGCCAACAGTGCGTGCTTCCTTGATTGAGGTATTACACGACTGTATAGCCTGAGCCCCCTTTTTGAGAACAACACCTATAAAAGAAAAATCAGACACACGAAGTATACGATTGAGGCCGGAATAAAGGACGAAAAGAGAAAATTGTAAGATAGGCATTACTCCCGACCGGTAATTAAGTCCGAAGTTTACCGCACTTATTCAGAAAGAGGTAAACGGGAGTTCCTTACTAAGAAGCGTAGGCGACGAAGTTAGCTTCGGCGAAATGACATTGTGAAGTTTAAAATCTTACCCGAATTTATTGATAGTTTTAGCAGCCGCAGTAATCTGGATATCCGCACCAATATATAGACCAACGACCACGGAGCCCAGTTTGGCGAGAAGAATTTTTTCACCGCAAGAAGCTCTATTGGCAAGGTGGGATGACAATATGCTAACAGCGAAGGCAGTATCATCCCCTGGCTTGAGAATGGATGGGTTGATGGTAAATAGTACATCTATAATGACCCCTTTCGCACCACAAATGGATGATGAGGAGACGGGTGTGATAGTATTGGGTATTAAATCCTGAGTTTCATCTGTTGCATTCTTTGTGATATTGATTGAGTGGTTTGTAACGGGGATGGATGAGGCAGCACGCTTAAGTATTGGCTTTTCGGAGCTAGCTGTGCAGGCGCGGATTATCGGATGTCTGGTCTCAGTACTTTGAACGTTAAGGTCGAACAGTAGGGGCAATTTGCAATCCGTGAGGGATGGCTGGGTGTATAGAAGTGTCCAATTGGCAGGATCAGAACCTACGACGCTACAGGGCTGAGGGCATCCATCGATGAGCCTCGAGATCCATGGATCATCAATCTCGCCAGGGCTCAACTGAGTTATTGGGACGGTTCCTAGACCGAATTGATGCTCCGTTGACTTGAATCCTGTAGCTTTGAAGACTGTTGGGTAAGACTCGATTCCTAGTTGTGTATGATTCCGGCTCGCTGCCTCGACGGTAAGGAGCGAAAAGAGCATAAGAAACGAGAATCTCCCCATGGTGGAAGTATCACAAGTTGAAAGCGAGTGATGGAAATTTGGTTGGCCTCACAGTTGCCCTTGAAATAAGGCCAGGCCACAGTCCTATTTTAACGTCATTATGAAGCCAGCTGTGATGTCCCTTTTTCTACACGGGCTGAAATGCACCAGCATTATCCTCTTTAGGCCTCCGAGGCCTTGCTGCCAACACGGCAACAAAAATGGGGCCGAGTATTTCCGTGTAGAGGAAGAGAGAAACCAACCAACGCCACAGTCGGGGTTCGGCCATGAATGGTACCTGCTTCTATCCATAAATGAATCCCCGGAAGAAAAAGAGAAACGTGACCAATAGCTGGCCTAGCCTGCAGGGGTGAGAGAGAAATAGTTACAGGCTTGCTATCAGAAGCGAATATGCATGCAGGCCAATATTTCCATGCATCTATGCCCAGCTGTCAGGTGAATTTATTCAAAATATCATCTTGGCCAAGTTATGCTGGACCGTTAGCGCGGCGCGATGCATGTTTGCTGGTCGCCCTTGCCATGTCGTTATACTAAGCAATCTTGGCGCGCGATCTCGTCGGGCGCTAGTGATTTTCGCGAACCCTAATCTTATTACCCAGCCAATCATCTTTGGGTCCCTGAATATAAAGGAGTAGCACTAATAACACTAAATGTTTGGACATATATACATATTCGCGCGCATCAAGGTCGCCCTGGCCACAGCGGCAATTAGTTCTATTGTTGTCCGGCATGGCCCCCAGCCCCCATTTCCCTGGGGTCGGGTACCACATAGAAATTAACCTGCAATTGAACCTTCTACCGGCAACTCAACGAGCCTGACTCCACTATACTATCTGCTTATCCGAATAGTATCAACCTCTGGCCCTGGCAGGCCCTCGCATTATACCCAAGCGGACTCGAAAATTACACTTTCTTGAGTAGCATTAGCAGTATGGGCTGTTCTTGGGGTCTACCTTCGGTTCTGTGACCAGCGTCACCGCCGTGTGACAAGTAGATGGTGATATTGAGCCTTTTCCATACATATTATCCCTCATTCCAGGTCTATATTCTTATTGCGTAAATCAAATAGGTCTTTCAAACTAGAAATACCGAACGGCCACTCTTCTCAATTAATCATCTATCCTACCATTATACCCATAAATTCCAATTGTGAAGCTAGGCATCCTCAACATGCGCAGTATACTGATTACTTTCCTCCTTATCTGGCTGCTGTCTCTTTCCAGTTATGCTACGGGGGCCAAACCAAAGATCGCAGACAGTCAAGTAGCCCACGTCTTTGAGCGAATATGGCTGTGGGAAATGTATGACTTCATCTGGTAAGCTCTGCCATCGTCCCTAGCTTTTAGTTTAGCTGCATCGAATTTGCTAATTCCTTAAATTAATAATTGTTAGTGATATTGAAACCCCCGTTAAGCAAGGAAAGATCTTTCCTCATGACAAAACATACAACAACTGGAAACTCAATATAGGAAGAAAAACAAAGGATAAAAGACTCACCTACGCCGAGTTTCAGAAACGATTGCAGGGAGGAAACCCTCATGACGGTGCACTACCCACAATAGACTCTCCCGCTGATGGAGACCCTTTCAAGTCAGCCAAACAACTACTAGACCTTCGATGGCATAGCGAATTTGCACCACACGAGGTGGACCCGTCGCTCCCAAAACCTAAGGAGCCGGATGTTGAGGGTCTTAATACCAAGAACTATCTGGCTCTCGTCGGCAAGACGGAGGAGGAGTATTCACAGTTTCGCATGGGCCTAGTGAATAACCCTTTTGGCAATGTAGACGATCCAGCCCGCATCCAACGCATTGCGACCACTACCAAAGCTATCCAGACCTTTCGCTACCAGAGCAGGGTCCGGTATGTCACCAATTCGGTTACATCGACTGATGAAGGAGGGCTCGGGTTGGCGAAGGTGAAAACAGATAAACACCCGACGGCGTTGACATATAACGGCACACCACTAGGCCCCGCGATTTATGAGAAGACAAATTATGTAGAGACATACAAGGCAAACTGCATAGGCGAAGATGAAAAAAGACCAGGCCCACGGCTGAAAGCTCTAGGAGTCAAAAGGAAGAGTGATTTTACCCAGATCGTACGTCTGACTCCCCAGTACAAATTGCAAAACTATTCTGACTCGAGAAAAGATGAAAGACTTTGGTCGCGACTACGACAAGCACTCCTCTCGAAGCGACAAGAACCATCTTCTCGTGCTCAAGAGGTGGACCCAAGTTAGTGATAAAGCTCATTCGACAGCGGAGAAACTCAAACAATGCCAGTGAGCTAGATAACATGTTCGACGATAGGAGCACTGTATATTTAGCCGGTGACCAGATAAATAACTAGGCGGTTAGATGTTTGTTATATGCATGGTAGATCTATACAAAGGATTCTTTGTTTGGTCACAGTCATACCCTGTCAATTCCCCAAACTAGTTAGAGCAGCCGAGTAGCCAACGAGTTATGTGACTATTTAAATTGGCCAGCAGGTCGCACTTTTGTTCTCAGCAAACAACGCCAGCATAACCTCACCGGAGCCAGCAGTACCTTATAACTACGACCAACAGAAGCAAAACACGATGCACGGAGGAGTGTTAGAAGGTGGGGAGAAAAGATGCGATTGTGATGATATATTTTGCTACCTAGACGCAGACGAATGCATCCAGTACCAGGCCTATCAAGCCCGGCTCATCGCTGCCCTTCGAGGTGAAAATGTGCCAGACGAAGAACACCTTGACAGTCAATACTACGCCCCTCTTTGTCTAATTCGAGGCATCCGCTGTCACTATGAGTTTGCAGCCAGCTCCGCCGTAAAGGATGTTTGCGCCTCCCGTCCGGCTCTCGCCCGCGCTCGCAACGCTCGCCTTATCATGAGCAACGTGATCCCTGGGCCTGAAGACATGGACGACACTGACCGGACCAGACACCCCTACTGTATCTGGAACCCTGATATTGCGGCCGAAGATACCTATCGCCAGTTAGCCCAGCGCTTCCCGTCAATGCGCTATCAGGTAGGCCGCGCCTGCGCCGCTGCTGGATACGATGATCTATATGCAGAATTAGACCTGTTGCCAGACGTTTCAATCGCCGAGGAGGCGAGGGAGAGCGAGACACCGGGTGGACAGGCCATCTTCAAGATGATAATGGCTGCCCCCTATCGCTATGCTATTATGAATGACTACGACCTGTCTATCAACCTTGATAGTAAGAACCCCGGCGCTTCCGCGTTCCTGAACGGCCACACAACTGTGCGATGGAAACTTCAACACCGTAATGAGTTACAACAAAAGGCATACGGTTTTAGAATCTTGAGGGCGAGGACATGGAAATGGAGCATTGAAGAAGACGACCATATTGATGAAAAGGAGTCGTACTGGCCTGAGAAGTACAATATCCTCACTCCAGAGGAGGCTCAACTTCTTTACACCCCCCTCCCCCAGGATCTACCAACCATGAAGAAAGACCTTCTCATTCAAATGGCGGCTTACGATGGCAACGTAGACCGCTATGCTCGCCTGGCATCATACTGGCCGATGGATGAGGTTGAGCGGGTCTGCGTGATACGAGGAATATACTACAACACATTGTTTGCGCGCTTCTGGGCCGAGGAGATAAAGAAAAATACCCGACGTGTGCAAGGGCTTAAGAACAACGGACTATCACTTATCAAAGAGGCTATCTCTGCCCGCCGCATTATGATCAATGACGTTGAAGAATTCATTAACGGATGGCCGGAGGATGAGCCACAGCCAAGGGTTATCTGGAAGCCTCTAAAGCCGTGTGAACATGTACTCAAACTGCTCGCGGAGAGAGTTCCCTCAATGAAAAAGACGGCTGCGCTTGCATGCATATTTTGTGACTACGAAGACGCTTACAATGAGATCAACTGTACGCCACACCCCGACCTCGCCATGGCAGCAAAAGAATCTCGTAATCCGTTCTACATTCGAGACATTGAGCAAAGGGCTGCCGAACAGGGTATTGACCTTTACGAAAGCTACGTTATGCCAATATGGCTAGATGAGAGCCTAGAGATCCTTCAGTCACACAGTATGTATACAAATTTAACAAACGGTATGGGACTCCACTGGAGCGATGAGATCATGAAGAAATTTTCCAGCATTTTCGGAGGAGATGTCCCCGAAGATTATCCGGTTCAATTATACGTATGGGCATCACCCGAGAGACTCCGGCTGATTGAGATTTGCGAGACAAACTGTCATTGCCCTGCAATATGTTACCCGGACTTCGAGAAGAACTGGGAGGAATATGTTGAACGTGCCAAACTGCGCAAAGAACGCATGAGACGACAGGAAAGACGTAGAAAGGTGTTGGAGGCTGCCGCTCTTAGACGGCCCGGGGAGAGTGAAGATGCCTGGTGGGCCAGACAAAGTGTATATTTTTGGAAGTACAACGGACGCGTGCGCGCAGGGGAACCCGAATGGGTTGAACATGCTCAGAAGGTCAGAGAAAAATATGAAGCCATTGTTGCCAGGGAGGGCGGGGAGGTTAGTGAACAGGAAGTTTCCTCCCCTGACTCAATGATTGGGTAGAGCTAGCAGCCATTTAGTTATTCAATGATTCCTTCTCTTCATTCTCTCCATGAAGCACTGTCAGCTCTGACTACCTGGTAGATAGGCGAATGTAACCCAAGACATAGCATGCATATTTCATATATGTTTGTATCATGCCTTGTCCGCATGGGGATGGGAAGCCGGTATAGTCGGTGTAGCCCCTTTTCAGGACACCGATGGATGTGGTGATTAAAAAGTCTCGGAAAATGCAGCTAATCAACGGTATATATGAATCTCCAGACTAACTGAATCGCAAGGTTGTTTGTTATCCCTTGCACCATGCCTGCCGCAGCATCATATAAGTCATGGACAGGGGGTTTGATATATATTCCGCTTGGTATAAACTTCCAGACAAGGATTAAGAAGTGCATACTTTTCCCAGTGAACTTCTGGACAAAGGTCGACGTGCATGCGTTCTAGACCATGTTCACGCATATGCCCATTTATGTATGCACAGATACTCCCATGCGGCCCGGAGTTTCTCTTATCTCCCACCGCTGCCACCAGGCTATGAAATTCCTGGCAATTCAGATGAGTGTAACAGAACTGACCAATTCTCCCTCCACCTTGCTGCACAATCTCGGTAAAGGTTGGATATCTGGTTCCTGGTCGTTTGATTTGTCGAGATAACTGTGCGGCTTATAAGAGGAGAGATTCATATAAACCCCGGGATATAGGTAGACTATTTAACTTCACGAAATGGATTCCCAAGGCCGGAAACACATGTGCAAGCCTCTGGGCTAATGCCTATGCCTGCGTGTCAATCATCGGGTATACTCCAAAGCCATCATCAACCCCGACTCCAACAAAGCCCCCAAATGGCATTCAAACACCCACTCCGATCCAAAACGGGATGGCTACAAACTGCAACAAGTTCCATTTTGTTGAAACTGGGAATACCTGCCCAGTCATTCAGCCGAAATATAAGGTCACGTTGGCAGATCTCGTTAGATGGAACCCAGCAATCAAGGCTGATTGTAGCGGCTTATGGGCAAGGACTTATCTCTGTGTTGGGACGCTTTGAATCAACCAGCATTGGCAATATTCTAGCTTAACAGAATGTAAGTCTGTCTAGGTAGTTATGGGGAGTTCCATATCGTCTGCTTCGGGATTCGGCCGCCAATGTCGCGTTAGAGCTTTCATTAGCTAGCCAGATAACAAGCCCCGTAGGTAATTCACAATTTGATACGCGTTTAAGATGATGATGAGTTAGAAATCTTTTTAAGGTGGGTATCAAGAGATCCAGGCATAATAACTCCGGTGCAAGCTGATATTTATATTGAAAATGAGATGTGGGCTTTACTTTAACCACTAACCCTTCTCTCGCCTTTGTTTTTTCACCTCCTTCACACCCTCAACATCCAAGCGCCAGGGGGTGGAAAAGGTAGGTAGAAATGGAAGAAAACGCTCAACTCGGGCGTCGGTGAAAGAGAAAAGCAGCAGGATCTTGTTAAGTAGCGAGCGAGCATGCGGAAGCTTGGTTAAACTGTTGTCGGTCGAGGTTGTTTCGTCATGACGGCTGCGTGGTGACGAGATCCATTGGTTTGGCCCGCGTCTCGGATATACGATACGCCGCTAACTACGTCGAAGGTGAAAGGTTTAGGTTAAATGTGGCAGTGATGGCGTAACTAGCTAGTTATTCACTAGTTAACTTCGAGTTATATATACGAGACGCTGGCCACCGGATCCTACACCAGCTTCAACATCTCGTCACCAAAGACAGCTGTTTAACCAAACTTCCGCATGCCCGCTACTTAACAGATCTGATGCTCCTCCTCTAGCGTAGTGGCAGACTTTGACAAATATTATTACTTACGATGGATCATTCAAGTCACCAACGTCATATAAAGTTTTCGGAAGGAAAGTCAGCGCTGTGAACTAGCAGCTTGCAACTTTAACAACCCGACCTTACTTGCAACTTCTCTCACTTATATCTTTCCTTCCTCTCTTGTCAATAACTGCTCTATCATCAACTCCCCCCAATATCAAGCAAAAGGTACGTTTTAAGCCTGTTTGTTGCTTTCAATGGCAGAAAACACGCTAGTATTCGATATCTCAAGCTCTGAGCCCACAGGTATGACCTGCGTGCTCAGCTGCTTCTCGGAAAAGTTTACGCATCTTCTGGGTATCGAATAAGCACAGAGAAACGCATCCTAGACTGGGCCTTATTAGAAGTGGACGGCAACCGTGTCTCCAAGAACAAGTTACCTCCAATCGA
The DNA here is from genome assembly GCF_000151425.1 of Trichophyton rubrum CBS 118892. NCBI lineage: Eukaryota > Fungi > Ascomycota > Eurotiomycetes > Onygenales > Arthrodermataceae > Trichophyton > Trichophyton rubrum. The sequence goes on along the minus strand of NW_003456426.1, from coordinate 1,176,260 downwards.
CGACATTCCTAGGAACTCCCGTGCGTTATACCTGGCTGCAAAAGAGGTTTTAGATGGGCCTGTTGCTTTGTGAGGGGATATGGGGGTCTGCAAGATCGGCCGAAGCACTGGATTCTCAGAAGGGATGCCAGGTGAAATCAGAGACCGATATCCAATGTTTGTTCCGGGATGCGAGTGATAACTGGGATAAACGGCGGGGTCTTGCATATCTAGTTTACCCAAAGGCTCCTCGGCTTAATTTTGAAGAACCAGGACATTCAGGATCGTTTGTCTTCGGCCTCCAAGGGTCGTTTGTTGGACTGTACATGGGAGGGGGGAACTGGCTTGTTTATCAAAGCCAGTGACCTATGTGAGGATATCAAACAAGTGACAGGAGCCTTAGATGTTCGCATTCCGTCGTGACAGAGAATGTCTTGGCTTAACCACTCTTCGTTGTTGTGTATTAACCATTCGTTAGCTATAATATCAGTACAATGGAAAGGTATATTTCCAAACCCTTTTCCACAAAAACCAATGGCATATATAGCGCAGCAACAAAAATCTAAATTATTTGGCCTCTGGTGCAATCGCAACTTCGTTAAATACTTGATCGGCCAATTGAAAATCTTTAGTTTGTTCTGAGGGTGCGTACCATCGTAGTTAGTTAAGTGTCAAACTTCAGCTCTGCCTACCATTAGTGTGGGCTCACTCCTTTTGGTGCAGTGGCAGGCTTCGATATTAAGTTAATCCCGTAGAGTCCCTTGAACGTCAAATTTATCTTTAAATTTGAAATGGAATGCCCGTGCGTTGATCTTTGCGGTCAACCTTAACGCCCGGGCCGCCGCACGGACATATGTGACGGTAAAATAATTATTCCGTTCCTAGTGCAATGCTGTAGCCAATCATATATTTAATTAGTAATACTCAGCGGTCTGTCCAATTAGCAAAGCTTTATATGATTCTGAGAGAGTTGATTGGTTAGGGTGCAAATAAAATTATTAAAAGATGCCTTCAATCAATAGCAATAGAGATCTTGAAGAAAGTAATATATGAGTGGAGAGAGCGCTATCTTTCCTCGTTTTGAAACACAAGCTAGATAGCGCTCACTCTCGCTGTAGAGGAAAAGGAATATTTGCTACTTCCCATTGGATTACGAATTAGCTATTAATCAGGTATATCTGTTGGTAAGAATATACATTTCAATTCGTACCCCCCTTATGCTTCGCTACGGGTTGGTGTTGGTTGGTTGTCTGAACGGGCCATTCAGCTTTATCCTATGAAATTTATGATTGGTTACTTTTGGTTACATCCATTATAGAAGGTGACGGAGGCGGATGAATGTTTTTACAGGGCGCGGACATATCATTTTATTATAGGGTGAGGTGAAGGGTGATTTCGCTGATCTTTGCTTTATGGTTGAGAGTGATTTTTTCTATTGATCTTGCTCCGTGTGAAAAATCGACGAGTTACCATAGGCTTAGTGGCTTCGTCGTGTGAGTTTTCGACCTGCTGAGCCATCGCTGATCTTTTTGCTGAACCGTCCTGGAACACGATTGCAAGGGCGTTGGAGCCTTGAAGGGCGTGATGAGAACTGAGAGCCAGTTAGCTGCAATAATCGTGTTCGTTTTGGCGCTAACCGTATTCGCTGCTGAGACGCCGCATCATAACGACAGAACTGACCACAGTTCACCGACACGGAGTACCGTCGACCGAGACACATACCTATATCAAGGTCCTACCATCACGCCCATAAACACTCATATCATTTTCCTAGTCCATGACTGCGGTGGCTCAAGTCACTTTCAGCAACAATGGCACTGGGCCTTCTTACCCTCCCCCTGGAAATCCGGATGCTGATCTTCTCCTATCTGCCCAACAGCATCATCAAGAACCTACGCCTAACATGCTCATCCATAAAAAATGCCACCCGTCTTGACCTGGACCGAGTCTTCTTATCCATTCAAAAGCGAGATATTGAGGTATTCCGCAACATAGCCAGTCATGACACTATGCGCCTGCAAGTCAAAGAAATCATCTGGGACGACGGCTCATTCAGCCAGAGTCCTCTTGAAGAAGTTGTAGAGCGGGACGGAGAGTATTATGGACAAGTGAGCGGTCTGCCGTATGAGAAGGTTCCTGCGGGGCAATACCGGGGGTCCTCACCAAAGTTCTGTCCAATTTGGTTCTCGCAGGAGTGCGATAAGAATATCTCAGAGTTCGCTGCAGATAAATTTGGTCCCAGAATGGCGGAAGAGCTAATGGAGTGGATGATGAAGCTTCGCAAGCCGCAGCCGTGGCGATCATGGGAAATGTATAAGGAGTATCTGCGAGACCAGCTTGAAGTACTTGATTCCGAGGCGGATGTTGAAGCCCTCAAGTTCGGTCTGGAGCAGTTTCCTGCTCTTAGGAGAATAACTATCATCCCGACAGCGCACAGGAAACTCCTTGAACCGTTATACCCAACGCCTAACATACGGAGCTTATCGTCTATATTCAATTACCCCATTCCGCAGCCATGGCCAGTCTCGAACGAGGATACATTTCCCGTCAACGCTACGCCATGGACCGAAGATGCCGAGGAGTTTCTCAAAGAAAGATGGCGAGGCTTCCGGGTAGTTACGAGGTGTCTTGCAGAGCAAGCTGGTAAACACCACGTTTCGGAACTGGTCATTGATCCGGGAAACCTCAAAACCGGCATTAACTACAATATCTTCAACACTCCTTGTCGAGAACTCTCTAACTTTACCACAATTCTGGAGCAACCTGGCTTCAAGCGGCTTGATCTGACTCTCTTTGTCGGTGGGGAGGAGGATATCGTCTGGATACCATTTAAAGACAGCCATTACCACTCCGTCTTTTCCAAATGCCCAGATCTAGAGCATATCACCTTCGGCACGGATAAGGGCATCTATGCAACTGAGGAGCTGTCGATGGACCATTTCACATCCCTGCTATCTCTTTTCCCCGTGCACAAGTGGTCGAAGCTCCGACACTTTGGTCTCTCAAGCTTTCCCGTGGTACAGTCTGATATCATTGACTTGCTCGATGCGATGCCTTTGACGCTTCGAACTGTCGAACTGACCGGGCTACTCTTCATCAACGACGGAGAGAATTACAAATCTCTACTGACTGCAATGCGTAACACGCTTAATTGGAAAGAGAGAGCCGTTGGGGACAGGCCACAGGTAACTTTCTGGACGAGAAGCTCTGCCAACATGCTGCATGCGCACATGGAGAAGACCGTCAGCAACTATCTGTATGGAGATGGAGGGAACCCGATGGTGGTTGGACCTAATAGGAAGATGTATTTTTCGGGGTAGAAACGTGATAGAATACTAAGAGAGAACTCTTGTCCTAGCCTTATGGAGGTCTTTGCGGGTTGTTGGGTGTTATTCATAGTTCTTCGTCACCTTAAGTAGTTGCATGCCTGATTATCCTTCCAACCGGCTGGCCACTAGTTCAGCCTTCTCTCAGGCCAATGGATATCTTTTGATCTTTTCTTAGATGCTCAGCTGTAAGGACTCTATGACTATGTTTATGTTTGTTGTTTTGTGTGGAGCTGCTGCTGGTGGCAAGACCAGCTTCCCTTTTGGCAAGTTAGGCCGAGCCAGCGTCATCCCGTCTATCTTAGTCACCGCAAGCAGCCCGAGAGAGTCCAACGACACACCCAGTGACAACCTCCGTCGACCAGCGGCTGACAGCTCATGACACGTCTCTGGCGCACATCTGGATCAATTGGTTAAGGATTTTTCGTTGACCGCAGCCCGCTGGACAGGCAGCTACTTTCTTGCAGCATCCAACCAGCTAGCTACAACCGGGGCTTACAGGGCTGAAGCAAGCTCGCCAACATCCCACTTCCACTCTAACCAACTACTGCGATGTTTGGCATCATCGCAGACCTGCTGGCGTGAGTCTACACCGACGAGCCGTTGGGCACGCACTGTATAACGTACAGTTAACTGACAATTCCGTCAACAGGGCCGTCGCCACGGTTCTCTTCCCGATCTTCGCATCGTACAAGGCCCTCCAGACCCGTGATGTGACCAACCTAGCTCCCTGGCTGATGTACTGGGTCGTCTACTCGGCCATCACCCTCGTCGAGTCATGGACGTTCTTCATAATATCTTGGTGCGTTCCCTAGACTGATATACGTCGAAACAGAATGACAAAATATACTGACAAGCGGACTGGCGGACAGGTTCCCGTTCTATAGCTGGATACGTCTATTTGCACTCTCCTACCTTGTCCTTCCGCAAACACAGGGCGCAAAGAAGCTCTATCTCGAACACGTCGAGCCCTTCCTTCGCCATCATGAGCGTGAGATCGAGGAGCTTATCGGCCAGGCCCATTCCCGCGGCAGTGCGATGGGACTGCAGTACCTGAAGAAACTCATCGATCTGGTCAGGACAAAGGCGATGGGTTTACCGCCTCTCTGGGAGGGGCAGGCACAGGGACACGCGGACACTACTAACGTTGCGGCGCCGTCCTATGCGCAGACTCTGTTTTCGCGGTTCAATTTGCCCGCTGTGGGTGCTGGGGCGGCTCCCGGCGCTGGTGGTGCCTCAGGTGGTTACGGAGCACCGGATTTCGTCAGTATGATAGGCAGTGTGCTGGGAGGAGCAGGAGGGGCAGCAAAGAGCCCTGACGCCCAGGCGGCGGAGCTAAGTGCGTCCGGCCGTCTGCTACCTCGCCATGTCGCTTCTGCCCCGCGGTCAGAGCAGGCAGCATACATCGCTTCCCAGCGAGACCATCTGAGGGTTCTCCTGTCGGCGTATGATCGGGAATTTGGAAGCCTTAGCTCTGGCGCTGGCGGTCCTGATGAATCCGTCGGAGGCTTCGAGAGCAGCGGCCTCCGCAAGAACAGAAGTGACAACTCGTTTGAGAACATCGAGCATGAGGACCTAGGTGCCTCGTCGGCCTTTGATACACATCGGTACGCCGACTATCGAAGGCCGAGGATGGGTGATTTCGAGTGAGGGGTGGCCATTATTATTATTGATTATTGGGTCTATGCATGCATCTTGGGTCAACACATATACATTCCATAACTATCCTAGGTAAATTACTGGATTTAACTACCGGCACCATCTCGGCTGGCTTTTTTTTTTTTTTTCCTTCTCTGAAGTAATAACGGGTAATTAGTTAACTAAGTCTCCAAGTCAGCCCGCAGAAGAAATAACTTCTTCATGCGAAATGACGCTGTGAGCCTTGCTCATGCTTACTCTCCTTACCAGCGAGTAACCTGTCTACTTGGTACGTACCACCATCGACCTGTCCACCCGCCTGTCTGTCCGCCTGTCTGTCCGCCTGTCTGCCTGTGGGCTCCATGGATCAAACTGGGCCTCCGTACGCCCTTACCTGTCTGCTCCATCTGCTCTTCCTGTCAGCCATGCATCTTCGGGCACATCCAAGGTAGCTTGGTGACTCCGTACTCTCCCGTATTATCCTTCGTTGCCGTCCCTTAACTTCTACGCCTTGCCTCTCTCTCTACCTTCTCTGCCGCCACTCCTTGCCCTCTCGTCTGCAACTGTCCGCCGTAACCACGCTCGACTAGCTCTTCCGCCCATCTCTTCCTCTCTTCCTATTCGCGCCTTCAACGCCTTAAAACTATTCAACTTCACCAAACAACGTGAATATTACCATATTTACTGTATCAAAGCGGTATTGTTTCTGGCTTAGTGCTGTATCAACGCGGTAATACAGTGATTAGTCAGCTTAGTAAGCACTGTTCATTCTGGGCTATGACGACATCGAGTAAACAACCATCGCGAGAACTTCTTGATATCAAGTTGCCATCCCAATATTATTATTATTACATGACTCATGTAAAAAAAAATTAATCTAGGCGCAAATTGAAGACGGCGCAGTCCGAAGCGATGCTGGCCTCTTGCTCGCTGTCCTCCGCCGTTCTCCAACTCCCTCCGCGTCTCTCCCGCTTCCACTCCCTCTTCATCTTCTCCATCTTCTTCTCCATCTTCAACTCTTTCTTCAACCCCTTTTCTTTCTCCTTTACTCTCTTTCTCTCTTCCTTCGACTCCTTCCTCAACTCCCTCCTCCACTCCTTGTCCGCCTCCTTCTGCATCTTCAACAGCCTCTTGGACTCCATGTTTCTCTCCTTGATTTTCTCCCTTATTTCCTTTGATTCTCTCTTCTCCGCCTTCTTCTTTTCCTTCTTTATCTGCCTCAATCCCCACTTCTCGTACCCCTCGCGTATCAACCCTTCTACTTCCGCGATGTGTCGTTTAATTTCTGCTTTATCTTCCTCCGGGTCACTAGTACCAGTCAGCCTG
>NW_003456426.1:1154281-1169884 GCF_000151425.1 Trichophyton rubrum CBS 118892 | reverse complement strand
TTTTATGGTATTTTATTGTGCCATTAATCTTGACAAGAAAATATCTATTTTCCGTCCACCAAAGAAGTATACCCCAATTAATATAAATCCTACAGGATGGTTAACATACATGTCCTGCCATTAAGGATAGTGATACTCACCATTCTTCGCCGTCAGACCGTTCAACTCGTCCCTTGCTCTTTGTGGCAGAGTGGGCCGAGGGAGGAGCAGTACTACTCATAGTTTGGATCTTTGACTGGACGGGCTGTCTTGAAAACTAACGGTAAAAAGATAGCAGGTCTAGTTTTGGTAGGGAGGTATCTGATGGACTGACAGTATAGATGAACAGGAAAGATGGATGAGAAAGTAGATTATAAGGCTCGGGTCTATTCATATATTTATGGGAATAGCATGTCATCATTTCAAGTGTCTACGTCGATTACGTCGTCTACTTGGATTTGCCCCTTAGTCGATGATGCCAGCCGCAACTCTATCTAGCCGTTCGACCACCAAACGTAAAACCTTCTTCCCCATTATTGGCCCTATACCTTTTCAGACCAAGGAAGGGAAAAATAGTAGCATCAGTAGAAGAGTGCCATGATAAGGTTAAGCTATATGCTACGTAGGAACCGATTAATGAAGGCTGCTACCAATGCCAGTCTGTATCTCACCTTCCCCTATTGTTCTCCCTCGTATTCCCTTTGATTGCAGAAAGGCGTTGGACGTATCTTTGGTATAGTAATAAGGAGGAAAAGCACAGGGAAGAGAGAAGGATTTAGGCGGTGGTTTTTTGTTTATGAAAAACATGGCGTTATCCGATTATCGACCCGTAGAGTCGACGCTGGTGACTTCTTCTTGGCATTGCAAGTCGCCATCAGCAACATGAGCCGCAACTGCACTCCGTACTCAGGCATTTACCAGTCTCTCATCTTCTCGGTCCCTCATATTCTTCCTTTTTCCCCTGTCCGGGTACGTTTATATCTGATACTGCTTAAGACGCAGCAGTAGATAAATAAAAAATTAATGGATTGACGTCTGGATAAACTTGGCGGTGCGGCGTTGATCTTCCGTTAAAGTGGGACCAGATGGGTCGTTAGTCAGCTCAATTGAGCAAGGATAAGGGGCAGGGTGGATGGAAGGTCTAGGAGGTCTACCGCGGGTGAAGTGGTAAACATTCCTCTGGTAAGGACTAACTAAGAGATCAGAACATAAACAAGTATGACGATGGTCATTCAGCTTAAGGACCCAGAAGGATTAATACTGAGTCTTCAATATATTCCTTTTGTAGATTTCTTTTCAGGTAAGCAGGTTGTAGAAAGAAGCAAAAGGGGATAAAATATACTGATGATCCTTGTTGGCTGGCCTAATCTGTATCTTTAAACTTTTCCGAGTATGACTTCTTACTTCCCAAGTCCAATCGCAATATCACCCCCCTTCTTCTGATATCTGAGTAGAACTGTTCTGTTATTTTCATAGTACCTATTGCATGCAGTTGGAACTCACTCTCTCTATATGTAATGTGACTACCTATTGTAAAATGAACATGCCAACCTTAAGGTAAAGGATCATATAGAGTCAACACCAAGGTCAACACCACTATTGGTATCAGCATCACCATCAACAACAGTTACGCCGATTATATCGGTGACAGTCCTTCCATTATAAACTCCAAAAGTAATCTGCAGACCTTGAGATCCTCCCAGGCTTTTGCTTATCTTCCGCTGCATGCAATGATATCCGTTGCTTCACTCTTTCCTCTTCGGGACGAGGACTATTGCTTATATAATATACTTATCTCATCTCTGAGTCATCCATTAGTCATCCATTAGTCATGTACTGTCACTGGTTATTGTAACTTACGATACCGTAACAAAACCACCAAAAGTCAAAAAAATAGAAGTAAAAAAAAAAAAAAAAAACTTCTTTTTTTTTTCCGCACAAGAAGACGACGACGAAGTTCGACGTTCGACTTCAACTTCAACTTGCAACCACCAACAACAACTATCAACAGTCCACAAAACCAACGAAGAAACACCCGGAAGCGCTTCAGAACCCCCTGTTGCGCCTCTTTCCTTCTTTCCAGGAAACAGGGCGCTCCGCGGTCTCGCTCAGCGTCCTTTTTGCCCGCCTGTCTGACCGTGGTCTACTCGTCTTTCTCTTATACTTCTTACAGGCAGGGCTCTTCTGCGGTGAGTGGCAGCGCTCGTTATCCCTGTGCTGTCGCTATGTCATCTGTGGCCCTCTCGATCTTTGCGCCGTCTCCCAGTGGCTCTTTTTTGCGCCGGAGTTGCCGCCTCTGCATGGGCGCTGGAAAGTCGGGCTCTTGCCGCACTGGACCCTCCGCTCCCTCCCCCCATCACCATCAATATCTATCCCTTATCTTCCCCTATTAGCACTGCTGAAAACTGCTGTGAGAGGCCCAGCTAACAGATCTAGTCGCAGCATCTCGAGTTGGAGCTGGAATCTCTTGAGATCCTCTGTTCACCTCGACCTTCCCACATCTCACCTGCGACGCCGCTACGAACCCCCTACACAATACAGCCCAACAACTGCCCTGTTTAATGACATCTGTCTCCCGGCCTAACCTCCGCTTCGGCGCGGTCGAAGGCTCTCCTAGGATGGGACCGCCTGCCGTCCCAGCTAACCAGCAACAGCAGCCACAGCAAGCACAGCAGCAGCAACAACCACAGGCCTCGTCCCTTGGTGTAGGCCCTTCAAGCAACTCGCGGGGCCCTTCGCCGCATGCTTCTCCTTCTCCCATTCCACAGCCCTTGGCCAGCGGTGGTCGTCCCCCGTCGTCACTCCAGGGCTCAGGGAATAACTTGAATTTCATAGCTGATATGGACCAAAATGACCAGGTTGGTTTTTTTTTTTTCTTTTTTTTTCTTTTTTACCCTTTTCATTTTATTTTTATTTTTTTTTCTACCTTTTTTGATATATAAGAAAAAAAATATAATATATATATATATATATATATATATATATAAAACTGCATTAACACTTAATAGCGAAACATGAGGCCAAACCACCAGCCTTATAGGCCGCATCCCAATGCTCGAGGCGGTCCAAACATGAATCCTCGATACAACAATACCCAGCAACGACCATACAATGGCTATCCAAACCCTCCTCATCAGCACCGGCATCAAAACCATCACCAGCACCAACACCAACACCAGCATCAGCATCAGCACCAGCACCAACACCAGCACCAGCAGCCCGGATCGAGCCCCGCGCTCTCCCACACGAACCCGGCTACTCCTCAGATGGCTCCCGTGCCCCTGACAAATCCGCAGATGCAGGCCCAGCAGTATGGTGCTTATCCGCAGCCCATGGCAGCTCAACAAGTAAATCAGCATCCTTTCCCTCCTCCTTCCTCTTCTGCCAAGTTTCACGGCAAACGCCGCTCTTCTTATCAAAAAAAGCACTATTCTTCCTCACATTATACACCTGCTCCTCCCTATTTTCACTACCCCCATCACAATGCCCCGATTCCTCTTCCTGCTCCACCGTTACCACCACCTCCTCCTCCCCAATTGACCAATCAATCATATCAGCCCCCTTCTTATGACCCTCCATCTCTCCCTTCTCAACCACTACCACTTCCTACTCCTTCACCAATTTCTACACTGGAGCGACAGCCACACGAAGAGCAGCAGCAACCTCCTTCTCACATATCCCTCTCGCCAGAAAGTGGCAATTTTGAACATCTTCTAACAAAATTCAAATCTCAGGGCTACCCTCCTTACGATAACAATGCCTACTATTACCCTGGCCAATACGGCATGCAGCCCATGCCCATGGTCCCCTCGTCTCCCCGAAACACTTACGGAATCCCCCAACAGCCTTATATGCCCGGCCACTATGCAGCTCAGCCACACCAGATGCCCCAGGGTGTACCAATCGCCAGATCTTCCTCTCAGTTATCTGCTACTGACCGGCCTGGCAGCAGCCTGAGCCAGGTCCCTCCAGCTCCTGGCCCGGGCGGTCCAGGACACCACCACACAAATAGCCGTAGCAACAACAATGGAAGCCCCGTCAACCAGTCCCCGTTCGTTGTCCCAAAGAAGCACAGCCCTCTGATCATCCGTGACCCCAGCAGCGGCTCCGTCGTAAAGCCGTCAAGCTCGCCTGCTCGTGGATCCGCTTCTCCTGCTAAGCCGGGTGTTACACCTACTTCCACCCCGCCACCTCGCACCGCCAGCCGCGGAGAACCAGATGCTACCGATGCCAAGTCCCAAACCGGAGAGGAAAAGAAGCAGAGCTTCCAGAATGCTGTTGTTCAGAGTCTTCGGGAGAAGGAAGCTGCTGCTTCCAAGGCCGAGGAAAAGACTGCTGCCGAAAAGCCCGCCTCCAAGCCAGAAGCGACCCCTGCCCCAGCTCCCGCTCCCGCTCAAGCTCAAGCTGAAGCTCCAGCCCCAGAGCCAGTTCCAGCTGCTACTACCACTCCGGCAAAGGAAGAAGAGAAGAAGGAGAAGCCGGTCGTAAATGAGCCCGCCAAGGCCGTTGAGGAGGACGAAATCGATTATGATGCTATTGAGAGGGAAATGGCTGAGATTGAAGCCCGAGAAGCCGCCGCTGAAAAGGCCTACCAAGAAAAGAAGGCCAAGGAGAAGGCCGAAGCAGCCCTCAAGGAAAAAGAGAGAGCTGCCGCTGAGGAGGAGGCGCTCAAGAAAGCTGAGCGCGAAGCTGAGGCTGCTGAGGAAGCACGTATCAAGAAACTCGAGTCCGGCGAGAACGAGGCAGACAGAAAGGAGCGCGAATCTCTCTTTGCCTCGCTTAGAGGCAAATCAGCTACCCCAGCAGAGAGCCCAGCTGTTGCGACTCCCGAGAGCGGCGCCGCAACTCCAGTCTCTGATACCTCCATGGGACCACCACAGAAACTTCTAGCCGGTGGTGTTGGAAAGCGTGAAAAACCAGCCTCTCTCAAGCTCGAGACAAACAAGCAGGTTGAACCACCACAGCCTAGCGCTGCTATGAAATCTCTGCACTCCGCCCGATTTCTCGCAGATCCAAGCAATGTCTCTTACCCACCCTCAATTGTTTCTCCCAACCCAGCACTTAACAGCAACGCCCCCGCAGACCGCAAGTTCAAATACAACAAGGAATTCTTGCTGCAGTTCCAGAACGTTTTCAAGGAGAAGCCCTCCGTCGACTGGGATGCCCGCGTCCGCGAGACTGTTGGCGATGGATCCGCTGATTCTGCCCGTACCCCCGTACGCACTCCTGGCCCTCGATCGGGTGCTAGCCGTGGCCCTGCCCAGGGCCCCATGATGGGCCACTTCAACCAGCCTGTACGGACACAAACACTACCCCCTGGCTCCGATCGGTTCCCCGTCATGAACGCGCCCCGAGGCTCGTCCAAGGGCGGCAACCCATTCGGCCAATTCGGTCCTCTCAACCCCATGGGTGCCCGATCTGCTTCTGCTGCTGGCTCGCAGCTTGGTGGCTCCCGTAACCCAAGCCACAGAGGTGCTCGCACTGGAAGCAGACAGCAGAAGAAGAAGGAAGAGGAATTGAGCAAGACAATGCCTCTGACTGCCAATGCCGACATCAAGCCTCTTAACACTTCCACCACCGGCTGGAAACCACGCAGCATAGGCCAGAAGGGACCCACCCTCGCTCCAGACGGCCATCTACCGCCTGATGTTGTACAGGGTAAGGTCAAGAGTAACTTGAACAAGATGACACCCGAAAACTTCGACAAGATATCCGGCCAAATCCTCGACATTGTTGCTCAATCCAAGGACGAATCTGATGGCCGCACCCTCCGACAAGTCATCCAGCTCACTTTTGAAAAGGCTACTGACGAAGCCCACTGGGCATCCATGTACGCCAAGTTCTGCATGCGTATGCACGAGAGCATGAGCCCCGAAATCAAGGACGAGAATATCCGCGATCGCAACGGCACAATAGTAGCCGGAGGCAGCTTGTTCCGCAAATACCTACTTAATCGTTGTCAAGAAGAGTTCGAGCGAGGTTGGAAAGTCAACATGCCCGAGAAACCCGAGGGTGTCACCGAAGAAGTTGCTATGATGTCCGATGAATACTACAAGGCTGCGGCTGCCAAGCGACGTGGTCTGGGTCTAGTCAAGTTCATTGGTGAGCTGTTCAAGCTGGGCATGTTGACGGAACGAATTATGCATGATTGTGTTAAGAGACTAGTCGATTATGACGGTGTACCTGATGAGGCCGAGGTAGAGAGTTTGGCCAGTTTGTTGAGAACTATTGGTGCTAGTTTGGATAGCTCTGAGAAGGGCCATGCGATGATGGATGCATACTTCGCCCGTATCAAGTTGATGATGGATACAACCGAATTGCAAAGCAGACATCGCTTCATGCTTATGGTACGTCCATTCTCCCTCTTTTATCATACATGTCAAATTCTGGTCTGCTGAGTACTAATTTGATAACTATAGGACGTTATTGATCTACGGAAAGCCAACTGGATATCAAAGGATGCTGACAAGGGTCCCAAGACTATCGCTGAGATCAGAGAAGATGTATGCCCCCTTCTGGTTCCCTTAACGTACTTTTATATATGTTTGTATGCTAACTTTTGCAGGCTGCCCGCGCTCAACAAGAACAAGAAGCCGAAAGAGCCCGCCAACAAGCCAGCAGAGGCGGTGGCGGTGGTAGTGGCCGCATGCACCTTGGCCGTGGTGACGCCCGTAACTTCAGCGGTTACGGCGCCCAAGTACCCCCACCAGATTACTCCAACAAAGTCGGTAGCGATGATCTACGTCGTCTAAAGACAGGCAGAAACACAAACCAGCCTGCTTCCTTCAGTCCATCTGGCCTGCTTGGCTCGAGGAGCGGAAGCGGACGAAGAAATCTAGGACCTGGAGGAAATCTTGTGCGAGGTGGCGAGGATAGCGGCGCAAGCAGCCGGACTGGAACACCGCCAGCCGGAAAGGAGAAGAAAGATGAGTCTTCTCAGAATGCATTCGGGTGAGTGCAACATACCTTCTACTACGGAACGCATATGCGCACGATGCTAACAGATTTGATTGATAGTGCCTTAGCAGCTCTGGACGCAGGCGATTCCTTAGCAACTTCCCCATAGCCGTACTTAGACCTTTCCGTTGCAGTCTCAAAACAAATATGAATGCATCATATCATTTTCACAAAATTCGAGCCCGTCGTACTAATTTTAATCTCCTTCCGCCTTCACCGCCACGCCATCACTACCTCCCTCGGCTTCTTCTCTCCCGTTTACTTCTCACGTTTACTTCGCCCCTGCATGTCATGTTCCATCCTCTTTTTGTCATATCACTGTCTCGTCCCGTTCTTGTCTATCTAGTTTCCGCCTTTCAAAAGCAATATATGCACCGTATACCCCGTTCCAGAAGCCAGAGTAGACCCAACGACTTCATTTTTCACCCTCCATACCCGAAACTCCTGCAAGGCTTCTCTCATCCACCCCTCAAACACCTCATGAGACCGCAACTGCTGGCCAACCACGCACAGCGTAGGTCTCTCGGGCCGTTCCTCGCCCACTGACGGGCGCAAGCGACATATATCAGCACACGTCGCCACGAACGGGGCAATTAATGCATCGTTGTATATACAATCGCATGCAACCAGTAGGTCGAAGCCGGGGTCATCTTCAGCAACGTCAGTGCCGATCGAACGTTTCAGCATATCAGGCGAATCCAACTCCCAATCCAACGGGACGAATTTGATTTTCTCCGGCACTCCAGCGCCGCTATAGTCGCCGGAACCGCTTTCATCATCTCCTCGGCGAGCAGGGCTGTTTCGCCGTTCACGCTCTGGCCGGGGGTGATGATGGTGATGGTGATGTTTACCACCCTTTCGCTCAATCCTTTTGCCAGACCTATTGCCCGTTGAACCTGCATATGAAGACGGAGAACCCATCTTCCCATTCGTATGCAGGTTCTCATTGAATAGCTTCCGAACATACTCTTGATCAGTCGCAGCGTAACACCCTACCTTCGGTCCAAGGGATATCGCCAGCACCGCTGAAGTACCGCACCCCAGCTCGACGACAGCCGATTCCGAGTTCAAAACGGATGACTTCCAAAGGGGGTTGTCCTTCTTGCAGAGCCATTCTGCCAGTTTGGGAGTAACTTGCCAGAGAACTATTCCTGTTATCAGTATTTTCCTTTTTCATTTTCTTTCCTCTTTCTTTGCTTTCTAATTCAGTTCAGTTCAGCTCAGTTAGGTTGTGTGTTTGTTCGTTTAGTTGTAGTTTTTTTCCTCCATGTGTTTTGTAACCGTGTCATGTTAGGTAGTGAAAAATTTGAACGGGTATTTCGCTAATGATTGCTCGAACATCCCATGCCAACCAACCACTGGATAGATGTAACGGTAATAGATATATGGACGTGTACGTACCGGCGCCTGTAGTTCCGCCTGTTCTCTTCGAGGATAAAATGGTTGGCGATTGGCGGATGGTTAACTCCTCTCCGCCAACGGTGAGCTCGACAGTGTTTGAACGAGGATCAACAAAGCCCAAGTTACTCGAGGGTATAGGGTGTGAGAATTGGATAAAAGCATCTAAGACGGTCAGATAATGCAAAGAAGGTGCCATTTGACTGATTTATGCATAGCTACCGTCTTCTGCGTCTTCAACCTCGTGTCCAATGCTACCCAGCAGACCGAGGAGGTCCATGACGAACGAATGTGGCGTATTGTCAGCTGCTGGCGATTGTACCTGACATGTAGATGTTTCTCTCGCTTAGAATCTGATCAAATGGCATGTCTGCGTCTGTTGAGATGTGTCTGGAGCACTGGATGGTGTCAGTGTAGTTGCTAAGTCGTTTTGGCTGGGTTATCCAGCTTTTTTCTCTAGGGCGGAAAAGTCGCTAACTACTAGCTAAAAGTATAAAATGTGATAATGGAATATGGAAAATATGAGAATTCATAAAATATATGTTCATTCGTTTATTCATTCAAAAGCTATGTACATGTCTGAATATTCTATATAATATCAAGACGAAGAAGAAAAGATCAGGCTATTAATTTACCAGCGGTAACGGGCTGGTGGGCCGTTGTATCGGAGGGAGTACACACCACGCTCAATGCTGTTGAGGAGGATGTATCCGCTCTTGAAGTATGGGTAGGTGCTCCAGCTGCCGTGGAAAGAGACCTCTCCGTTCATGTGGTCATCCTCGGGGTGGCAGTCGAAGAAACCGGCTTCCTTGAACTGAGAGCCATCGGGCTTTCGGTCAATGGAGCTGACGTCGACGATGCGGAGACCAGAGCCGTAGTTGGACTGGTAGGTTAGGCCGTTGAGAACATACTGGTTGTGGTCAATGGACTGGGCAGGGGACTGGTAGAAGCCGGTGTACTTGGGCTTAGCGAGCTGCTTGATGTCGAAGATGTAGGTGGTGGTATGGTTCTTGCCAAGGGCAGTGCCGTCCTTCTCGTCGAGCTCGTCGTCGAGGAGCAGGTAGGTCATCTTCTTGGGGTCGGCGAGCCAGCCCTGATGGGTGTAGGCAGAGCCCTGGTATGGGGTCTTGGAAATGATCTTGGGGTTCTGCTTATCGGTAACATCGTAGATGGTGAGGGAGTCTTCATTGTAGCCGAAGCAGATTTCCTTGCCCTTGTACTGCTGATCGGGACCAGTGTAGATGACGCATTGAGCTGGATGTATATTAGTATGGTTCGGCTCAATGATATGCCTTGGATCACAACTCACCATCATGAACGTATCCGTCCGCGTTGGCGCAGCCACGGGAAGTTGGCTTGCTTGGGTCAGAAACATCGACCATGAACAGACCGCCGGCACACTCGGTCTTTCTGCCGGTTCCAACGGCATAGATCATCTTAGTCGCCTCGTGGTGGACGATGTTGTGGGAGCTGCCGAAGCCGCTGAAGAAAGCGGTCATGTCATCCTTGATGGAGAAGGTCTTTGGCTCCTTGAGATCGAGCAGCTATATGCCTCATTAGCAACTTACTATCGACTACCAGGAATCCGAAAATCTAGCTTACCTTGCGCATGTCAAAGACTTGGAGACCGTGGTCACGAGACTCGGCTCCAATGTAGACGTATCCGTCAATGACCTTCATGTCACGCCAGATACTGGACACAGTCTGAGTCGGCAGTCGGCCCTTATACTCAAGTCTTCCATCCTTGAGAACCTCAACGAAAGCAGTTCCATCGGTCTGACCGATGGCACCGAATTCACGGCCGTCCCTCGAGGTCCAACCTGTTACCTAGTCAGTATTTGGCCTTCCGGCTAACGCATTGCGTATTGAGGCAACACTTGACTTACCCCAGACATCGTTACCCTCACGAGTAGTGCTGCCCATTTCCTGGTGGGTAAGGAAACCGTGCTGGTCAACCTTGTTGCAGGAATATTCTCCAGACTTGCCGTGTCTGCAAGGAACAAACTTGTTGGTAGAGTTGCCATATCGTCCAGGAGCGAACATTCCCTTAGCTCTGTACTCTTCACGCTCAGAGACCTTCATGGACATCAGTCTGTTCATGGCAAACTCATTGGCGGCAGAGGCCAGGCCAGCTGCAGCAAGCAGCGAGACAGAAACGGAGAACTTCATCTTGATCGACAGCAAACAACTCTTGAGGTGGAGATGATGATGAGTTAGAGGGGATGGAGGAGAGAAAGGGAAATATTTCTAAAAGATGCCAAAGGCGGATGGCCATCTTTATAGTAACGATTGTCGTAGGACGCTCTCCCGTCAATCCCGTCAGTCCCGTCTCATCTCCGTGGTTAACAAGATACGGTGGTATACACCAGTCCCACAGAAAAGCAAAGTTAATATAGAATTATTCTATTTTGATTCCTTGCTTGTGCTCTCCAGCTTGTTATCTCGACGTTGCAAGGAATATCCCCGAGGCCCATGAGCTTTGCTAGGGTCCTGCTGGCTGCAACGTCAAGACACTATGCAAAGGCAAAGGCAAACTCCAGAGAGGGTAAAAACGTAATTCCCCAGGTTACAGCACGAGCGTGGTGACAAGTCTGACATGTCAAGATACAAACTGCTTAGCAGACCTTTGCCATCTGATCACGACGTCGAGCCTTAGACCCGCACGTAGCCGTGATGGTGTGCTTTAGTTGGTCACGCCGAAATGTTTCAGCATCCATTGGAAGAAGAAACGAAGGACTGACTAACACTTTGAGGACCTTCACAGAAGCGATAGAATCTGGGGTATCAATGATGGTAGAACAGGGAGCGAAGGCGGATGGAAAACAGCGAAAGTGCACTGCGGAAAGCTAAGCGATGGAAATGTTCCATGCCAAGTTATCTTTTGCCAGGATGTGAGAGTTCACAGGCCCTTCTGCTTTACGAGATACCCCATCTCAGCCGTTGTTCGCCATACATATCTGCTGTTCGGAAAATCTGACTTTGGCTGCGTGCCTAGTGCTCGTCCTCTCGTGCCCCTAGACAAAAAGGAGTATCGGACTGGCTTGCTGCCTGCCAAGTCAACATCTCCATTTTCTGGGGGAGGAGAGGAGGTCATACTCCGGAGTTTGCGAGCCAAGTGGAGAATTCTAATCTCGTTACGAGCGGTCAAAGATATTGCTATGTTTGAAGCTTCCGGGAAAATATTGGAGGCCCTTGGATTTGATTCATGTTGCCTCCCGCGGCTGACTCTGGGGACTAAGTTAGTTATCCCTTGGTCCGGCCTGCCCTGAAATTGGCATTGATTCGAGTCACTCTAGCTTTTGCGCGGTGTCCAGATAGACGCACCCCGCATGTGAAATACTTTGAGCTTTTTCGTATATATAAGCAAGTATTCTGCCTGGAACAGAGAGTTATACTTTAAGCTGCGAGGCTAATGTCGCAGATCCCCTCTCCCAACGATGACTGGTGGCTGGACGGGATGGATAAAAGTGGGCATTTTTAACTTTCGTTTCTTCCTGTGTCTTGAGATCACACTCTGTGTTGACCTCCTTGAACGAGCCTAGTGTGGCAACGATAATCGCCATTATTTCGTGGGCTGCAGTGCAGGTCCAAATTTCTTAGGACTTCGCGATGTGGTCAAGGCGATGCTCAAGGATTGGAAACGAAGCATTTCGATCGACGTTGGAGATCCCAGGGAGAACCCAGATGGCTGGGATGAAATTTGATACTTAAGGTATAAGGCAACTGTCCAATCATGCATGGAAGTTGTTCAGGTAGTTTCTTTCCGGTTCTCTGCGTTTGCGTTCTCTATCATCGCACGGGTGGCTTGGAGCCACACTGAGCCTTCTTGCATTGACAGACCCCCTCTTTTCCCCCTTTCGCAGGTACGGGTTGTCAGAGTTAGACGCTAGTCGACTAGTATGGGGGGTTAGTGTGGTTTACCCCTGGTTTCCACGAAAAGAGACTCATCTTGGGGGTTGTTGGTGAAGAGAGGCTGTGTGGAGGCTGCGGAGATACTTGCCTGGAAGAGTAGATGGCGTCTTGAGAGAGGAAACCCTTCCCCCAGAGACCAAGGATACGGATACCGTTTAAGTCTGCAGCCGTACTGTGCCCAACAGGTTCTCACTGCAGAACCGGGGAAGCTGGTCACGTTTGACGTCGTAGGCCAGATTGAAATTGTTTGCATTCCGATATCCATTCCGATAAGTGTTGAAGAATATATTAACTGATAGAAAACTAATCCTGCGATAAGACAAGTGCGATAGTCATGGTTGATTAAATGGTTGGTGCCATCCACGGTGGCATGGCCCACTTTGCTGACGATTCAGGGCCTTCTATACGGCTTTCAGCTTCTTGACTAGACCTTAATACGTTAGCTGGATTTGTATAAAGACGGAGATGTTGATATCGTCATTTAAGAATGGCGCTGTGATTTATAAATGCGGTCGCTTGATTCGGACCACTGTGCATGTGTTGCAAGTCTAGGACAGTCTTGCCGAAGTCTTGATATCGTTCAGTCGAGGATAATTCATGCATGATTCACGTAAGAAATGGGGTTTGCATCTAGGGTTTGCAGGCATATCCCTGAGGTCGCGAGCCCCTCACCTGACCAAGTGAGGAAGGGTTTTCTAAAAAGAGCAAGCATCCAGGCCTGGGCATCTACGAGCCCGATCCTGGGGAAAGGATGCCGAGAAGCCGGATAGGAAGAGGTTCGGGAGAAGGCCTTGCACACCCATTCCTGAAGTAATAAAATTACTTGACTCCATATCAATAACTAGAAGATTGGTCCCGTAAGCCTTTTTTGGCCAGTGAAAGTAAACATGAAGAGTATAATAAAGAGAAAGGTAAGAGGTGAAGAGATATTGATTAGCAATATTGCTAATCCCCAGGTCGGGTCCATCCCCGCACTCGTATGTCAGTAGGCCCGTTGGATAATCCTGGCAAGTAAGGCAGTCCAGGATACAACATGACTAGCTGGCTGTAAGTGTTAATAACAGGGTAAAGTAATAACCGAATAGTTATAGACTCCCTGCTACTACGCTAGCTATGTCATCATGTCCACGGACGAAGGAAAAAAGAGGAGGAAAGGAAGAAAGAAGGTATCCTAGATTAGAAAAGAGCCACGGAAAACCGGAGAAACGGACAACAAACCAGGGAAGCCAGAGGAAGAGCGAGGAATGAAGAGCCGTGTTAATTGGGCATGCCGCACTCCTCGCAGCTGCATGGGGGGCAGTCGCCCAACTCTGTGCCGCAACTCCAGCAATCCGGCAATGCTCCGCAACCAGGGGAAGGCGAGCGTGGAATAGCAGCCTCCAGTTGCTGCTGTTGTTCTTGCTGGTGTTTCTTCTGGCTGCCTTGGTATGTAGTAGTTGTAGATGCGGCCGGCCGTGATATCTTCTCTAGCTGTGTCGGCTTGACTGGTTCTCTCTTCGCCTTGAGAACCTTGAACTTGGCCGTGGCTGTCACCTTTGAAAGGCGGTTCAAAGATACCGGCTCCAGAGCAGACTTGACACCGACATCGGTGTGACGGCCTTGTTTGCATAGGGTATTTAAATTTTCTTTAGTCGTCTTTGGCTGAGCTGCCTTTGTAGGTGTTGCGGTCTGGTGTGCTGGCGGCATCTTGGAAGCGCGTATACTGGTCTTCCTCAGGCTCCGTCCTGGCTCTGGCTGTCCTGCTGGATGTCACTGCACTGAGATATGTCCTTTTAAAGGGTCCTCTGTAGGGTATCTTGAACGCTCTTTTATGCTGTCGAACCTGGTGGGAAGTTCCTCGTTCCTCTCTGCAGTCAGCTCAGCCAACCTACCTCGACGTCATCTTCTCTTCAACCCTTGGCTAGTGAAATGACCGTGACAAACAAGCAGGTTTTGCGTATTTACTTCACTCCTATCTCCTCCGCCTGCGTCTTCGTCTTCGTCTTCGTCTTTGACGTCGCGAGTTTGTGTTTTTATAGAGAAAAATCAAGGAAAAAAGAAAAAAAAAAATATTATAAATATTTTGCTCACGCTGGCTATCCCAAAGAGGAAATAAGCAACTACATCGACGATTTAGAGAGAAAACACGCAGCAGCGACGATAAAAGACGATGAAGATGATGAAGTTGATGAAGTTGATGAAGATGAAGAAGACAATGCAGAGGTGACAGAGGACGTTGAAGCTGGGGATGGCGGAAAGGGCGAAGAATAAGCTGCCTCCCCCAACGCTGTCACTGACGCTGACTATGAGTTACTCTACAGCAAGATCACTGCCAAACCGACGAGATCGAGACGTGCCTGGCAGTGACACGCCGGAACGCCTGTCGTGACGGACTGGTTAGTGAGACACGAGCTGCCGAGGATGCAGCACAAGATCGGATCTATCACTGGCAGCCAGATCTGCGGCAAGCTTCCTAGTTGACCAACAGAATAACATACGATGCTTCACTTGAACACTCCATAAAGAGTCATGATGTTCAATCAATAACACTCGCCATGTTGCTTTGCCTTTTTGCCAGCCTGGATGAGTTGCTCTTTGATATAGCAACGCCACGAACTGCTAGCCGTGTTGGCCCGAACTATATACAACTGCTCCGGGGTAGAGTAGTCCGCCTGGCCGTCGGCCAAGTCGCTGCCTGCGAACCCAAGGACCTTGGAGTTCCCGACTGATTGGCTACAAATAGCCGACTGGGACCAAAGAGGTAGAGCAAGCGGTTGATGGCTCGCTCAACGGCCTGTCTGGGTGCAAATAAACCGGGTGCTAGTCCTGGCAGAGGCGGACGCCAGGGCGGGAGAACCAGCGAACCCTGAGCTGGACTGGCCGGATTAGCAGGAAGTCTCTCTGCTGTCCTTTTGCGGGAGAAGGGGTCCATGTTTGCTTTTGCTGGCTGTTTGGAGGGAAACGGGGAAGCAAAGTGACTGGCCGTCCGCTGGCTTTGCCAAAGCGATAGAGCGCCATGATAGACCTGATAGAACGGGAGCAGAGACAACTAGAGCAAACGGGCTGAGTCTGTCTCTTTCTTCTCTATATATTTAGCTGTCTCCTTTTACTCCGTACTGTGTTCTTTTTCTCTGATGCATCCATCCCGCCCGTTGCTTGCCAGTAGTTTAGTGGCTTTTAAACTCGCCTGGCAAGAAAAACCCATCTCCATCTGCATCTCCACCCAGGGGGGCTCCTCTTCTCCTCCTCCCAACAACCTCAACAAAGTCAACCAGCTAGCTCGGTTCGTTACCTGCTCGACTACGGAGCACTTGGCCGGTGAAGACGCAGCAGACGACGCCATCGATCATCACTGCTAACCAGTCGCCGGAACAAAGA
>NW_003456426.1:1153134-1154181 GCF_000151425.1 Trichophyton rubrum CBS 118892 | reverse complement strand
CCAAACAACCCGCCTCGCACACCAACCAGATCTCCATCAATCCACGCGAGCTGCCCCCGAGAGCCCTTCCTTCTTTTTCTCGCCCTCTCTGCTTCTAGCCCAGCCCAGCATGTCGAAAGACACGGTCTTCTACCCTCGCGTCTTGAAAAAGGGTCCCTTCACCGTCGAGGCAGCCGGCTACGAGCCCGTCGAAGGAGAGACCATTCCGCGGCGTCACCCCTCGGCCAAAGACGAGCTTCTCAAGACGCCCAACCCAGAGATTGCTACCACTTACGACAACCTCAGATGGAGCGCAAAGACGTACGGGAACTCCAAGGCCGTCGGCTCGCGCAGGGTCGTCAAGACGCACGTTGAAAACAAGAAGGTCAAGCGGCTCATCGAGGGCGTCGAGCAGGAGGTCGACAAGGAATGGACCTACTTTGAGCTCAGCGGCTACAGCTACCTGACCTTCACGGAGTACGAGCAGCAGGCTTTGCAGCTGGGTGCCGGCCTCAGGAAGCTCGGCCATCAGACCGGCAGCAGACTCCATCTCTTCAGCTCTACCAGGTCGGTTCTCTCCCCTCATATTGTTTCTCATTTAATTCAATTAGGGAGATCTTCCTGGGCTAACGTTCTAACTAGCGCTCACTGGCTGTGTCTTTCTCACGGTAAGCTTGGCTATAGCCGGTGACATTATATAGCTGCAAAGATAGCTTCTAACATCTTCCAGGCGCCGCATCTCAGTCCATCACCATTGTGACTGCGTACGATTCCCTCGGCGAAGAAGGTGTTCGACACTCCCTCCAGCAGACTCGCAGCGAGTCCATTTTTCTAGACCCTACCCTGCTCCCACTGCTACGAAAAGTCCTCAAGGATGCAAAGGATGTCAAGAATGTCATCTACGACACCAACTCGGAACCCAAACAGGAACATATCGATGCGCTCAAGGAGGACTTTGGCCACATCAACATCATGACCTATGAAGACCTCCGAAAACTGGGCGAAGAAACCCCGTTGACCCGGTACCCCCATCCCGCGACGACCTCTGCTGTATCATGTACACCTCTG
>NW_003456426.1:1148363-1150572 GCF_000151425.1 Trichophyton rubrum CBS 118892 | reverse complement strand
GGGTCCGCCAAAGGGTGTTCCTCTCACCCACGGAAACGTTGTCGGTGCTAGTAAGTCATCCGCTTAAGCTGACGAGAGAGGTACATGGCTCTGACAGGTTGATTTAGTGGCGGGTGGTGATTCAATTGTTGGGCCTTATCTCGGTCCCAGCGACGTGCTCCTGACCTATCTGCCTCAAGCCCACATCCTCGAATTCGTATTTGAGAACCTCTGTCTGTTCTGGGGTGGCACCATGGGCTATGGAAGCCCCAAGACCCTCTCAGACACCTCCGTCAGAAACTGCAAGGGTGATATCCGCGAGCTCCAGCCAACTATTCTCGTCGGTGTTCCCATGGTCTGGGAATCTGTGAAGAAGGGCATCATCGGCAACGTCAACAAGAACAGTGCCATCGTCAAGAGCATTTTCTGGGCTGGTATGGCTGCCAAGGAGTTCTTAATGTCCACTGGTTTGCCCGGCGCCGGCATACTAGACTCTTTTGTCTTCAAGAAGATCAAAGATGCCACCGGAGGCCGTTTGCGCCTCACTCTCAGCGGTGGTGGACCAGTCTCAAGAGAGACTCAACGATTCCTCTCCATGGCTGTATGCCCCATGATCAACGGTTATGGTCTGACCGAGACCTCTGCTATGGGTGGTCTCAACGATCCCATGGCCTGGACCAACGATGCCATAGGCGAAATCCCAGCCGCCGTCGAGATGAAACTCGTCGACTTCGCTGATGCTGGTTACTTTACCAAAAATGACCCGCCCCAGGGTGAGATCTGGATCCGAGGTGTGAGCGTTGCAAATAGCTACTTCGACAACGACGAAGAAACCAAAGCCGCCTTCTCACCTGATGGCTGGTTCATGACCGGTGACATTGGCCAGTTCGAGCCCAACGGCCATATCAAGGTGATTGACCGCAAGAAGAACCTCGTCAAGTCCCTGAACGGCGAATACATCGCTCTCGAAAAACTCGAGTCCATCTACCGCTCTGCTCCCGTTGTGGCTAATATCTGCGTATACGCCGCTCAAGACCAGGCTAAGCCTGTTGCCATCATCGTGCCTGCAGAGCCTGCCCTGCTCCAGCTTGCAAAGTCCAACGGCATCCAGGGAGACAGCATCGGCACTCTTGTTCATGACAAGAAGCTCAACTCCATCATCTTGAGAGACATGCAGAATGTAGGCAAGTCCGCTGGCCTGCGTGGCTTCGAGATCATCGAAGGTGTCGTCCTCTCAGACGAGGAATGGACTCCTCAGAACGTAAGTCATACATCTTCTGTTATATATATCATAAACTTCCTTCTCTAACCACGTTGAACAGGGATTTGTCACCGCAGCACAGAAGCTACAGCGCAAGAAGCTGGTGAACAAGTACCAGAAGGACATCGATCGCGCCTACGGAAAATCTTCGTAGAATGGAGCGAATTCCCTTCTTTCAGGCTAATACAGCGGGCATCAAATCTCACATCATCCGTTTGCTCTCCCAGAAGCATCTCACCGCCGCCTCTCCTTCCAACTATATAATATACCACTCAAACAAACAACAAAACAAACAAACCTTACCCCTTCCTCCTTGCCCGACTGTCCAGCTTTCATGTCCAGCTTTCACCATCGACTTAGCTTGCCGTGTACTTAATCGATTGGCCGTATATAGCTTTGTCCTTTTTTTTTTCCTGGCCATTACTCCTTTCGTTTGTTATTCCCATCTTTACATCTACATTTATACCTGCCTCCTGATGTCTCCATGTGTGTTCCTGTCTGATTCCACCCACTTTTTCCTTCGGTCGTCTATTTTCAGTCTGTCCGAGTTCAAAGAATACTCTCGTCGCTGGAATTTTGCAAGACTTTCTCTTTTTTCGTTTCGTATTCTTGTTTTTTTCTCATGACCGTTAGGAAGGGATAGTTGAAAATTCTAGTATAACTAACTAATTATTACCATGCCCGTCTCCTAATTCTCCATCGATGGCTATCTGTTCTTTATGCATGCATGCATGCATGGAGAGATCGAGTTGTCAGTGCATATGCAAGGCGAGATGAATGAGATTAGATGAAAGGAGCGGGAGAATTGCGGTCAGACCTTCGCAGGACTTGGACACTTGCCTAACGAGGCATATGAAGATATCAGTATCTTCTGTCTGTATCTGACATCTAGTTACTTCTTTTATGTATGTATGCGTAGGGCAAGGGTTTGATATGCCAAAGACGGGGGGGGCTTCAATGACCACTGGG
>NW_003456426.1:1144456-1146529 GCF_000151425.1 Trichophyton rubrum CBS 118892 | reverse complement strand
GACTGCTATCTTCGGGGATACCCCAACTAAATAACACGACGACGACACTGTTAAATTTCATTTTGTCTACGTTGCAGTGGCGCAGTATGCTGTGTTATGTCACCATACTCCTTTGGGCGTCTCGTTGGACGCTGAGCCAGAGAATCCCATGTATAATAGTTGGCGCTTAATATTCCTTTCTTGATGTTGTTTCTTTTTCCCCCGAAACATCCTGGTCTTTTCTCACTTCTTCCCTTTTCGAATTCGCTGCATTCCACAACCTTATGCAGCATGGACACCGCCTTGCCTTGTCTTTAGCTGGCAACGGAGGGCGGCAAATTTATGGCGAGCATGATGATGGATGTGCCGATGGACTCTGGTCGGCCGATTATCATAGAGTTGCCTTGGCTAACATGCAGCATGCGGCTTTCCTCGAAATAGCCTTCCATAATAAGCTTGGATGGATGGTTTTGTTCTTTTTTTTTTTTTTCTCTTTCCTTTTGGCTCGAATGCCACCAATGCCGAAAGCTACCATGGTTTTTTATACACCATTGCTTGCCTGACGGCTTCATGGAAGCCATATCGTGATACCACGGTTGCCAGGAGAGTGGAACCCAACCTAGTTCCGCCTCTTAGTTGGCCGTTATTTTCTTTTACTTATAACGACTTTTTTATTGTCAACTATCTCTCTTGAGTTGCAAAGAATGACCTCTTGCCTAAAGCTAACTATTACGGGTCTCACCGGCTACGTTTCGCTCTGTCATGGCGCATAAATTTGTCCCCCTGATCGTATCACATATGGGAGAAGGGGTGGGAAGCTCAGGCGAACCACTCTAGCAATCACCTTTGGCGATTCGTTTCCCGCTGGATTGTCCTACACTCCCCTCCTCATTCATGCATCCCCCCCCCTTTTTTATCTTTTATTTTCTCGGATAGGTCTTGGCCGAATTCCAAGTTTCCCAGCCTCCCCATTGCCTATCTATCCATGTCCGGGGAAAGATAGCTTTGGATTACCTATTGCTATATCCAGACTTGTCCACTCCATTATATTATCAACACGGCACGGCTGGCCACACAGGGATTGTTCTAGTTCAAGGTTCGAAGATAGAATAATTGAAGAAATGTAGGATCTTTGTTTCTCCTATCACAATCTTGATTTCCCTAAATGAGTTTTTTTTATTTTTTCAGGTCTATCTGAGGATTAGCAGTTTTTAGCAAACATGCATGTAGAGAATAATAAGCCAGGACAATCCTTGCGCGAACAAGCCTGGTTCGTATCCAGGAGAAACGAGGAGACCCAAATCTTGGAAGGAGATAGGATGGGTAGAATAGTTGGTATGAGAATAGGGGTATATGCCCTTGAAAAAACGCCGACATCAAGTCATAAGCTAGAGGGAGGAAAGTCTAGCGGTCATCACATCAATTCAGAAAAAAAGATACAATAACAAGAGAATCAAACAGTAATTGGTTGAAGAAAAGAAAGCAAATGTCCCTAAGCCTGGAAGTAAAAGGTGGAAAGGAAGGAAAAAGGGGCCCAAGTTCAAAATTTTTTGACGGAAGAAGCCTTCCTGTGTATGATTTTGCAATCCATCCCTTTCCCATTTTTTGACCAAATGTCCATTTCACCGTATTGCCCTCAAGGTTCCCACCCATAAATAAGCATAGAAAACCCTAACTGCCAATTAATAGGAGAGAAAGTATTAAGAAAAAAAAAGTAGGCGGGTTCATAAAACCAAACCAGCAAGCAAAAAAGGGGAAGTCATCAAACTGCAGCACCTCCAACAATAGTATAACATGTAAAATCATCATTATAATTTTTTTCCTTGTTTTTTTCTTCCTCACCATCTTTCTTGTGAGGTGCTGAAACCCTAATCATGAGAAGCAGAATAGCCATTTCATAACATACATGAAGTACAAAAGTCAACCCGGCGAATCCGAGGATATCAAGGTAGTGTCGCTTGAGGAGAAAAAAGAGTCATCGTTATTTGAGGTTCGGCCTTGTGTGGAAACGAGCATTGAGGAAGTTATCGGGCCTGGCTTCTGCGGTAGCTGAATGTCGGGAAGCTTCCACGGTCTGCAGTAGAAAAGAGGCAT
>NW_003456426.1:1141338-1144335 GCF_000151425.1 Trichophyton rubrum CBS 118892 | reverse complement strand
TGCGTTGTCATGACGCATCAGGGAAACCATTGGCTCGAAAGGCTCGACATATCCGCCATCCTGTGGATCCTGGCTTTTTGTTGTGGTGATAGAGTCATTGAAAGTAGGCATGTGGCTGCGCATGCCAGACGGTTCAATGCATACCTTTCGCTGAACAGCTGAAGCCGAGTTATACGACTGATGGCCATATGCATCAACGTTGGTGTCTTTCATAGTTTCCATTGGATTCATGGAATCGTTCATCATTCCAAAGTCAAACCCAGGTGAAGAGGAAGATGAGGAAACTAGGGATCCTGCGGTTAATGGAGGCTGATCGGTGGCCGTCATTCGTCGGCCGTGGCTTTGGTCGTACGTAGAAAGCAAAGGAGGCGGTTGTCGTGTACTTTGCACCATTCCGTTAGTAAGACCGCTCATTCGCCCGTCACCTGAAGCTCCGGTGTCGCTCTCGGGTCCAATGCTCGTCGTACTTTCACGCCGTCCATCCTTGTAATGGCCGGGAGATCGTCCTCGGACAACCATGGGGTATGAAAGACGCCTCGCGACTAAGATCCACTGTGGCGACGATTTCGAGTTTGGATCACTGACATCGGCGTAAAGTTCGGTCACCAGCTGGTAAAACTGTTGCTGCGCACGGCGTTTGCCATTGTTAGCTGTTGCCTTCTGGAATTGGATTCGCTCAAAGGTATGAGATGTTGGCGCGGTTTGAACCGCCTGAGAGTGACCGCTTCCAAATGCAGAGCCACAGTCAAAATGCATGGGAGACTGAGGAGGCATAGAAAATGCCATATGATGATGGCCGTTGCTTACTGGCCCTGCGTTAAGCATCAAAGATGGTGGCGGCTGTGGTTCGAGAGAAACCTTGCCTGGGCGTCTCTCGGACTGTTTATCACGCTTTGGCGTGTGCTGGACAAGCTCCCGCACCTCGTTTTCCTGTCCATGAACCACCGCAGAAATGGCCATGGCAAATGATTTGACCCTCGGGGTGGTGCCGTTTGAAAGCTGAATGTATGGGGTAGAGCTCTGCATTTGGATCCAGGGCCGCAAAGTGAAGGAACAGGATAGGGAAAAGTAATTTCGCCGGTAACAGGTCCATTTACCGTCTACTTGGAAGAACCCCTTGTGAATCTTCGCGTTGATGTCCGGCCTCACAGGGTGGTTGTTTATCAACAGATTGTGCAAGACGGTGGTTTCGTGGAACGGTGGAGCCTCAGGGCTCGCTGAACTCGATTGCCTTGATGCTGGTGAGTCGAAAACAAAGCCTCCGGAAGCACCAAACATTGTGCCACCCTGTGCATTCGAGTTCATATCCATCGGTCGTGTTGTCTGATAATTGGAGTAGCGGGATAGGTTATTCATTGCAAGTCCGTTGGAGTTCGGAAACACGCTCCTGGTAGGCTGATGGTATTGGAGATGATAGCCATCTCCCCTGGGCATCATACCAGGCGAGGCGGGCAAAACTCCTCCAGAAGATTGCATTGTGGATGGAAGACCTGGTTGTGGTTGAGTGCAGCTACTCCTCCCAAAATACACATATTTGTCAGATATACCAATTCAGAACATAAGGAGGGAGTTTACCTTGCGGCACCGGTACATACAGCGCAGATACACTATGCAGTCTGTAATCAGTCATATTCTGATCCAACTCGTTCCTCGATATACACGGCGGAGTAGTGGCAGCAGATGCCACGTCCAACGTAGCAGAGTACGCGGAGGAGTTCAAGCTGGTAGCTGAGGACAGGGAGCTGGAGGTTGAATCTGGAGAATGCCTGGAGGTCAGGGAGGGATAGGTTGAGTCTATAAAATCCGATGTGAGTTCACTAGCACGTAAGCTAAGAATCATGGGCTCTTTTCTCTCCCTCCTGACTATTAGTTAACTGGCTGGTCTTCTCACTCCAGGGCACAGTAAAGCATGGGGAATTCTCTAGTAAGGGGAAATGAAATTGATAATAGAAGCTGTGCATTCGTGTGCTTGGAATTAATGAGAATAAACAAGCCACGTAACACGGACAAAACAAATGAGGGGTAGAAAGAGAGCAGGAAACGAGCAGATTTATACTTGAAAATAAAAGGGAGGAAGAGAGGGAAGGGTTTATAAATGAAAAGCCAAGCTTATGTCAAGGTAGACTGGTCAAAACCAATGTTTATTAGGAGTCATAAGGGGTGGGTGTGCCGGAACATTGTAGACAGACAGGACAAACTCATAAAAAAAAAATAAATAAAGACACTTCATATATCATAGTAAATAGATCAACTTACAGCTCATGCTGCCCCTTTATCAATGGTAAAGGGCTATGAGTCCGTGGCCTTATTATTGCCGAAAAGGAGGTGGTTGGTCTTTGGTAAGTGTCTAGTTATAGGTAGACAGAGAGGTGGTTCTAATGCCTGGAATTGGTCTGATGCACCAGATATTCTCGTGACCTTCTTTTGTTTTGGGGGATATCTTTAGTAAAAAAAAAAGAGCCTCGCAACTCAAATCGTAGAGAGTCAGTCTCCCTTGGATGTTGCCTGTAAGCAGACAGTAACAAGGTTATTCCGGGAAAGAGTGCTTTCTAGCTTCCTAGAGATAACAGTGATGTTAGATATCTGTTGTAACTGTTGGGAAGTATACACGCACATAGGGGAAAAGCTCTAAAGAAAAACAGCAGGCAGAGCGTTTCCATTTTCAACAATAGGATTAAACCTTGTGCTGTTTAATATCACACCTTTATTGCAGAACCAGATACAAGATGGGTACACCATGTCATGCAGTTAAGGTGGGAAAAAAAAGAAGCTGGAAGCCTACAGTACGGGATTCCACAGTGGGTAATGGAAGGGGTTTGGGGGAAGGTAAGGAAAAATAAAATAAAATGAAAAAGCAGGCAGGGTCACCCTTACCAGTGTGGGAGAGGAAGAAAAAGTAAAGAGGAATGAAAATAAAAAGGATATATAGCAAAAAACGTGGATGAGCCCTGGTCAACAGTGAAGAAGGGATGAAGATGGAGAGGAAATAGCTCCGGA
>NW_003456426.1:1062088-1141167 GCF_000151425.1 Trichophyton rubrum CBS 118892 | reverse complement strand
CCGAAGATAGCCCGGATAATGGAATTTGGCCAAGTGGCTGTGGTGATTGGCTGCTTTTAGAATCTTAGGCAGAGGCCTGGCTACCAGCCTGTTTGGGTTGTCTGTCTGGTAGTTAAGCTTTCGAGGTCAGAAACAAGAGCGGTGGGAAAAGATCGAATGTGCCAGTGTCTGCAGTCCCTCAGAGACAGGCGAGAGAGGCGTGGGGATTGGAGGTGTGTGAGCGCGCGTGTGCGTACGGAGTACGCAGCAGGTATGTGTGAGAAAAGGAGGATGGTGAGAATATTGATCGCAACCACTCACAAAGTATTGATGGAGTCGCGCGTGAGGGCTGAGGAGGGTCCCTTGACCAGGTTGTTGGACGTCATGGGGAGACTATAACCGCCCAAGAAAGAAAAGAAAAATCATAAAACAAGATGGAAGGTTATTTTTAAACCAAAATTTACGTCTAAGGGGGGGAGGGGGATTCCAGCGCATCGGTGTACAAAGGAATGAAGTGCCAGAAATGCGTCCAAGGCCAGACGTAAAGGCAGACGGGAGTGCTTTGGGGGCACATAGTCATATGTATGTACTATGCATGTATGTATGCTGTATGTATGGCGGAGACCCGGGATATCAAGGACCAGCGAGGGTGGAGAGAGAGATGTGAGAAACGGAGTGGAAGAAGGGAGCCAGGGATGGCCAGTTGGGCCAGATGGGAATATGGGCCACCTTGACCATTCCCCCCCCCCCCCCCCCCCCCCCCCCTTCCCACCATCCTAAAAAGCCAGAGTGACCATTAACCAGTAGCGAATAAAAGAAAATAAGGGTCCGGGGGATCGCCCACTAGAGAATTAGCCCTTGTCCAGCGGAAGCTAAGAAAAACAAAGCACCGTCTCGCACCCACACGCGTAATAGTACTGCGCAGTAATGAAATAACCAGATCAGCTCGACAAATCCACTGCTAAAAGCAAAACTAAGGCTGGGCGAACACTTCTTGAAGCATATCGCGAATAAGGTGCAATAGTAGGCTGAAGACAGACACAATGACGTACCGCGATATATGGTGGATGGGAATGGCGTGAGAAAAGCAGTTTCGAAGGAGGTATTGAGAGGTATTCGGTACGGCATAGTTCAAGCCAAATGCAGGCTGATTGATGTTGGTTGGAAAGGCACATCCTTGTTAGGGATCCTCCCCTCTCTCAAAGGAAATGCTCGATGAGAGCATATTCGGATGATCTGCACCAACAAACCTGCAATATCATCCTCACCTCCTTCCTTTTTCCTCTCTGGTTCCCTCACTTCCAAGCTGACCGCTGCCCATGGTAGAATGCATTATTCCGTTCCACAGATATGCTCACTACCAGAACGAATTAGCCTGGACTCGCTTGCTAAATCTTGCTAATGGGTTTCAGTACATACTAAACAGCAAGAGGAAGATTGAAAAACGTATGTATGTACCTAGCTTGCTCCCGATAAGCGTCATACTTTCTTTTTCCCATTTCCTTTCTCTCCCTCTCTCTCTCTTTGCTTCTTTTCTCAGCACTGTTCTCTTTTTTTTTTTTTTTTTTTTTTTTTTTTTTTTTTTTTTTCAAATTCAGTTTGTTGTTACTTTTCGTTTTAGCCTTGACTTTTGCAAAATAGACTTGGGGACCAATAGAACAGCGTGATATTGAGAATCTGTAGGAACCACACATAGAGATACTTCATAGTCATCCGGGCTATTTTTGGTATCTTCGACTTGGTCGTGGAATTAACCAGGGTAGCAGTGGGGAATTATGCGCCAGGCCGGACGGGCGGCCCAATAAGCCAGCTTTCGGAGATGGCCTAGCCCACTCAAAGCCGAATTTGATGTATACATAACAACATGCTATGGCTGAGCATCTGATGCTCTAGGCATTTTCATGAGGGTAACCCTTACCCCCGTACGTTTAGGATCGTGTGCCGAAAAGAGCTTATTTAATGTGGTCTCAGGGTCATGGGAAAGACCAGAATTACACCGTAAACGGGTTCTTCTAAGGTATTAACGTATCTTGGTGTTCCGTACCTGACTCGAACATCTTGCGTTCAGACGAAACATCTTACCTCAGGACAAACAAGGATGGATACATCAACTTGAACGGCATCATTGGTGGGAAAACATAATCACACTCCTTTCGCAAGGTGGTAGTTATGGTTGGATGTCCGGAAGACCTTCGAGCCTCGGCTGAAGCAACATCGATCAGTCTACCTTCCCAAGGTCCAGGAAGAGGACCCAGTAAAAAAAAAACAGTCTTATAGAGGATAAACGGCAAATCAGCTGGATTAGCCAAAGACTAATATCCTCTTTTTTTTGCCCTTTAGCCTTTTTGCTTTGCTCCCCGCCAGGTAACGGACGTTAACCGGGACCACTTCTCCATAAGTATAATAGTTGATATAAACCGTGGGGGGAGGGGGGCAGGAGGCCCCATTCCTTGAGGGACGAGCCAGCAGTTTCCACCTCTTCTGGGTATATTGACAAGGATATTCCCGTAGCTATGGTCCACACAATCCAGGCACCTCACGTGTCGAGGGTTCAGATATACGGGAAATAAGCGTATATATGTAGCCGATTGTATATGTGTCGAAGCCTATCTCGAGAGGCCCAGGGCAGACGCTGCGACGGTTTCTAGCTCCAGTCGCGATCAACAGCCGCAGCTCTGCAAGCTCACAGTGTGCAAGAGGCGGACGAAGAGGGTCAACCGCGACGCCACAAGCCAGGATTGGCGACTGAAAGAAGGAAGGCCGAACTTGGATCAAAACACTAGTAACTCCATCAATCACAGGCCAAACTCCGTAGTAAAATTCAATATCCCTTCTCCCTTCGGTCTCCTCGCTGTCCTTATCTTGTCGGTTGTGTCTGCTTCAGCCAGGCCCAGCTTGGCCGTCGGTTAGCCAGTTAGTGAGAAGCCAGCTGCGAAAAAGCAAGCAAGTAACTTAGGGAAGCCAAATGGGAGCGAAAAGCCAAAGAAGCAAGGAAAAACAAAGCGGGCACCGCGTAACTAATTAATGGGCCAGAAGAACCAGGCGATCGCCTCGACCACCGCCCGGCTGGCCTGACTATTGGATGGCTGCTTTGGCCGTCTGCTTGCTGGCGCTGCTGGCTTGCGAGGACTTTTTTGAGGATGATGAACTTTCAGGCGGCGCAGATGATCGACGTGAGGTTTGACTTGCCCAAAGCGGGCGTGTTTGGCCTGTTTGCACGTGACGTTGCTTTTTCTTTCCCTTTTTTTTTTTTTTTTCCTATCATCAACTTCGACTTCAAATCCCAAAAGTTGCTTTGCAAAAAAAAAGACATAGCGAGTTATTACGGTTCGTTTCTTTTTTGTCCGCCAGCCTCGCCTTTCTTTTTCCTGCGACCTTTTTTGCGGTTTATTCCAGGCTGGACGGCTACTGTGCTGGTTCTGGGGGAAGCTAGTTTGCCGCGCTATTGTCCATGATTCAGGGCCGGAAGGGCGAGCCAGGGAGCGAGGCAGCAGGACGGCTGCAGGTGGTGAGAACCAGCTGAGAATTCGGCCGTTCGTGAGTCGGCTCTCTAACAGCTGTACGTTAGGAAGCTAAAGCTTGAAAAGAAGGTTGTTCTATCCTGCTCGTGCGCGCGTTGTGTGGGCGGAGCTGCTCTGGGAGGACGAGGGAAAAAAAAAAGAAGGTCGTGAGGTCGTATATGACAATGTCTTGCATGTCTGCTGTCCTGGGCGTGGTACAAGCCAGCACCTCTGCATTTTTGCACGACGGCGGTGGATAATCCAAGAAAGGAAGAGGCGTGCTATTGCAACCCTCTTCGATCTTGATTACGGAATGATTCATACCTACTCAGCCTGTCTTTGACTCTCGGATTTCCACTTGGGCCAGGGTAGACGCCTGTATAGTACTCCGTTCACTGCGTCTCCAAGCCAACGAATACCGCTGGGGCCTCTATCCACCCATTCGTCGACGGGTACCTACATGCATCGACCGACTATGGGGCAGGGTATCTTCGCTTGGAACTTCAAGGGCGTCTAAAATCAAGAATCCGTGCATGCCCACCAACTCCTAGCAGACCAGCTTCATCTTCACTCTGATGGAAACCGAATTTCCATCTTATCCTTGACCATAAGCTACGAACTACAGGGCAAATAACATACCCTGCCGCCGAGTTGACGCGACTCCATGTTCGAATTCGATTCTCCTGTTAGGGAAAATGGCCGTTCGTCCGTTTTTTTTTTGCCCCCCCCTTATATGCTAACTATAATACTACCCATGCCCATTCTTCCTCCAATCATCAGTCCTCTCACAGACCCTTGAGCCTCCTCTTTGCCGTGCATCTTTCACGCACTCTGCTCAAAAGAAGAAAATAAAAAAAATAAAAATAAAAAGACGTTGAGCGCTGACTTTCGGCTTCGAGGCAAGGTACATCTATGTGTGACCCTGAGGTTGCTTTTGGTATGTATGTGCCCATTCCGAAACTGAAAAGAAGTTGCTCAGAACACAGCAGCTATTTTCTTTTTCTTTGACATTTGTCTTTTGGCCTTGTTACCTCTCTCAACTCCGTACCCGCTGCATATAGCTAGATCGACAGTTGAAAATTGGTTTTCTCGAAATAGAAACAATTATCAACTGCCTGTCTCTATTGCGAAAGATAGACCTTCTTGCATTGCTGCTTTTCATGCCTCTCAACGTCATCCGAGGTAATGTACTCTGTGCTATCTTTTTCCCCTTATCCGAGAGACTCACTTCTATCTCATATGCCAGTTCTTGACCTCGGTCTTGGGCTAACAATTTTAAACCAGACTGTCAGCAGCCCTTCCCTTGCACTATCAGCAGAAGATATCGGGTTTATCCACCTGCGATTCGATCTTAGAAGTGCTCGAGGCTCCTCAAACCAATTATTATATTCAATAAGGTTATTTGATGTGGATTTCAAATACCTGATTCGCTGGTAAAAACTCCATATGTGACAAATACACAACTTCCACGACTCAGTCTCGAAAGTGTTGACATCCACATGGTCGCCTTTGTATTGCTTTGTACCTTTTCTTTCTCCAATCTCGCAGCCGGGCTCCCTACCCGCCCAAATGTTTTTTTTTTTCATACGTTGCTGTGTCACTGTGGCAAGTGACAACTCTTAAACCAAATCCAGCAGCCGGGATAGAAAACAAACTTAACCCATAACCCGAAAGGCCTCAGTAACCGAGACATTCGCCATAACCTTGCTCTCGAGGAGATCCAGGTCCGTGGGGCCCATCATGGCCATTGTATGAAGCAAGGAAATCAGATATCAAAAGCCTCAGTCAATACCTGTCACAAAAAGCCGTCTTGGTCTGCTCTCGACTAACCACCTTCAATATACCCATACCTTTTCAAAAAGCCACAGAAAATAAATTTACAAGATCTCCGTGACATGCACTTTAGTCGAGCTTTTACAATCAGAGCTCCAAGTGTAAGTTAGTCAACCTCTACTTTTTTCTGACATATCGACCGGAGGCACGCTCATGTTACATTAACCGTTGAATACCCGCTTCCTCATTCCCGATCGGCTCCACCGGAGACAGCCTCTTTTGCAATGTTTCATTCCGTTCTCGCGATGTTTTGGATACTGTCTGGGGACCAATTGGCCTTTAGCGAACTGGTTACATGCCCAGAGAATTGTTATTTGTTATTCGAGGCCTTGGAAGCTATAGTGGTTTTCAAGAAGACTAGGTATCTATCTTTTGGGATAACGGCCCCCTTGCATATTTTTTCCATGAAGGGGGCTGCCTCATGCCACTTTCGCGCAGGTCACGGGTATGTCGACCCGTACATCATATTTACCCAACAGGAGTTAGCATAACTCCTGAATTAGCCCGAGCTAATGCGTGTACACGTTGACCTCGGTTTCCATTTGCCGTATATCCCTTCCAGCTTCATCAATGAACACATATGCTGCTTTCATATGTATCACTCCGGGTTTGTAGAACATGCCCTCATTACGTTCCTCAATCTCCACGTGAATTCAAGTTGCTCCAACCATAATTGAAATGGATGGTTACTCTTGAGATACCCCAACATAGAAATGCTGTGCTCGAGATACGTTCTCGACGTGAGCGTTGGCTCCATGTACAGAGCACGCAAGACAAATAAAGGACAGACGGAGAATGTTGGGAAAAAAAATCCCTCTCGAGAAAACTAACCGCAAACCCGGTCCCTTTACTGGCCTGCAAGTATTTGATTCTTGCATACCCGTGCCCGTTGCATTGTGAAAAGAATGAAATATAACAAAACGGAAATAAGAAACGAAACTAAACAAAGCCATTCTGCTTTGTAGGGTGAATACATGAAACCCGCGTCGCAGAGAGGGCAAGATCAACTGACTACGTAGATCAGGGGAACTGTCGAAGTGACATCCCTCATGGCCTCTCATATCATCTCATACATGGCTCGGTGCCTTGGCAGACCGTCTATGAAGCAGCCTTCCTTTGCCAACAGAGAAAGGCATCTACAATGAATTTCCTTGTGTGCAACAAAACTATACCGTCCCGTCAACGCCTGCTAACAGTTTTTCTCTAACCAGTAAAGAACCTGTCCGACAACACCTAACCATATCCGAGATGATATGCATGAAGCGCGAAATTGATATTAAATCTGATTCTGTCTCACAGGTGCACTTATATCTCGATCAATAAACACACGCACGGCACGCACGCAAGTTGTGGGCTAATATGCGGAATGCCGAAGGGGCGAAATTGAGAGAACGGCCAGGGTCCCTTTTACGTGTCAACCAGGTAGAGGGAAGACTAGGCCCCTGATAGACGGGTGTGCAAGAAGTAAATACCGGTCGATATGCAAATAATAATTTCGACAGGAGCACCTTGCACAGCGGCGTCTTCAAGCCGTGCCTTAACTGGTTGCTTCACGGTATACACCCCAGCATGGACATGGGGCGTATTCGCCGACGAGCTATGATTGGCGCAAGCTACGAAAACCGTTAAAAGGGAGCGCTTCCATTTTTGAAGATCTCGATTCTATCTGCGCATCCATGCTGTTTGTACAATGATCTATCCGTCGAGGAGTGGAAATAAGCGGTGATGTATGATTGGTGATGCAAATGTCACACGCCGCTATGTCAAGGGCAAAGGAGGCGAGCAGTCAAAGCTAGATGTGAGGGAGATGATATGATATCGCTGGGTATACCGTATCACGACGAAAGGTAAGGGTCCTTGTTCCTGTGGTATAACCATTAACTATGCCTCGCAGGTGGTTAACCGTCATAGCCAGCTATTTTCGACAACGTACACGTACGTCTGCTGCTGACTACTTCTCTACAATAACCCAATGCAGCCTACCGTTTAATTATTCCACCGTGTTCCAGTCTTCTCTCCCCCATACCCCATGCTCCATAACGGCTCCTTCACTTTTCGCCCTCTTCTTGACCCTCTTGCAGTTGGGGGGAACGAACCAGACCGGGGAGAGTTGCAAAATTGCCCTGTCATTCCTTGCTTGCCTTTGCCAAAAAGGTGTGTTCCGTGCCCCGTCTGGAGTTGCTATCTCTGACGTTACGTTTTGCCCAGGCCGAGCTTCAACTCTTGGTTTCTTTTCTTTTCTTTTCTTTACTCTTCCTTTTCTTTTTCCCCCCTTCCCTTCTCCTCACTCATGCTTCGGACAAGACCGACCTTCGGCCCTCTGCGATCAAAATCGCTACCAAACTTAGAGAGCGATTATCACGAAGGAGCCAGGGAAGTGGCAGAGCGTTTCGAAGGGAAGATCCAGGCTCACTCAGATCTACCCACTGACCTTCCTGGCCGCTTCAGATTATACTCTCTCCGCGCGGGAGCCTTGTTGAATATTACCTAGATCTCAGTTCGATCAAGGTGCTATGGCCTGCAGATGGACGCCTTGCCTCCTGGTTCGCTCAGCGTCCCAACCCTAGGCCACTATCCGGTTTCGGTTATCCGGCAAGACGAGCTGAGCTCCAAAGCCTGAGGGTGAATGGAAGCAAGTCCGGGGGAAAGTGATTTCTTAGCGGAAACGAATAATCCCGCAAACTCCAGACTCCTCCGTGGCTATTAACCCATCGAGCAGAGGAAAGGTTGCATCTGGGACGGCTTACGAATCTTACTCGGATCCGTATATTGCCTCCTCGATACGCCCGTAGGGGTGACGGGGGCTATGTTCAGCTGATCATATATTAGGATTATGAGCATATCATATATACTCTATTCCATGATCATCGTTGAGCTGTTTTCTTTTCCGCGGGATGGTTTCTTTGTGGGAGATATCAAAGAGGTATGAGGTGTGGCATTGAGGAGGTGCTGGGGGGTGCCTGTAGGTACCTATGCTACTTGATGCAGGAGGCAAAACTTAATGTGACATCGCCTTCTACAAGATGTCAAAGTACTTGCTTGCTGATAGAGACAGACAAAATGTACACATACACACAGTAATTTAAACATGACTACAACGTCACTACAAACAAGCTTTTTAAAGAGGTATCTCCTGACCAGGGGGAGGTGCATAACCTGAACCTCAGCCCTATACAAGACCAAAGAAGCTATATATCATAGGGCTGGACATCAACGACGTCCGTCTGTCCATGCCGCCTTCAGACGTCTGATAGAAACGGCGCGAAGAGCTTATACCAGAGCTGCAGGGCCCTTCTTCTGCCATCTCAAATTGCCCGTTTATGCAGCAGTGACATCGCATACACCCCATATATCACCAAGCCCTACAAGCGGAAACAGAGAGACAGAGTTAAGCCTCCACCACCCTCAAGGGCGTTCCATGGCACCGCAAAGCGTGTCGGTATCATGGTCCACAACCACATGGCGAAAGATTGGTGCTTCCATCCTCAAGAGCCCTGACACGGCACTAAGATAGGCGTGGATTGCTATGGCATGGCACGGCGGCATGGCAAATCCATAGCAGCCCAACAATAAAGCTCACGAGGATGGCACTTTGTGAAGGACTCACGAATATCGAATATCAGAAACGGTGACACCTACACGGAACCATCATCCTCTCCATGTGTAGCGTGGTACATGACCGACGATTGACTTCGAATAACCACAGTAGATGTAAAGAGAAAGGGTGGGTGGGTGGGTGGGAAGGAGGAAGGGGGAAAAGAGGAAGTGCTTTTCTATATCATTAGCATTAGGCCTTTGATTCGCGGAGAATAGAGCGCGGAATGAAATGCAATTTTATCGAGACATTATAAACAACAGCTTTGAATGCCATTTCCCAATGAAAAGAAAAAGAGCAGGAGAGGAAGGGGAGGGCAGGATAAAAATAGATGGCGTCAAGGTAGAGAATTGAAATGAGAGTCATTATTTGGAGTCCGCGCTCTTCTTAGCGAATTCGACTCGAAGAATCAAGTGTCGATAACCAACTACACACTCATTAGTCTCATGTTCAATGGAGGGACCAAAAAGACGGAATGCATCAACTTACAGCCGTCCATCTTGTCACAGGCACGAGCAGCATCACTCCTGTCCGCAAAACTGATGAAAGCAAAGCCCTTGGCCATATTCGTTTCTCTGTCCTTAGCAAGGAAGACTCGCGTGACTCGTCCGAACCGCTCAAACATATCACGAAGCTCTTGTTCTTCAGCCAGCTCGGAAACCTAGTCGATTGAAGAAAAAAGTAACAGATTAGCCAACGAAAATATCCTCACAGAACAGTTCCCAGATATTTGCTTAATTGGAATAACACTCACATTGGTAACACGCAGCGTCGCCAGGTCGTCTCTCTCATACTTGCCACCCATCTTATCACCAACACCAGCACCACCTTTCCTCATAGCAGGAGGAACATAGCTTCCTCCGCTCTGGCCCAGTCCACCAGGAGCTGGCTTATCATCGCCGCCATCCATGTCCATACCCGCACCTCCAGCACCCTCGTCAACAGGTGCCATGGTATCTTTATACGGACATCTGGCAGTGAAATGCTCGCCGTTACAAATTCGACATTTGACCTTCTTGTCCTTCAACTGTTCCTTCAAACTGCCCTTCTCGCCCTCCTTCTCGACCTCCTTGGCCTGAGCCTTCCAGTTCACGCTGGGGCGGAATATAATGTTCTCTCCGACGGAGGTGGTATCGAACGAAGGACCTGGCGGATGACCCTTCTCCAGGCCGAATTTGGCCCATCCTCTTCGCTCAGCTACGCGGGGGTTGACGTGCTCTTTGACGACTGTTGTGCGGATGCGACGGGTGGTCTTGACTTTCTTGCCGTCGTCGTCGAAGCGGTATGATATTACGGTCTTGGTACCGTCTTTGTTTGTAAGTACTTGCTGGGGCGGGAGGGCGTTGGAATCATCGAATTCCTCGTCGTCGGCCCAGTCAGCTGCCCTGTAAAGAGATAATTAGTGTTATTTCAAAGCGAGTACTTGAAAATTGCGCTGTGGCGGCTCTGGGGGGGTATTCTCTCCACGTACTTTGGGGGCTGTGCCATTTTGAACTCTCTTTCTGTAAATACTCTCTCCTTTCACTGGTTCTTTCAAGACTGGCGATAGCAAGGCGCAGGGTAGTGGTTTGATTAAGCAGCTCGACTGTTCGTCTTTTTCTCTACAAAACTAATTTTGATATCAGATTTCGTGGAGTTTATCTTTGTGCCCGCGATAGATTATGTAATCACACCTACGTTAAAAACGCTCCTACCAAGTTTTATACTTGTAGACACACAAATCGTTCTATCCAACGAGGAGAATCGAGTCCAAGATGAGAATACGGATAGATAATAGTTTAAATTGGATATATACAGCGGGGAAATACATGCTAGTATGTAAAGGCAGTCATCCCCCGTGAAGGATCAGTGTACGAGCAATCTTTCAAAGGCCCAACGCACATGAAAACGCCGATCTACCGGCATGAGACGTCGTTAAAAACAAAGAGAACAACAGAAGAAGGGGGAGAAGAAAGCAAAAAAAAAGTCTACAGCTTAGGCTTGGTGAGGTAGCCGTTGCCCTTCTTGAGCCAGAAGACGGCATCATTGACGAGTTCGTCAACGATATCCTTGGCTGGCTTCTTCTCGTTAACCACAGCGGCAGCCTTGCCCATGAGGTGAGGGCGGGCGTTGTCGATGGTCTCGTCGTCGATATCCTCCATGTGTTCAAAGTCGTGCTCGACTGGGATGATACCCTTGCTAGTGAGCTCCTTGATCTCCTCGGCACGGTTCTCCTCCCAGTTGGTGATGTATGCGTTGTTGCGGACTCGCATAGGGCGGCCCTAGAGCATGTTAATAAAAGCTGGCAAAACCCGGAAAAATGGGAGAACAAAATACATACAGTGAAGATGATGGTTCGGACGTTGTCGTCGAAACCGGCGGTGCGGACAGCCTCCTGGTGGTCCTTGGGGGCACCGGCCTCATCAGCAAGGATGAATCGAGTACCAACCCAGACACCGGAAGCACCAAGCATGAGGGCAGAGGCAACGCTCTGGCCGTTGAAGATACCGCCGGCAGCAACAACCTGGACGGGCTGGCCAGTCATGGGGCTGGTCTTGCCCTGGCAGAGCTTAGCAACGGTAGGGATAAGGATGCTGGTAGGGACGTCTCCGGTGTGGCCACCACCCTCACCACCCTGGGCGCAGATGATGTCCACACCAACGTCGAGACACTTCTGTACATGCTTGGGGTGACCGATCATGTTCATATAAAG
This sequence comes from Trichophyton rubrum CBS 118892, assembly GCF_000151425.1. NCBI lineage: Eukaryota > Fungi > Ascomycota > Eurotiomycetes > Onygenales > Arthrodermataceae > Trichophyton > Trichophyton rubrum. Next base: position 1,129,568 of record NW_003456426.1, on the reverse strand, counting down.
GATTCCAGCCGCGTGCAGTCGGTCAACGACATGCTTTGGTGGCACACCGACGGCGGAGACGAATAGCTTAGTGCCGCTCTCGATAACAACGGTGATCAGCTCGTCAAGCTTTCCCTTGGTGTAGTCGTAGCTAGCATTGAAGTAATATCCGTTAGCAAAAGAGGAGCCTCGGTACCGCATTCCAGAACAGGGTAAACAAACTTGGTCTTTCGAGCGTTGCCTCCAACCTGTGGGAGCAACAAGTCGACACCAAACGGAGCGTTCTTGTCGACGAGGTGGCTCTTGATCTCCTCTACCTGCTCTCTCAACATGTCTGGGGTGTAGCCGAGGCCGCCAATAACACCCAGTCCACCAGCATTTGTGACAGCGGCAGCGAGCTTAGGACCGGCCGCAACGTTCATGCCAGCCAGCAGAACGGGGTGCCTGATCTTCAGGAGATCCGTGAGAGGAGTCTTGATCTGTTCTGCGCCCACCATAGCCTGGTCAGTGGTCTCGTTCTCCCGTCAAATTCAAGAGTCTTCCTGGTGTTCCTGCGCCAGGTACCGTCTGGAGGGCGAGTCGCAAACTTACGTGGAGAAGCCATGGCTGGAGAGTAATAGCACTGCTCTGAAAAGACGAGTATATATAGTCAAACGGAGCCCCGTGGAGGTAGCAAGAGTCGCAGAGTCGCAGAGTCGCGGGAGATAGAAGTGAAGAAGTCGACGAACGAGGTTGTTGGCGGCTGGCGCAGTTTTTATCCTGTGAAAAAGAGCCTCGGCTCGACGGCGGCGCCCTGGGGTAACCAACGAACTAGCCGAGCTTCACCTGACTGTCATACGAGGTGCAGCCAGAAAGGCCGGGGGGAGCAGCAGGAAGTCGAGCTGCGCCGATGGGACGAACATGGCCGTGTCCAGCAGCAGGGAGACTTCTTGTAGCAGCCAACTGAGAGATTCTGCTCTGCTTTTTGTAGTTATCTTCTTCTTCTACTGCGACCTGAGTCCATCTCGGCGCCGTCGGATCATCCCTAGTTAGAGCGATGACTAAGCAGAGAAATTTCTAGTGGGCCAAAACATAGATGGAACGACGGCGAGCTTGACGGCGAGGTCAACAGCAAACGGAAGAGATGAGCCTTCTTTGTCGCCTGGGTCGAGGTCTTGCTGGCTCCCTGGGCTCGCTCGGTGAGAGACCTAGTGCCCGAGTCTGTTATAGCGGTGTCATCGTGTAGGGATTTGCTTTTTACTGCTCTCTTCTACCCCCAGCCTGTGCATAGATATCTAGACTAACAATACCAAAGGCCCCCATGTTTGGTTGAGCATACCGTATCCACGTCGAGGAGGCATTATGTTGACTCGCAGCTGTCACTTTTGAGTGTATCATTAAGGAAGTACTCCCAAGGCACGCTGTCCCACCGTGGCAGGTCTTTGAACGACTGTACTCAATACAGGCGGAAACATGGTTCATTTCGAGCATCGGGGCTGAAGACCAGACCGACTTGTTGCAATATTTCCTCTAACACATTTGCTACCGTCGGGATAATTGGACATGGTTGTCGATTGGTGTCTACATCCGCTATGGCCACTCCACACCCCACTCAGCGAGCCTTCATTGCTCTTGGAAGCAACTTGGGAGACCGTGTAACTATGATCGAAGAAGCCTGTAGAGAGATGGAGGCGCGAGGCATTAAGATCAGGAGAACTAGTTCGCTTTTTGAGACTGCTCCCATGTATGTTGTGGATCAGGGGGCTTTCCTCAATGGGGCATGCGAGGTAAGTGGTTGGATCCCGCTTTAATAGCAGTCTTTTTCTAAACGCCTGGGTAGGTTGAGACTTCAAAAAGCCCCATGGAATTACTCGATACCCTACAATCGATAGAGATTGACATGGGAAGACGCAAGGTTATAGATAAGGGCCCTCGTAACATTGACCTGGATATCCTTCTATATGGCCATGAAACCGTCTCCAACGACCGGTTAATAGTTCCCCATAAGCTCATGCTCGAGCGAGAATTTGTCTTACGTCCCCTCTGCCAGTAAGATTATCTGATCTTTGACCTCATATCAACATCAATACTAATAATAACCTAGACTGATACCCAATGAATACCACTTGACCGAGGGGAAAGGCAAAACATATTTTTCCCACTTACAAGCTCTTCCTCCATCTAACCCTCCCCCCATAGCGATGATACCAATGCCCGCAGGTCTTCCCCCAATCACCCCTACAAAGCCCTCCCGTAACACTCTTCTAATGGCGGTCCTCAACGTCACACCAGACTCCTTCTCCGATGGCGGGATCCACTCTTCCACAGACCCAACTGTGCTCCTTGAAACAGTCAAGACATACATAGATGCTGGCGTCTCCATTATCGATGTGGGAGGCGAAAGCACCCGCCCCAACGCTGAACCAGTCACTGAAACAGAAGAATTATCCCGTGTTATACCAGTTATAAAGCTCATCAGATCTCTGCCTGAAGCGTCCAAGATCGCAATCAGCATTGACACATACCGTGCTAATGTGGCTGAAGCAGCTGTTAACGTAGGCGCGGATATAATAAACGATATATCAGCTGGCCTCCTCGATCTAGAGATGCTTCCTACCATGGCCCGGCTGCAGAAAACAGTCATGCTCTCACATACGCGGGGAACACCAAAGACAATGAACAAACTCACACATTACCCTGACGGTGTGCTAGCCGGAATCCAATCTGAGCTAGCAGAACGTGTCCAAGCCGCTGAACAGGCGGGTGTTCGACGATGGCGCATCATTGCTGACCCGGGTGTAGGCTTTGCCAAAACACAAGACCAAAATCTGACCATTCTCAGAAACCTTGACCAGTTAAGGCAGGCAGAGCAGCTTGAGTATATGCCCTGGCTCGTGGGGGTCAGTAGAAAGGGGTTTGTTGGTCGTATCACGGGAGTCAAGAAGGCTGATGAACGCACTTGGGGTACTGCTGCGGCTGTTACGGCAGCTATCAGCGGTGGGGCTGACATTGTTCGTGTACACGATGTCAAAGAGATGGCTCAGGTTACTCGTATGGCTGATGCCATCTTCAGGCCGAGCTTGTAGACCTGAAGCACAAGGTGATAGGTGATACTATTCTTTCGACCCGGAATCTCTGTAACTATAGCGGTATAATATACTTGATCTAGGATAGTCACCTGGCCCTTCCCGTATCTTAGCATTGTTCGGGCCTCATTCCCCTCAAAGTTGATTCAGTGTTCAATTATGTCAGCAATTCTTACCCTACCGTCCAAACTAGAGAGGATTAGCTGGGACAACTCAGTCCTTCAATTTGAAGCCATTTGCATAGGAAAGCGGCCCCTATAGAGTAGGTGTGTCTTTCATATCTGGCTATTATTTTGATTATGTTTGCTTAGTCCCCAATGAACGGCAATCTATAGCCGCGATTGTTGAATAAATAACAGGTTCAATTCTAATTGACAAAAGCAAAGTTAAGGCCTGTGCTGGTGCGCCGAAATTTAGATTTAACCACGCCCGCTGGTTTATTTGGGAAGTCCAGGGGTAAGCGGTAAAGTCATAGAAATGCAGGCCTTATTAGAAATGACAGCCTGGAATTTATATCTCATAACTTAAAGGATCACTTGATAACTACATCCTTTGGCAATTTACTCAGCAGTCACCCTAACTGATGACCAATTCTAACTACCAATCTCAGGAGTATCATTTCAATTGCCGACTCGGTATTAATGTAAATTAATCTGGACATCAAATTCAGATCCCATTTGCACAATAGATGGCTTGATTCTCAGTTATTCTTGTTCTCATACTTTTTCATAAAAATTCCGACTTTATTGAATTGCAGTAGAGAAGATCCAAATCATGCTATATTGCCAGTCTGAAGATATATATAGCTTCTCCTTTAGATATTCTAGGTACCGAACAGGGATTATGTACATCACCACTTGATATCATACTAGAGCAAACTGTTATTCATTGAAAAGTAGTGGTGGCACATATGGACATGAATCAGGCTTTGAGTACGAAAAAATACTGGCAAGTGGAACACATAAAGTCATTCAAACTATTCTAAATACATTTTTAAATCGCCCAACAAGAAGAGCACCGAGACTGCAAGGCCAACATTGAGTGTTCAACAAATACAAACGGGGCGAAAAGGAAGAAAAAGCCCCGAGAAGGCGAGGGTTGAGAAACGAATAAGTACACGCACACGCATTAACTCACTGATAACAAATCGTAAAACACGTCTTGCCCACCTACCACCAAGTACATATTCCCAACTCCCATAAGCTATGATTGGACCCAAGTAGTGGTCAAGAGCATCCCATGGTGGAATCCAAGCCGAGAGTCGCTCCCTGCCTTTTTGCTAGGAAAGTAGCGGACCGAAAAAAACTCCATGATGCTAGAGAGGAAACTTGCTTGAGAGAGAAAGAGAGCGCCCAAATACTAAAAGTGAAATTGGGAATGAATCATGACTTATGGGAAGAAGAGGATCAATACTAGATTTTCTTTAAACCGCGCTTAATACTCAGCTATTGAGATAATGACGGATAGCGCCTGTGAAAAAAAGATGTCAGACTGTGTATATGATGAAAAAATGGAATTCAGCGAGATAAACGGTTGAAACCTCACGTACCATGAAGTCTAACAGCGCCATCACCAACCAAGTTGGTCAAATTCTCAAGATCATCGCCCGCGGTAATCCCGAATTTCCGAACAAAGTCCTTAGCTGCCGTTTCCAGGTCGCCGTAATCGTCACCGGCTGGAATTTCGTCTTCAGGGCGGCCAAAGTAAGCATTGCTTGATATCGATGTAGCGCCTTCAAAGTTGCTGAGTCGAGTCTTAGCCTCAGCCTGGGCTACAGGGTCAAACTGCTCTCTGCCGAAAAACTCATCCGATGAAATACCCTTCTGGTTGCCAAATTTGGATCTTGTTTGCTCTAATTCTTCATCTGCATGAAATTCGTTAGTAATTGAAACAAAGAAACAATGGATGAATTAGAAGATTACACGTACCATCAACTGCAGAATTAGCATGTCCAACAGCACCGAATCCGAGTTTCTTTGGAGCTGGAGCCTTGGGCTTGCCAACTTGACCAAAGCCAAGGCGTCCCATACCCATGCCCAATCTCTCAACCTCGCTTGCACTCCGTTCATGACTTCTTGTGGCTCCAAAGCTAGTTCTGGGACTTATTGGAGTAGGAGAAACTATGGATGAAGCAGATTTTCCCTTTGTGGCAGCCTCCTCTTCAGCCCTTTCAGACTCAGGATCGTACCCCAATTTTGCAATCCTCTCCGCTTCTTCTTTTGCCTTTCTCTCTGCCTCGTCAAAATCAATAGCGTCTGCTCCAACAACCTTCTTTGCGCCCAGCTTAGGTCCTTTCTTGGCCCCAAGAACTGATGTTTTCTTTCCAGCGGCAGCGGGTCCCTTGCGGACAGCTGTTGCCGTCCGGACAGCGACAGGAGGAGAAGAAGCATTGCTCTTTTCGGTGCTAGAAAGTGGAGATTTGGGTCGCGATCCGTTACCGTTAGGCCCTGGAGTGAGGAAAGGGGAGCTGCGGCCTCCAGAGGACGGTGTGCCAGTACGTGAAGGGGGGTTGCTTGGTCTTTTGATGGATGGCTTGTCCCAAGATGAAAAAAAATCATCATCCGGATCGCCAGCGGGCGTGGAGGACCCTTCTGGGGTAACTGCTGCAGCCACGTCCGTGATCACTACCTCCTCAGGATACCTATATTAAGTTAGCCACAAGAGGATTATAAGCATTACACCACATGAGCGGTGCCAAAGTCCATTCAGACAGGGATGCAAGACATACTCTTCTGCATCTTGAGCTGCTCGTCGCTTCAATTCTTCTTTGTACTTCACCGCTGCATTGGAGGTATACTTTATTTTGGAGTCCTTGCTGTTTAACGCGGCCGTCCCGCCATGTGACTGGAAATATTTAGTAGCCGATTCATTTCCGCCCACTTTCATAATGCGTAGCTGTTCCCATTGCCATTCTATAATCAATGTCCCATTAGCATGTGCGATCGACACCGAAGATCTGTAATGGGCGGTGAAACACACGGTCAAGATTGGTTGAGCGAACGAATGAGATATGGACGCCGAGGTTTCGATGATTCGATGAACAGTCAAGGCAAAGGTATATTCCAAAGGGAACCGACGACCACGTCGGGTTCTTCGACCCGCAATCAAAACATATCTAGCTGATGTCAGGAGCCGTTGGAACTGCCAGGGGCGGAGAAGCGGAATGGCGGGGAGAGAGACACGGTACCTTGTTTGCGGGTTTGGTCTTTAGCTTCTCAAAAATTTTCTGAGACTGCGCCTTTGTAGCACTCATGGTCAGGTTCTGAGGTATGCCTGGTATCCGTCTCCGGGAGTCTGAGCAGCGGCAGCAGGCCTAGCAAAAGAGCGAAGTCGTTGAAGGCAAAAAGACATCAAAAAAAAGGAGTTTCAACTTCGAAAAAGCATCGATTCTGCCACTCTGGCCGCCCTCGCCGCACCTTACCGTTTTTGGAGATCACGTGGTATAGAGAGATGGAGCTGATGTAAGAATGATATAAGCAGATGACATAATTTAATTGCTTATGTAAGTTTAAAGAGTTCCAGACGGCAGAAGCAGATTTGGAGCTTTTTGCTTCAGACACAGCAACGACGGGGAAGAAAAGACGAAGAGGAAGATGGTGAGCTGAAGAGCAGCTCGTGGAGACACTGGGAATTGATATTCTGACAGATAATGGTTCATTTACAGCATCATGAGTTCTCCAGCCCAATTTCGCCCGCTTCGACCTGAGTCTCTGCTCATGCGCCTGGCCCGGAACAGCAGCAGCAGCAGCAGCCTGGTTACTCCAGTCCTTATACGACATAGCCGTTATGCGACCCAGAGCAGGCTAGGTGGCTCGAAGAATGGCCAGCCAACGCGGAAGTCGATTACTGTAGCCAGCGATGACGGTACGGTCAAATGGGGACAACTTTCGCGTGCAGAGAAGGCTGCGCGAGCTACGCAGCAGTCTGTCAATTTTCTTGTCATTTTGGCCGGGGCAGCGATGACGGTTAGTATGGCGACTACAGCAGTTATTGAACTGCCTAATACGGGGGCATTATGAGAAATATATACTAATTGGGGTATCGATTGCAGTGCGGAGTTTTAACGTTTCTATACCTCGACGTATTTGCGCCCGACAGCAAGACGAACCAATTCAATCGTGCAGTGAATCGCGTGAAAGATAGCGAGGAATGTTTGGCTCTTCTTGGAGATAGCGGGCAGATCAGAGCCTATGGGGAGACGTCTTGGAACAAGTGGACGAGAAACCGACCAATTGCGTAAACAGTCCAACGCCTGCAAATACGGAAATGCAACGGCTGCTAACCAATCCTTTAAGCACCACAATTGAGAAAGATAGGGAAGGCAACGAGCATATGAGGATGAATTTCCACGTACGTCATCATCCTCTTCATGGTCCATTTGACCGAATTCTCACACCTAACACACCATCACAGGTCAGCGGCCCACTCAACGATGGTGTCGTGTTAGTCCACCTGGTCAAGCTGGCTGGACAGAGTGATTTCGAGTACCACCTCCTCGCCCTAGATGTTAAAGGTAAGCGAAAGGATTGAACTTCCATTTTTATCCTCAGCCTTGTGTGCCAAATTGCACGGCTGAATGATTGAATGAATCTACTTAGGTTATCGCCGAGTTTATCTCGAGAACGCAGATGCGGGCAAGAAGTACGGATCAAAAATTTTTGGAATTCGCTGGCGGTAGTTCATATGTCTTCGGTGAGTGTATACTTATGGGTATGTACGATATCGGGTATCTCTACATGTCATGTCACAGTCCACCTCCCAACTCTGAAGTTGCAGCCTTATGGCATTGGTAGACCTGGAACTGGCCTTCCGGTGGAAGTATGTTTATTTTGTGTCTTCATTTTGGATTTTCCTTACGTTAAAGTTGACTCCAGCGATATATGTGCCTTGTTTTTGCGACGGGCAATTAAAATACAGGGCAATTGTATGTATACGCACTTTGATCTCCGTTTATCTCTCGTGCAAATTTGACTGGCCCAAGGTTGCCGTCAATGGATAACCGCGGAGTACTCTGTACATCGTCAAGATCTCCTGCATTGATTGCTGTATGTGTGGGCTGCCTAGGGGGCGCTTTTTTCCTACAAGGTAATTGTTTGGTCGCCCCTCGCATACATTTCGCCTCTTATCAGCCAACACTTGCAGGGATACGATACCCCGGTTTTCCTCTAGAACAAATAAATTACCTGAGTCTCAGAGTTATATTATTTCTTTCACTGGCCTCGCTTCTGGAGGACAGAGGCAGGCCTCTGATTATCAACCAACAGGCCGTCTGCTATGAAATAGTTCAATTAATTATCTCCATACCCCTACCTGGAAAATCAATAGATTTTTGATATGCTGGTACGCCTCTATAAATATAGGCCGGAGTAAGCCACTAGTCACGGAGCATATATGGGGCCGGGTCCATAAATCGAGGATTACAGATAACTAGTAAGTTATATCAACTGTTGGATCAAACCACACGAGCACGCTGAAGGACAGGCTTCGCCTCTTCAGATCTCCACCAGCTCTTTCCATCTTCCCCCGGAAAGGAGTATCTTTCCATGCTATGCGCCTTCATCTGTACACTATACCCAGGCTCCATTGGTGTAACGTAATACCCGTTCCGCACCCGAGCCGGATATTCGAAATGCTCATGTAAGTGGTCCACATACTCCAGCACACTCTTCTTCCCCGTCATCACCACATAGTCAATCGTACTCAAATGCTGGGTGTACTCCGGCAGGCCTACGCCTCCTGAATGGGGCACGACAGGGATACCAAATTTACGAGCCAGTAGTAAGATGGCTAGGCATTCATTGACGCCGCCAACTCGACATGCATCCGGTTGGACGACAGAGAGAGCGCCTGACTGGAGGAATTGTTTAAATATCACACGATTTTGGCACATTTCTCCGGTTGCAACCCCAATAGCGCCGTGAGGCGTGTCTTTAAGGGCTTCACGGATGGCTGCATGGCCTAGAATGTCGTCTGGAGAAGTGGGCTCTTCGATAAACCACGGCTTGAACTGCGCAAGCTCTTCCATATGAGAGATAGCCTCGGGAACTGACCATACCTAAAGGCACAGTTAATAACTCTGTAATGATAACTATCAATCTGGCTTGACCGTATACTTCTGAGTCGTAGGATCGTTGCTTTGTATAAGTGTGTAGTTCGCTTATTTAGGCGAAAGGTCATCCGTATAGGGCAAATGGTCTTGACAAGAAAGATGACAAAAAATGGGTTGACATACCTGATTGGCATCGATCATCAGAACATTTCCCTTGTCGTATCCAATGGCATCCCGAGCGATTGCCAATCGCCGTTTATCCATGTCCAGGTCTCCGCCAACTTTCAGTTTGAAATAACGGTACCCATCCTGGACACTCTTCTCAAGCAGGCTCTTCATCTTCTCCTCATTGTAGCCGAGCCAGCCAGCACTGGTCGTATATGCCGGAACTGCTTGGTTACTTTCCGCCTCCTCAATTCTCTGCCTCTTGCCAGGCTCCACTTCCCGGAGTAACTTGATGGCTTCCTCAGGTGTAAGGGCGTCAGTAATGTATCTAAAGTCAATGCATTTCACCACTTCTTCGGGCGTCATGTCCGCGACAACCCTTCAGACGGGCTTGTTGAGGGTCTTTGCCCATAGATCCCACAGAGCATTGACGATAGCTCCGAGAGCAAGGTGGATGACGCCCTTTTCAGGGCCGATCCATCTTAGTTGGCTGTCAGACACTAGATAGCGCCATGTCTTGCCCCAATCAGCGGTTAGAGATTCAAGCTCTTTTCCAACCAGTAGTGTTGCCAGCGCATCAATGGCCGTGCAGACAATCTCATTACCTCGGCCGATGGTAAAAGTCTTTACGGGCGATAATTTCTAGTCAGCCTGCAGGAGCGGAACATGAAAAAAAGGCAAAAAAGCAAAGGGTAGACCCGACGGTTTGGGTGAGCGATCAGAGCTGAGAGGCAATAATGACAAGTCAAGGCGCTATTATTCTGTTGTACAGGACAAGGCGGCCACATACATACCATACCGTGACCTCTGTGGGCCGAGTCAGTCTGTAGCACGCAGTAGGCGGCCGAGTAGTCAGTAGCTGCATTCATAGCATCAGAGCCAGTGTTGTCCAGCGATGTCTAAGAGTAATTCCCAATGGTCAGGCGCAAGTCATTAGCGAAGGAACACTATAGGACAAGGCCTTTGGGCACGGAGTAGATACGGAGTATTCCGTCGTGAGTAAAGGGAGATCCTTTCCCGGCCCCCAGAAAGAAAGCAACAAGTAAAAGGCATAGTAACATACAGGGAAGCGCACATCGTGCGAAGTGAAGCCCGTGATTTTCATGCTGGTCGTCTCGTCTCGAAAACTGCGTGTGCGGCTGTGGGATTGCTGTTGATACACTCCGTTTGAACTACTGCAAGATCCCTCTGGATGATCGAAGATTTGGCTCCTTTTTTGCGCTTGATGCTATCTCAGATGTGGAAAATGGTGTGGCAGATATGCGACCTGTCACCTTTTCAGGTTTCTCGGCCAGCTCGTAAGTTATATAAGTAAGCGGGCGCTAAACGGTGGAGAGATGCCCGGTGGCTTCTGGGTCCTTGCGCTGCCCAGGGAAGCCAAAGGACGGCCTAAGGCAAAGCCTAGCAAGGGCCTGCAGAGGCGGGGAGGAGGGGGAAGCGCGGGAAAAGGCCCGGCAACAGCAAGGGAAGTTAAGGCGAGTTAAATGGTCTCTGATTCGGGGACTCGGACTCGGTAGAGGCAAGGTAAATCAGTTAAAGCCTAGGTAAAAGGTTAGAGAACAGATGTCTCTAATTAAAGAAAACAGAATTAGTGGCCCCATAGACATACTTATATAGATATCCTTTCAGCTGTTGGCCCCCTTTTCACAGCAACGTTGCTTTATAAATGTCTCAACGCGGCATTTCCCCTGGTTCCTTGGTCTTGCCGTGGCCGCGTTGCATCCTTGAAGCAGCCGTGTTGCATGCATCTGCATCCGGGTACCAGCACCAGCACCCATGTCGAGGTCAGGATCGTATGCTGTCAAATTATATGAGAAAAGCGTAAAAACACTCGCCCGCCGGCCATCTGCAGCACGACGTAATATGCTCAATAATCCGTACCGATGGCCATCCATTGGCTGCGGTGGCTGTTCCCGATGCAGGCCATCTCCAGGACGCCAGGCGGTGGAGCTTTGACTGGGAACGAGGCGAGACTCTTCCAAGCAGTTAAGTTAGCAGCGAAGCCACTCTGATATGCATGCTGGCAGGCCAAGTTTTTTCGTGCATGCAAGCCCTGCAAGGTCAGTAATCCGGGCAGTGAAGCGAATATATCGGGGTGTCAAAAGGTGAAAGTTGAAAAAGACTTCGCGATGTTTTTTTGATGGCCCGGTACATTGCCTAATAGGGCAATCATTTGCATCTCAACGATTTCCGAAGCGCTGAACTCCTATTGGTCAATAATTGTTTTTTATTTAGTTTTCTTGGCCAATCAAAAACCGTTACTGGCGGCTCATTACTAAAAATAGGGCATAATTAAGAATGATTAGTCATGTACATCTTAAGCTGACCCTAAGCATTAAAGGGGCATTAAGGGGCTGTAAATATTAATTAGTACTTAACGGTTAATATACCCGCAGCTCCATGGAAAAATTATTCTGGAAGACCGTTATAAAGATTGCCTCCAGTTGTTTAATCATTGTGTAAACCGAACCATGAGGTTGATGCTGATCCTTTTTCCCTAAATGAATAACCCTTGAATATAGACGACGCAAATCCCGGGTAGAGCATGGGGGTCTTGCACAAGTCCATGGTGAAAGAGATCAACCGCCAGTAGCAGGTTGCATCCTAGATAAGCCTGGGTGTGCTCTGTACAATATAGGTGTGTATAGATACCCCTGAAGGCCCACTGTGACTGCTGTAGGGACGAGACCCAAAGAGTTAATACTCTAAGACTGTGCAGTATTGAAGTAGTCTGTATAGATCGCTGAAGGCCAATTGCCCATGAGAAGGGCCGACAAATGGACAGAGGAGTAAGCCAGACAATGAGACTATAATTGCTATCCACGAATATTTTTGTTCACATTGACATCTAGATGATGCAAAGGAAAGTCATGGTTAACACTCGGACGGGTCCCTTACATCCACTTTCATGCTATTGCAGGTAGTCATCTCCGACTACAACGCGGTCAGGGCGCTAATGTATTTCGTCTCAGGGGAAACTGACTCCTGGGGTAACTGGGCCAAGCCGGCTCTGTCCTAGCCACCAGTCTCGCGATAAATAGTTCATTACCCAAACATGGCCATCTTCTGCCTCAAAAAGCGAGCCAATCTCTTGGAAACGGAATTGTGAACGCGCCGCCACGTTATGAGCCGAGTCGAGATAAGACCTTTATTTTCCTGAGAGGGCAAGGCCGGCCCCTGCGGTTCCCGCCTCGTAAGGACCTTAGGCAGAGCCCCTAGCTTTAATACCTGAGATGAAAGGAACGCTGACGCTATTAATACCTCTCCAGAAGCTCTTTGGATGGGTATGACCGAAAGTGATACGGTATTCGGAGCCGCCTCGCTTGCTAATATCTTTGGGGTCGTTTCAGGGGAATCGATTGCATCACGGCGAAACCTGCGTAGAAAAAGATCTTGGCACACATTTGTCTTATTGATATCGTGCCACAGCATGCGCTGGAGCAATGGAGATGACGTGTTGAGCCAGTAACTAGTAGAGCATGAAGGTCCGAGAACGGAACATGGCTGCATCAAGCAGAAGATCCGTCCCAAATACTAGGAACCAGCATGTCAGAGCATCAAATGGCCACAAGTGGTGCAAGAGATACTAACATCACCAAAAAGGAGGCTAAAGCCTTCTTGCTTTTCTCGTGTACAACTGCGATGTTATGGCGAATTATTAATATGGCGTCGGGTGGGTTAAGTCCTTTCGGGATAATTTGATGCTAAGACCGAGGAAAATAGATAAAATAAATATGAATTAGCTAATACAAAAAAGTGGAGCCACGTTAAGGTTTAAGTGAAGGTCCAAGCGGGGAGTCCCGTCTATAATGAGACACGCTAGCGGAGGCGCTAGTCCTGATCAGTAACTCTTTACGAAGCGCCTCGACCGGGGAATTTGGTCGAAGTCGAGGGTACGGAGTAACATGCATCCAAGTCGAACCCATGCATATACGCCAGGCTCCGTTCCCTGAGCTACTACCTGTTCAGGTGACGGGGTGGGGGGTGGACGATGCATGCCAACAGGCAAGCAGTCACTGTGCTGCTCGGTCAAGCAATTGGGCGATCTCCTTAAATACCAGGCATGGTCTATGCTGGGAGACCATCTTTCTTCACCCTTATTCCAGCTCCCCACGACAGTTGTCTTCTTCCTGAAGTTGAATAGCGATTGTATTGTCTTTTGATTCTTCGTTTTTGTTTTGTTTTCTCCTTGAGCATGGGTTCATGCATAAGCCGTCAGCTACCGGAGGATCAGGAGGAGCGCTGGAGACCCCGACTATTAACCAAATGGAAGCAACGACGGGCATTGAAGAAAGCCGAACGGCATTTCAGAAGGGCTAGCCCGACGTTTGAAGAGACGAAGGAGATCGATACCCTGCGTGCAACAGAGTACACACCCTTGAAGGACCATGTGTATCTAGACTATACTGGCGCAGGCTTGTACGGTGAGAAGCAGCTCCGAACACACTTCGACCTGCTTCGGTCCAGTATCTACAGCGACTCCAGCTCGACTTCGAACGCAGCTGCAATCAAGCGAATCAGAGAACATGTCCTTTCATTCTTCCGGGCTTCTCCGGACGAGTATGAGCTCATCTTCACAGCCAACGCATCCCATGCCCTCAAGCTGGTAGGAGAATCCTACCCATTTACGCCGCAGGGCGAACTGCTCCTCTTGTGGGATAACCACAATTCTGTTCAGGGGCTTCGGGAATTTGCCCGTGGCAAGGGAACACCCATCACCCATGTACCTGTTATGCCACCGAACTTGAATATAGATGAGGCGTTCCTAAAAAAGTCGATCTGCACCAGCTCCGATAGCCATCGACTCTTCGCATATCCTGCCCAATCAAATTTCAGCGGTGTCCAGCATTCGTTGAAATGGATTGAAGAAGCCCAAGCTCATGGATGGGATGTTGTTCTCGACGCTGCCAGCTTTGTCCCGGCAAATCGTCTAGATTTGTCTCAATGGCACCCAGACTTTGTCCCAATTTCGTTTTACAAGATGTTTGGGTATCCCTCTGGCATTGGCTGTCTGATAGCTCGCAAACAGACGCTGGCGAAGCTGCAGCGCCCATGGGTATCAAGTGGAAAATTCCCTACCATGACCATGAATTTACTTGATAGCCCCGACAGCTCCAACGGGAATGAGAACCGGATTGCGGCTCGGAAGTGGCACGAAGTATTTGAAGATGGTAGTGTCGACTTCTTCGGTCTTCCTGCCGTCGAGATCGGGCTTAACCATCTATCCAGCATCGGCATGGAGACTATCAGCAGCCGTGTCAAGCTGCTCGCCGGCTGGCTCATCGATCGCCTCCTCGAACTCCGCCATTCCAACGGCCAACGCGTCGTTATCGTATACGGACCCCAGAATACCGTCAACCGCGGCGGAACTATAACCCTAAACTTCTTCGATCCTACTGGTCGCGTCATAGATGAGCGTGTTGTCGACAAACGCGCTCTCCCTATCAATCTTTCCCTCCGCACAGGATGCTTCTGCAACCCTGGCGCCAGTGAAGCTGCATTCTACCTCACTGAAGAAGCTCTGCTCAACGCATTCAACCAAGAAGCCGCGGCGAAGAAACAAGAGGGCAACCCGAAGACCTTCGACGAATTCCTGCTTGACATGGGTATGAAAACCGGCGGAGGCATTCGTATCTCCCTGGGCCTAATGACCAATTTCGCGGACTGTTTCCGATTCCTTCAATTTGCACACGGATTTATCGATAATATACCGACTGAGACGGACCTCAAACCACGGCCACATTGCTAGTCGAAGTTTTTTGATGGCCGATAATGGTTGATGACTGGAGGATACGTGATAATGACTTTTGGAAAATTCTTAGGTAATGTTTCAAACTGGCGTTGGTGAAGTACACGGTTTATGACTGCATAAGACACGAATCACGAAGCATTTGAGCATTCATTAATTTATGTCTATTCTCTTCAGCTTATTTCTAGATTGACTTGTCAAATGTGATTAATGTAGTGATGTTGTTGTAAGGTTGTAAAGTTTGCATAGTTAAATTTATTTTTATCTTATCTGATCAGCGAGCTAATTGAGCTCACTAATTGTTTCGCCATTCTTGCTGTGCTTTTAAAATAGGCAAAACCAATAGAGCGAACAAAGAACAGCAAAAAATGTCAGTAGTTTCGTTTCTAGTTTACAGATATCTCCGAGAAGAGAAACAACATATACTAAGAACTAGCTTGAGAGGCCTCTCTTTTCGCTCTCAGAGAAAAACACAATCATACGCCACAGCTTCTTCACCAGAACCTCCGCCTCTTCGTCAAGTGCCTAGTTGAATAAATACGTTAACAGATCTGATAAAGAGACAATAAACAACAAGGATATGGAAAACTTACCCCTTCAAGCTGCTCCACGAGATCCTGAGGGTTACCACGCTTCCGGATATGCTCCTCCACAACATCAACCAGCATCTGTTCCTGGACACCGAGGTACTCCATGATCTTCTTCTCAACGAACGGCTTGAGCTGGTCGCTAAGGACTGCCTCATCCACAAACTCCCACTTAACATCCCACTGCCAGAGACCTTCTTTATCTGAAGGGATCTCGGCTGCGAGCTGCCTGGCAGCCTGAGCGCGCTCTTCATCAGTGAGTCCTGCGGTTTCGGCAATAGAATCGAATTTGATATCTGTCAGGGGGCGTCTGGCAGTTGCAGAGGAATCTTCTTCGTCTTCAAGCAGACCCTCAACTTCAGCAACGGTCCTTCGTTGAGCTTTCTGAGCAGCGGCTCCAAGGGATAATTTGAATCGCTGGGGCTCCTTGCGCGGCTGGGTGCGAGATTCCATCTCCTGGGCTTGGCGGGCGAGGAAGTCTTCTGCCATACCGCGAGCTTGTTCTTGTTGCTGGGCTTCTTTAGCCTTTTCTCGCTCCTCGGCTGCTCTGTCGGCTTCGTCCATGGCGGCCTCCCTATTCCGGAATGTAGCACGCTTACGAATCCACACTCCACGGTCAGCGTAGTATTCTTCTACCTTCCGGCTTGCTTCCGTATCATCATTCCACTCCCGTAACCGTTTGGCCATAGCTCGCTTCTCCTCTTCCGCACGCTGTCCTTCTTCCCGCTCTCGATTCTTTTCCCTCTCCACTGCAGCTGTTCTGCTTCGTTCGCGATTTAGCCACCGTCTTTCCTGATCTAAGGCTTGTTTCTCCAGTTCTGCGTTTCGCTTTTCCTGGTGCCTTCTTTCTACCTCAGAATCGCTTGCATCGGTATCATCCTCTTCCGGAATAATCTCCGTTTCATTGTTGACAAATGATACGCCCTTTTGGTAATCCTTTGGAATTTGGTGTCCGTATCCCTTTGGCCCAGATGGGGCATTTGGTACACTTCTATCACGGGGCCCAAGTGGAATCCCATTAGCGCCGCCTGCTGGTCCAGACGTTGAACGTGACGGAGACAACAGCCTGTTCGAACGCGAATGGCCAGCATTCCTAGCTCGCTCTAGAGACTCGATCTCCTCTTCTCGCTTCAGTCGCTCGAGATCCCGACGATTGCTCCTTTCACGGAACGCCGCAATCTCCTTTGCAACAGTTTCTCTCATCTCTGCAGGTATATCTGAAAGCTCATCCTCCACAGTGATCGGAATGGTAATCACTTCAGCAGAAGTGCCATCAGCCTGCTTTTCTCCATCACCCATGGCCGTGTCACCATCCTTGTCCACTCCCTCTCCTTTGACTTGAGCTGAAGGGTTGGTCAGTTCTGCTAAAACAGCCGCAAGGTTCTTCCTTGCAGTTTCGAGACGTGAATGTACTTCTTCTGGTTCTTGAGTATTGTTGGATTCATACTGCTCAAGGTATTTAAGAGAGCTATCATCGACAACAACCTACAAACTTGTCAGCACTATGAAGAAAAAAAAAGTATTGGGATATTTAAACCTACCATTAGTTTACTCATTTCAACTTCTTCATCCCCCTTTTCACCGTCAGACGGCCGCTGTTTGTCGACAGGAACTTCGATATCCCTTAGCACCTCGACAGCAGTATTAAGACTTTCTGGGTCCTCGTACTCTGCAAAACCAAACTTGCAAGGCTTATTGTCTGCATCAGTTGCCCGAATCCAGCGCCTGAGGTTACCCGCCGATCGCAGAATGCGTTCAACGCCTTCGTCACCACCTGTGCCTTCAGTAATACCACTAACGAAAATCGTGCGTACAATTTCATCCTTTGTCGGCGGTTGCAGCTGCATGATGGCTTCACGAATATTCTGACGCTGCGATTCTATTGAAGCGGCGTGGTGCTGGCCTCCCCTGCGCCCTCCCATGTCTCCACCCCGCTCACGGCCACTTTCATGCGGAGTCGTCGATTTAGGAGGGCCTGAAGTGCCTAGGCGAATTACAGGTGCAGAGAAATTGATATTTGGCATGTTCGCGGGAGGCTGGAAGTTTGGTGGAAAGCCGCCGGGCCGGCCTGGCTGTTGGACGTTGTGCTGCTGCATTCCCGGTGGTGCACCGGTCCCTGGAGGTGCCATACCCGGGGGTGCCAATCCTGGTGGACCTTTTCAACGATGAGAAACCACAGGTTAGCTATACAATGTGCAAATTACGCGGTTAAAGGGGACTAAAGGGGACAGGCAAAGCTCACCACCAAGGCCTGGGGGCGCGCCAGGATAGCTCCCAAAATCTGGCGGTTGGCCATACGGCCCTGTAGCTATAGACAAACGGTTAGTATTCGAAACAAGCAAATAAATTGGTCAGTCTTCTTTACCTTGGTATGGATTATACATCCTGCTTCTCTACACACCCTAACCTGGTAGAAGCAAAGAAACGGTAGACAAGCGCTGTAAACGGGTTCAAGGGGCGGTTGGCGCGTATACTCAGCACGGGTAAGCAGTCATCTCTGGGAATATCCTCTGTGCTGTTTCACTTCACGCCCGCTGTCACTTTTCTTGCATTTCTTCTTGAGCCTTCTTGATGCTTTTGATGGAGGTTTTTAGTCGCAGCGGGTGGCCCGTGCTTCATGTCACGTGCCTCACTCTTATTTTTACTTCGGCTTTTATGTTGACGAACGAAATTAACGACGACGACAACGACGACGACAACAGTACAAATGAAGACGAGGCCGAAAAGTGAGGGTAAGATGGAACATAATAGACGAAATCCGTGCTATGGATATATGCTGCAAGAGTTGCATTATAGAAGGACCACGTTGATTTCTATGAGAAAAGAAAGGCCTCCAAGTACAATGCCATCATTGTGATACCCTGCTCTCGTTCACATAACTAGCCTCAAGTGACCCAAACACTTTAATTGATCTGCTGGACTCTGAATGCGAAAGTGCCTTTGTCGGTCAGGAAGTCGGTACGCTTCAAGATCTTGCAAATAATACCAGTTTTGGATTCCTTGATATTATGACTATCAATCATGCTTGATATTCCGTCGAAAAACATGAACTATGATAATCGTATACACTCCGAGAAGGGCTAGCTCCTTGCTTAGATAATTCTCAGTCATGCGAGAAATTGAATACGGAGGAAACGTTTGGCAGACTACCTTCAAACAGGCTCTAAGCTTGTTTCTGATATTTATCGGGAACCGAAGTGACTATCGCGATCTTCGGCGCGTTCCAGTGTGATAACACTGTATTGATTTCACTCGGATTATTACAAGAGTTACAGTATGGCTCGTTCTCTATCCCTGGCAATATTCCCTGTTACGCCTCGTTGCAGTTGTATCAACAGTGCAATTCATAGACTTGAATATATTAAGCACCGATGCCTCGTGATTTCAAAAAGCGTACAGACATTCAGCCGTGCCATTGCAGAAACTTTCCAAATTTCTGAAATCAGTGTGGATGAACGGTTTGAGTAGCGACTAGCACACGGAACAGTTCATGCACATGTATTCAGAAGATACATCTTGTCTATTACTTGATAGTTTATGGACAAGAGAGAGTTTGCGATCCCGGAATATTATAGAAAAGAGGTCAGGATGATCAACCTTATCGGGGTCATCTTCCGCCTGATATACAATTGAAGACAGGTCAAGACCAAACGTGCGAAACCATGTGGTCCTTCGTGCTTCGAAACAAGGTAAGTACCCGTGCAGATCCGGATCTGTCCCCAATTTGATTCGACGGGTCAACCTGGACATACTTGGAACGGGCCGCTACAATTTGGCAATGATAGTCAAGGAGCGGCAGATGTTATCATGCGATAGAGAGTCATTCACTACCTCGAGTCAGCTAACCTTCGGACCGTTGTTCGAGGGGTGTATATAATGTGATCGTCTGCGCAGGAGCTCAAGAGAACTGTCGTGCAAAATCTCTTCTTTAAATAAAAGAAGAAGCAGAATCTCGCAACGCACATTCAAGGCGTTTCTCCTTGGTCAAGGCAAACATGCTCGACTCAATCAAGTCTGCCATGGCAGGAGCCGCTAACCTGGTGTCTGGCCCAGCGGAAAACACGAAAACAGCCCGTGTCAGAGTAGTGAACAATACCACCAGACCTATCGTCGCCATCTCGGTGATTCACAAGTGCAGCAATAGCCACAAGAGCCATCAAGAATGGGCGATGGTGCAACCGGGCAAAGCATCCATTCCTGAAATGGAAGTCGAATACCCAGCTGGCTCTAGTTCTAGTTTCAGGTCTGGCGGCGATAACTCGTGGCTTGCCGTCTGGTACAGCGAGGACCTGCAGGCGCTCTGGCACTCCGAACCAAGAGAGTCGGTGTTTCCGGTCGATATGCTAGACAAACAATCTCGGGAGGAGATTCAAAGGGTTGAAGAAGCCCTCGCTACAGGCAGCGAGCCAGGTTCTAAAGGCGCACAGCTAGCTACTGCGCTGGCAAGGTCAACGACGGATCGAGCATTTAATTCGAACAGTCTAGAGGGATTAGTGCGTCATCAGTTGCGGGATGAGGATGCAAACGAGGTGACTGAGTTGGTTATCAATACCAATGAGACGATGACTTTTAAATCCAAGTCTGGCACCACCGAGGTCAAGGTTAATTCTCAGCCGGCTGCCGCATAGCTCATTAACTAGTCAACCGCTTGACGAGGGCTCCAGCACAGAGATGATTGATGTGTTGGGCTTGAAGTTGTGAGTTACTTTCTTGTCCAGAGTTGCTAAGTCGAATACTCTTTTTTTTTTTTTGTTTCGGGCAGTGCAAGCGACGTGTAATTGAGCCACGACTGTTCAGGTAGCTTAATTTAAATTAGCTTGGTGAATAGCCTGTTTGTATTGGATGCTTATATTGCCCCTTTTTTTTGAGCTTCGTTTGTTGCTGGCCAGTTGCAGTTGAAAGGCTGACTGGATGGCTTGAGCCTGGGCCTGGTCAAGGATACATGCAGCTAGCTTGGTGATGGCTGGGCAGACGGTTAACTCAACGGCTGGTCTTCGTGTCAGCCTCGCATTGTTCCGTTTGGTGTGTTCATTCGTAGTTAGTATTATTGATGAAGGAATTAGGCTGTCTACTAAAAAAGCCCTTTTCACGAGGCCGCTTCTTGTACGAAGAGGAAAGGAACGGTGAGCAGGAGATGCCTCTGTTCGATCAAACGGACATTTTTTTTTTTTTTTTTTCATTTTTTTTTTTTTTTGGCTGCCACCAATCTCGGGTGTTTAACGACAGATTACCTGGGGGACGGGCCCTAATATGGGTACAGTCAAGAATGAATGGACCGCACGAAAAACTATTTATACCTTCTCGTGGCTGCGGCTGAGAGCCCGCCAGGGAGCCTGAAGGGTGAAAAGGGGTAAACAAATACATTGACATATGGACCAGGACTCGTTTCCAGCTGCGATGGTACTGGCTACGGAGGCGAATGGCTGAACCTAAGCAATTTGTTCATGGAGGTGAACAGCTCGTCTGCCTTTTGCCTGGTTTCAGCCGCCCAAGCCCATGGAGGAAAGGTGAGACGTATAAGAGGGAGCTCGAGGCCCGTCAGGGGGATTTATATACCTATTCCCCATCTCAGAATCAGTCATTCGTTTGTTCCAAGCTAGCAAGCAAGAAAAGTATCAGCACATACCCTCTTTATACCCTCTAATATCTTAATCAATTAATTCATATCTTCGTCAAGATGCGCACTGGTATCTTTGCTCTTGCTGCCCTCCTCGTGAGCGGTGTCATGGCCGATGAGGGAGAATGGCGCAAGGTTGAGCCCCATACCATGAAGGCTCTCCGTGAACTCCGTGCCCGTCAGAGCGGTGGCTCTTCGTTCATTCCTGGCACCACCCAGGGCCACGGCAAGAACTGTGTGGACGCCTTTGGTGCTGGATACGAGCTGTGTGCCAACAGCAAGGTCTGCTACAACCCAACTGAGGGTGATGTCTGCTGCTCCGAAGGCTGTATGTCCATGAATTTGAGCCATTTCATCCTGATATCAAACACCTGCTGACCATCTGATAGACCCCTGCCCAAGTGGAAGCTTCTGCTTGACCAAGGGATACTGCTGCCCCACGTGAGTGGTACTCTGTGGTATATATATATATATATATATCGACAAGCAGGCTGCTAACCGCTTTCCAGGGACTTGACCCCAAGGAGTGTGCCAAACAGCACAATGTCGAGCTCCCTCCCACCTATGGCAACGGCAACACCAAGCCCTCCGGCGCCCCCTATCCTACCGGCAGCACCCCTCCCACCGGCGGCTCTCACTCTACCGGCGCTCCTAAGCCCACTGGAACTCTCCCAACTCGCACTGGAACTAGCACCGGCCCAACTGCCACCAGCCCACCAATCTACACTGGTGCTGCCACCCACAACGCCATCCAGGGAGCTGCCGCCGCCATCGTCGCTCTCGGACTTGTCCAGAATTTGTTGTGAAGAATCCACTCGATCGTTCCCTGACCTTCTCTCACGTCTCTATCTGCTGAACGAAACGTAATGGACGGTGGTTGTCGCGGGGGGTATCTCGTATCTGGCGGGCAAAGATGTACTTAGCTTTTGTGTGTCATATGTAATCTAACGCTGACTTCTTCGGTTTCATATCGTCGTTCGACTCCTCTTCTTCCTCTTCTAGGCGTCTTCCACCGTCTTCCAGGCCGTGCTTGTCTTCATCACTGTCGCCGCCGGCCCCGGGTCTGGACAGGCTGGGCAGCTCGCAGGCTGAATAATCCAAGGATTTAGTTGCTCGCTCGTGGCACCGCTGGCCCGGGATACCTGATCAAGAGCCATTCCGGGATAGAGGAACATGCAGGACCCGGTCAGAGCCAGCAGCAGGCCGGTTGTTGCGGGTGTCTCTTTGTCACATATATAGCTTGACCTGGTCGTGGGTTTGTCGACGCGGGAGGTGTTCATTACCTGCTTTTTAAGTCTAACTGCTGCCCCTCAGCTTGACATCATCACCACCTCGAACTCGACATTGAGCCCTGGTACGTACCGACAGCAGAGCAGAGGACAAAGGCCGAGGACGACGAGACCAGACGAAAAGAAGAGGCACAGGATACAGTCGAGATGCCATTCGCACAAGCAAGCAGCCTGGAGGCCTGGAAGGCCCTGGAGCAGCACCATACCACCGCCGGGCGCCACATCCGGGTCAACGAGGAGTTCCAGAAGGACTCGCAGCGCTTCGAGAAGCTGTCTCGCACCTTTTACAATGAAGCAGACAAGTCGGAGACGCTGTTCGACTTCTCCAAGAACCTTGTCACGGACGAGACGGTCTCCCTGCTCGTCAACCTGGCGCGGGAGGCTGGTATCGAGGAGCTGCGCGAGCAGATGTTCAAGGGCGAGCCCATTAACTTCACCGAGAACCGGGCCGTCTACCACGTTGCCCTGCGCAATGTGAGCAATCAGCCGATGCAAGTCGGCGGGAAGAGCGTCGTCGAGGACGTCAATTCGGTGCTGGAGCACATGAAGCAGTTCTCAGAGCAGGTCCGCAGTGGTGAGTGGAAGGGCTACACCGGAAAGAAGATCAAGACCATCATCAACATCGGAATTGGCGGGTCAGACCTGTAAGTCTCCAGTTAGGCCGGGTACTATTAGTTGGATGCATGCTAACTGATGCTGTAGCGGCCCTGTTATGGTGACGGAGGCGCTGAAGGCGTATGCTGACCGTAGCTTCGATATCCACTTCGTCTCCAACATCGACGGCACTCACATCGTCGAAGCTCTGCGTAACTCGGACCCAGAGACGACTCTGTTCCTCATTGCCTCCAAGACGTTCACCACTGCCGAGACGACTACCAATGCCAACACGGCCAAGGACTGGTTTCTCAAGACCGCCAAAGACGAGGCTCACATCGCCAAACACTTTGTTGCCCTCTCTACCAACGAGCAGGAAGTCACCAAGTTCGGCATCGACAAGAAGAACATGTTCGGCTTTGAGTCCTGGGTCGGTGGCCGCTACTCTGTCTGGTCTGCTATCGGCCTCTCCGTCGCCCTGTACATCGGCTTCGATAACTTCCACCAGTTCCTCGCCGGTGCTCATGCCATGGACAAGCACTTCCGCGAGACTCCCCTGGAACAGAACATCCCTGTCCTCGGCGGTCTGCTGAGCGTCTGGTACAGCAACTTCTTTGGCGCTCAGACTCACCTGGTCTCCCCCTTTGACCAGTACCTACACCGCTTCCCGGCCTATCTCCAGCAGCTTTCCATGGAAAGCAACGGTAAGGCTGTTACCCGCAACGGTGAGCATACCAAATATACTACTGGTGCCATTCTCTTCGGTGAGCCAGCCACCAATGCCCAGCACAGCTTCTACCAGCTGCTGCACCAGGGCACCAAGCTCATCCCCACCGACTTCATCCTCGCGGCTGAATCCCATAATCCCGTTGAGGGAGGCAAACACCAGCGTATGCTTGCATCCAACTTCCTCGCCCAAGCAGAGGCTCTCATGGTCGGCAAGTCTCCCGAACAAGTCAAGGCCGAGGGTGCCCCTGACGAGCTGGTTGCACACAAGACCTTCTTGGGCAACCGCCCTACCACCTCCATCCTGGCCCAGAAGATCACCCCGGCTACTCTGGGTGCATTGATCGCATACTATGAGCATGTCACCTTTACCGAGGGTGCCGTCTGGAACATCAACTCCTTTGACCAGTGGGGAGTCGAGCTCGGAAAGGTCCTTGCTAAGAAGATCCAGAAGGAACTCGAGACCTCTGGTGCTGGAGGTGACCACGACGGCTCAACCAGTGGCCTCATTGCTGCCTTCAAGAAGAAGGCATCCCTTTTATAAGTAAGTGATAACGACAAATGTCTTTGTTTCTCGTAGCTAGATGATGATGACTTGCTGCTTATGCATTTAATAAATATGAAAATTTGTATTAATTGCCCGTGGTCTCTCGATCGCCCTTGAGTGCTCTATCCTGGTAGTTCAGCCTCTAGTCGTATTGTATATCGCAGTATATTCCGTAGATCTTGTTTGCTCGTTGCCTCAGCTGTATAGATATATACATTTGCCCCTGAACACCGCCAAGTCTGATAACACCATGTGGTTAAAATGAACCCCCAGAAAGAACATCTAACTACCGCTCTGCCGTCCGGACGCCCGCAAGGGAGGATTATTGCATTAATATGACTTTTCTCAAGCGGATACTGATATCCAGCCCGCTCTACTTGGTATTTTTCTCCTACCTCTGCGCCGTCGTGAGCGCTTCCCGGTTAACACACCTGGACAATCCCGCGAAACCAGCATACAAATACGGCGATAACCTCCCCATCAGCTGCCTGAACAGAACAATGTAAGCTGGTTCCTTTTTGATTTACTTGTTTTATGAATCGTATTAACTATGAAATTAATCTACAGTGACGATGGACAACACGTACGAAATCTAACCAATTCCTACCATCCAGCAACGATCAACGATTAACCAACCAACAGGTCACCGATGTAGCTGGAAAGCTCCAATTTATACCCTTCCCCGAATGCAATGAGACCGGCTTGCCTCTTGCGTTTCGCTATGGCATCTCCGAAACAATAACCTGCACCATCGACTCGCTCTCCGACTCCCTCTACCACCTACTAGAATACTACGTCCACTCCGATGTCCCTCTCGCATGCCGCATACCTACCGCCCCCTTAGACGGATCCAGCACGAAATTCAGCTCGAGAAAAGATGACATCAAGGAGAAGGACAGGCATAAGAAGAAGAAGAGCAAAAGCAAGGATAAAGACGAAGAAGAGAGCGGGGATGAGCTTTCTTCGACGCCGTTTACGCCCATGACCTTTGCGGTGCAAGGGACGCTCCAATACAGCCATTTGCACATGTGGACGGATTTGAATGTTCTCTTTCACCGATCTACAAGCATACAGTCAAAGGGCGCAAAGCCTTCTACACACCACATACACGGCCAAGTTGTAGCTGGATCGGCATATTCCTTCCCGCTGGCAGCTAAACGGGATAAGGAAGGGAAGCTTGACAGGACGATAAGCGTGCCTTTGGACCCCTGGGCGGCGGGGAAGGGGAGCAAGATTGTTCGTGGGGAGCCAGTTACTTTCACATTTAGGGTCGGCTGGGTGGATGAGAGTGATATCTCTTTCCTTTCGGCACAGCCGCATGGAAGTTGGGGTGCATTTGGAATGATGTTATGGCGGGCCAGCATGCATGTTATGGCCGGCGTGGCTGGAGGTATCCTTGCTATATGGTGGGATCGAACACTTGGATCAAGACGAAAAGGAAGCCGATGGGATGGAGATGGGTTGTTGGGCAACATACCCGGTTCATCAAAAGGGTTTTTTGGATCACGACGTGCTGGTACCGCGTCCAGTAGTACTACGAGTATAGGTGGTTATGGAGGGTACGGGCTAAGCAGTGCTGGAAGTCATGGCTACAATGGCTTCTCTAGCGGGAAAAGAGACTGATCTCCATGATGTCAAGGCGTCTTATCATTTTTTGTGAATGGGTGTTGATAAAATAGATTTTGACGCATTTCTAGGTGGTAACTTTGACATACTAAGTGTACATGATAAAACGAAATTAAAGGTATATTCAACCTTCATAATGCTAGTTATACATTCGACTTCACACGCCCATAACCGGAGAATCCACAACCAACAGCCAAAGATAGGTGTTACATTACCATCCCTGCCTCTTCAACTCCATGCATCTAGCAACCTGGACCTTGAACGATCTCTTGAATAAGTCTCTCCACAGCCTCGACTTTGTGGCCTTCCGCTTCCTGCCCCGACGAAGATGGAACCTCTGAGCCATTTGGTCGGACCTGATCTTATTTCTCGAAACCACACCCTCCAACATAGAAAAAGCAGTCGTGGCATCAATGCCTCTCGACGGGTCAACTGCAATCGTACGGCCTAGTTTCGGGCCCAGTTTCAATTCAGGGTATTTCGGAACAGCACGTCCTCCCTCGTTCGAATTGTTTGCAACCGAGTCTCGAACAGCTCGAGTCACCCGCCCAACGTCTGCATTTTGAAATAGGTGGCGAAATCCAGCTGTGACGTTTGAGCTATTGGGCGGGTTGGACGAGCCTACTCGCTCATATACGTCGTCTAGCAGGTTGCTAATCGAGTCCACATCGAAGTTGTTCTGGCTGGGTGAAGGTGTCTTTTGTAGTCTTTGCTGCTGCTGGGAGTCCACCGGGGCGTCTTTCGGTCTATCCCAAAGTGGCTGGGATGTAGATATCGTTCGTACCGGCTGCCAGAGCGGTTGTGATGTATATGCTGGGCGAGAGAAGTGTTGGCGGACGAGGCGAGAGGTGTGCTTCGAAACCAGGCCATTGGCCATCCGTCGGACGTCCATCACGGCTGGCACAGTTCAATGACCATCCAGAACCCCGTAACAGTGTAAAACAAGCGTCGCCGTGGGCTGTAGCGTCTCTTTCTGCTGCTTCTTGTCGCTGTTTCGTCGTCCCTTTTTGATGCTTTCCTGCGACTTCGTGAAAAAACGTCGAACCTCAATCGGGCAGTCAGGTGGCCGTCGGAGAAATTTCGGGTTTTTATTTTTCCGTCAATTCACGTGACGCTGTCATTATTTTAGGTTTTCTCCAAGGTTTTATCGATAAGGAAGTTCCGATGTCGCGAGTTGAAAAAAACATTGGCGATTAGCGACGACGACGACGAAGACGACGACGATTGCGATAACGAAGAGCAGACGAGAAGAAGAGTAGAAGGAGAGACTATCCCGTGTCGGTAGCAGTCGAGCAGTGCGTGATACTGCCAGAGTCATGTCGTCTATCACCATCGCGAGCCTGCCTAGGATGGCCCGGGAGACGCTCTCCGCGATCATCCAAACACCCGCAGCGGCCAGCAATCTTGCTATCATAGATGTCCGGGATTCTGGTTCGTCTGTTCATCCCCTTATCTCCCTCCGTGCGACGTCTAACTAGGCTGTATTGTCGTCCACATAGACCATGTCGGCGGCAACATTGTCACTTCGCAATGGGTCCCCAGCTCCTCCTTTGATGTTCATGTCCCAGAGCTTATCCGGACTCTTAAGGACAAGGAGAAAGTCGTCTTCCACTGTGCTCTAAGCCAGCAGCGCGGCCCATCAGCTGCTCTAAAATACGCAAGAGAACGAGCGAGGTTGCTTGGTGAGGATGAAAGCGCCAAACAGACCATCTTTGTTCTTGACGGGGGCTTCGTCAAGTGGCAGGAGGTCTTCGGCAACGACCCAAAACTCACTAATGACTACGTCAAAGATATCTGGGACGACTATTGATTATATCCTTTACGATGATGGCCTTTTTTTTCTTGCCAATCGCTTTGAGTATGATTAACGTGTGGGAGACTAGACTTGACTAAATACTATTGACGGTAACGAAGCAGTCGGCATTCTTAAACTTATACATAGATCACGCTACCAGAATGCAGCTCACGATTATAGAACATCCAGGCACAAAAAGGTCAAAGATTCTAGGTGTATATATACATAATAGAAGTATTTACTCGGTGGAATTACATCCGAACTTCACCACCAAAGCCTACCGGCCGTCTCTTGCCCCCACTCTCAGGAACAATAGCCATCGCCTTGTAGATCCTGCCCATCCCTCCGCCCCCACGCTCAACGAGACGCTGCCAGGAGCTTTCTATCTGCTTACGCTTCTCTTCATCATTTACATTGCGAAGTAGCTGGGCCGCCCTTTCTGCAATGCCCAATGAACGTAGAAAGCTACCCTGCTCATTAGGGCCGTAAACTTCAACACCAGGACTAGCGTTGAGAGCAGACTCAGCAAGGCCAGTGAAATCCACATCCGCGCTGAGATCGACTTCTCCTGGGGTTGCGAAGGGCGACACGACCTGGTGATTCTTGATTCCGCGCAGAGAATTGACGGGGATGGTAGACGATGGGCCATAATCAAGTATCAGCGCTGCGCCAGCTGGGGTGCGGGTGGGTAAAGGTTTTTTATCAGTTGGATTGGGTCCTCCTATCAGTCGGGCTATTTCTTGGGCGTAGGTATGACTTTCCGGGCTGATCTCAATGGTTGATCCACGAGTCGACTTGAGGGCCTTGTACCGAGGTGACATTTCTGGCATGACGAGCGATGCTGGAGTAGGAGACTTTGCGAGTGCTAATCGGAACTCAAGCTTCTTGTCGTTCTTGTCGTTACCGTAGTCGCAGTCGGGCTCGCGTTCTGCCTCGGGGTTTGTAGCAACAACCAACTCTCTCCATTGTGTTCCATTTAGGGGTAGCGAAGGTTGTCGAAGTTCAGCCGGTCCAGTCGGTGTATTGATTGTTTCTGGAGGAGGGGAGTGAACGGCTTGGAATGCATGGATCGGAAGGGCATCGAAGAACTCGTGAGCAATGATGAATGGCGCCTTATCCTCGGCTAGTATCATCGTTAGTTTGTAGTTTATTATGGGTTCAGACAAGGATAGAAGTACTCACTCTGAGTCAATATGCGTATATGCTCTGTCCAGTACACCGGTACTCCTAGGTGAATACTAATGCTTTTATAGCCGATATCGCACTCTTCCATCGGTGCATCTCCGCAAAGTGCCTTCTTTTGGATATCTCGCAACGTTGGACTAGCTTCTATCATATACACTCCCTCAACACTCGAAGCAAACCCTTTAAAGTTCCTAACCGACTGATACGTATCCTCCATCAGTTGCAATTTCCATGCTCATTAAGTAAAGAAAAACTTACTCGTAATATATCCGCCATCAATGTTCCCTTGCCTGGCCCAAATTCCATCAATTGGACTCCGCTGCTACGTCGCCCCTGAGACAGCCATTCAGTCACTATCCATATTCCTAGCAGCTCGCCAAACATTTGAGATATCTCCGGCGACGTAACGAAGTCTCCCTCCTTGCCAAAGACATCTCTGCCAGGTGTTCCACGGGATGTATAGTAACCACCTTCATCGGAAGTTAGACACTGACGCATGAAGGCCGCAATCGAAATCGGTCCCGTAGTCTACATCAGGAATAAAAAAGATTAGCAAACCAGCATTCCAATCTGACTTATAAACTGTATTCAAGGAGTAGCATGGAAAGAACCAACATTGATTGCATCTGTGATTCTCTTTGCCAGGGGAGTCGACCATTCCCGCTGCGAAGCCGGCTTCAACGTGGATAGACACCGCCGGCCGTTTGGCACTGCCAGCCGCGCGGGTCGACTGGCATTTGCCAATCGGTATACTATCCTAGAGGCACCATTGCTCATCTTTCGGCGATGAGAGGTGCTGTTTCGACAAACTGTGACCTCGAGGAAAGCATTCAAGATCTCAAATATCCAAGAACAACAAGCATGCCTTCCCGAGCGGTCGTGCTTATGTAAGATTCGACTTCGGCGTTTCTAAGCGCAAAAAGGAACGTTTGGGATACAGAGCGTGGCAGAATTAGCTTCTATGCAAAGGACTCTTTGATTTATTCTCAGCCTTTGGCGCTGAGCCACTAGTTTACACGCTAGTTTATATATGGTTACTATATTATTTACCCCTGCTCATGAGCTTAGCTGTATGGTATAACCATTGTCATGACGCGATGTATGATACAGGGTCCCTATTTATCTCTAGAAAGTTCGCTATAAACTCAACAAACTCCGCCGAAGATCTGGCGTTTCTCTTCTCTACAAATGTAATTCAAGTGGGAAGAGTACCAGCAAAATTCAAGGGCTTATTATACTGACGTCTCCTTATACCACTCTATAACTAACCTAGGTACTCTGTATTCATGGCAAGTGCGTACACTCGTGATGACTCCCCATCCCAACAAGTTGACCACCATTACCAGACGGAATACGCCCCTACACCTAGTTATTCCTATAGTATCCTTTCTCCTTTAGTTTATAGCACTATCGCGCATGACCAGCCCCTGGAGGAAGAAAGTTTGAACTCGCAGCCGGTATCTTCTTACCCAGAGAAGCTCCCGTTGCTTCGACTGGACCAATGGGATGAGACAAGGGTATATGATGAGCAACCTCCGAGCTATATCCACTATTCTATTGAGTGGAAAGTAGCCCTGAATAATAGGGTTGTGATAAAGGACACAGAGCAGGATTTGGTCCTGTCTCCTAGATACCACTGGCAGCTTTTTCTGAAACCAAGACTGGAAAAGCTTCTGCACAAGAAGTTCTCGAGTACCCGGCGAGTTAGGTCGGATGATACCAACGTCGTTGTATCAATAAATGATTGTAGCCAACGAGATCTGACTAGACGGTTTGATGGAACTGATGTTGATTGGCCGGCTATAGAGAAACAGCTCCTCTTATGGGGGGATCTATTCCGAGCAGGGAAGAAACTCAGGCTTAGTATTTCTTTTAACTATATAGAGGACAGTCGCACCTCTGGTCCTGTCCCGAGAAGAGGTGGTAAAAGAGGCCGTACATCAGTGACTAATAGGATGCTTGCTGAAAGAGAAGCACAAATTGATGCAGAGGAAGGCAGCTGCGGGCAGCGATCCGTTTGGCGGGAAGTATATAACTTGATGTGCTGCCCCGGTCCACCATGCCGCTTAGGGCCACACTGCTGGCAGGACCCAGAAGGGAAACACTATAAACTCAAGACACACCATCTTCGGAATCTTGTTAAGTACGCTGGCGTAATGCAGTCACATGAGGACATGCCCGACATGATCCGGAAAGAGTTATATTCAGAGCATCAACCTGCAAAGCGGCGGAGAGAAGACGGTTCACTAACAAACGGGACACCTATCAACATCAACGTCTTGCCCACTCAGCCTTTATTTACTCCTATGCCAGCTATAACGCAGACATCACCTTCGCCTTTAGATAGACGTCATGCCGATGTTCTCGACATCCCAGGCCCCCGAGACGATGCTGTTAAGCATTACACCGAGTGGCAGCAGCTAAAGGTGACAAATGAAATACTCAAGGCCGATTTTCAAAAAGCCTGCGATTTGGCGCTGGCAAATGGTCTTGATCTTGAACAAGTCTACAAGGATCAAGAGCCAGACTTCTTCATCAAACAAGGTGTGAAGATAGGTATTGCCCGACGCTTCGTGGACGACATTGGTGTGTGGGCCACGCGTCATGAACCCGATTTTGATGAGTGAGTGTCGACAGCAGATCCATGCCGTAGGCGGTAGGGTGCCGGTGTCATTTACTGTACTTCTTGAGAAACGATTTGTTGTTTTTTTGTTTATACATACGTGGGAGGATAGAACCTGACATAAAGATCCAATGGAAACTCAATCTATAGTCACATTTCCTAGCCCTATTAAACCCTATTTTAAAATGTGATAAAACCTTCCCAGAAGTATATATGACCTAGGACAAGAGTCCCATTAGTTTCGGCTATTTAATATATATACTAATATTCTTAAGGCAGCTAAATTATATCTTTACTCTGTAGTCTCACCCACTAATCCCTCGATATAGGTACTTTAATATTGTATCTCAATAATTTATATATAGTGTGTTGTAGAATCAGCTTGACGCCTCAATACTCTTCGCTCTTTATTAAATACTATCCTAAAATAAGCTGGTATGCATACAGTTAGTATTTAAAAGACTCTTACTATGAATTATATAGTATCTAGAAATTACACAATTAAGGTCTGTAATTGTTATAGTTATTAAGGAATTTTTTGCTAAAGTGAAGGCGTCTATTAAAACTGATAAGTCTATAAGATGGACCTGAGCCAACAAAGGGTTTGGTAATTTCCTTGAATGCTATATACCTAAATCGGGCAGAAAGTAGGCATATTGGTACAGAATCTAAATCCTTGGGCAATCGCCAACTGCATTAACCCCAAGTTGTCAACCCTATAACCCCTATAAAACCCTTTCCCGTTTACTAGATGCTTTATAATTTCTCCCAGTCATCCATAAATAGCAAGACAATCTTTTGTAGCTTCCCTTTCTTCTGATAAGTCGACAAATTGTTTAACAGCCTTTATACCGGGGTGTCCACTATTTATATAGTTTTGGGCGACGGTTTTGAAGTGGGAGTGTGCTTTATCCCTTTCCTCTTTAGTTGTATTTCCTGAATCTAAACGGTATGATTGGGCCGCCAACTCGAAGTCATTACAGGCTTCCTGTATATGCGCTGGGACGCAATGAATGCCCATCTTCGAAGGATTTTAGTTGAGGATGAAAGATTAAACTGAAAACCAGATTTGAAAATAATGTGATATTTGTGAATAGTGCTGAAAGACAATTGAGGGGTGGAGGTTAAATTAAGTTGACTATCATGTGATTAGCTAATATCGGAGCCTCGTGTTTGAGCTGTTTGGTACCAAGTCCCTAGCTCATATCGCTTGGGGACTATCCGGCACTGGCCCTGCTACACCCCCTCTACAACAGATATATAGCTGATAGATAGCCACGCTCACTGCTGAGTATGATTTTCATTCATTTTTTACCTATATACTGCCCTATTTTGATAGTTTGTAAGGCTCTCTAGCATTTCATTGCTTTTTATCTTTGAAAATCTGAATTCATTAATGGCGGCTTCAAGTCAGGTTATGTAGTTCTTCGTTTGTGGGAGGTCCCAGAGATACATAAAGATGATACTAGCACAGCATATCCTTACACGAGACAGAGTAATACAGTACTAGCTATATCTCTTCTATCTCGATGCCGGCATGTCTAAAATGCCCTTCGGCACTTTGTTCTCTTGATCCCACTGTATCGACGCACTACTTAAGAAAAGAATCAAAGCCTTCATCATTGTGTTCCACATAGAGCTGCCAGTTCCGCCTAATGAAGCTCTTTAACTCGGCAAAGAACTCTTCGATAGGATTTAGGTCGGGCGAGTAGGGAGGTAAATATATCAACTTCACTCCCTTGTCAGCACATAGCTTCTCAATCTGTTCAGAATGATGGAAGGATGCGTTGTCCATGATTAGCACAGACTTAGGGTCTGGCCATCTACCGCAGTGCTCGAGGAGCTGCTCGATAAAATCTTCAAAGCGAGAAGCATCAGTTGTACCTTGGAAAATCCGGGAAAGAACAATACCATACTGGGCATATGCAGGCAGTATCTGATAGCGCTGCCCACGGTGAAACCGAGAAACTTGGGTTGGCGTCACGCCGACGGGGGCCCAACCTGTCCGTCTTGATCCAACCCGTTTATCGCAGCCGGACTCGTCCACGAAAACAGGATGGTACGAGCAAAAGCTCGAAAGGTCATGGAGATAAGAGTCTCTCAGGTCGGCATTACGCTCCTTTGCTACCTGCCTCGCAACTTCCCTAGACCAACCAATGGAAGCAAGAGCGCGGCTGAGAGTGGAAATGGTCACAGATACGTTGAACCTTTCACGGATAAATGCTGCCATCTCATCCAGGTAAAGCCCTGGATTTTTGATAAGCTGGTCGCAAAGGTGCTCGTTGTTTTCGTCGTATTGGAGTTCACGATGCCTAGTTAAGACTTCTTCTCCAGTGATTACCGACAACGCGAGGGAAATGCTCTCAGTAATGAAAATTTTGTCGTCAAGGAGCTCTGAAAGCTCCTTACATAACTAATCGATTATAAGTTTTAGCCAGTTTATATCTGTTGTTAGCCTTTCGATTCCATTCGTCTTCTTCTTCTGTCAGAGCAGGTTTGTTGTCAAAAGCGACTATTTCGACTCTAATTGGGGTCACTTGACGAAGACCATATTTTTCTCCAGGCTGATGATTCTCATGTGTAGAGACTGAAGTAGTTTCCATTACGTTCACTAGTCAATCTGGGCGAGTCTGTATGAGGCGATGGGTCTTTGAATGGGAATGAAGTGGTTGACAAGATAATGCAATGATGGTTCGTTTCGGCGTATTTACTAGACTCGAGAATAGCAGATGTCGCGAGAAATTCAGTGTTTTGATTGATGGGCACACGTCATCGATTTGCCACGGGTCCTCTAGCGTAAGTTTCGGAAAGAGCGGAGGCTCTATTGCTGCCACAGTCTATTCTCACGATTATATGTTATTGCGTATTAAAATTGAAGCTTTAAGCATAAAGAATTTTCATTGGGCCCTAAGTAGCCTAAAAGTTATTGCTGACAATAGCAGTGTAGGGGTGGGTATGTACGAGCAAGGCTGGCCACCCACATAACACCAGGATACTCGTTCATTGAGCGGCGTGCGGGGTAATAATATAAATTTTAAACTAGCCTGCATGAGAAATTACCGCAGGGCGGCCAAAGGAGATAAGTACGCTATAATATATTGTTGGGTGGGTTGTGATATAGAATCCTTTGAATTTCCCAAAGAAGCGTAATGTTGATTATTGATACATACTATCACAAAACAAAAAAAATCTCCAAAACAACCATATCCAGAATTGCAACTACACGGAACCCTTAGTATAGGTTAGACTACTCTCAAGAACCCTATCTCATCGCCGTACTAACTGAAATAGGGTCACCTCCCGTTGTGTAAACCATGCCCGATAAGTCTGTCGAAGGGAAAGGCAAGGGAAAGGATGAGGAGCCTGTTATCGGAGAGGCATCTTATGGAGTCATAGCACCACCAGCGGCGGCAAATACCGTTATATCTTCCGGAAAAAGATCTCAAGAGAAGCGAAAGGAAATCAACCGTGACATGGCATTTCAAAAGCTGATGGGAAACCAGGGAGCCTCGGGGGACCAAGGATCAAGTGGCAAAGAAGAGCGCTAGATTTGCGCTGGTTCGCCGAAAGCTTGTCGAAGTTTATTGTCATATTCTTCTTTATCTCTTATCTTTCTCTTGATAATATCGGTGACATTAAATGCCCAGTGAGATGTCATTACAAGCCCGTATTGATCTTCGTTATATATGCCTTTCCCGAGTCTCGACTGGATTTTATCGATAAATAAACGAAAGATAGCAGTGGGGTTTTGTAGGGCGAGTGAATACCAAAAGGTACCTATCTCCCATCCTCTCGTCATGATTGTTGATAGCTGGGGTTCTTGTTTGGTATCAAGTTCTTCCTGGGCTAAGACTTGTCCGAATTCCGTCCACATCTTTTTATATTCCTCCTCGTCAATAGTGTCGACGAATTGACTTGCAAGCCAATAAGGCGGATGAATCATCTCGATTGGTAGCGAACATCCCCATTCAAGGTCTACGAGTGAGGTAATGTTCCACATTTTGTCGACAAATATATTGCTCTGATGGAGGTCAGTTAGAGAGAATACAAATGGACCTCGGCGTAAGTCTCGCCGGAAGAAGAGAGGAATAGAGGTACGCATTCCTGTTAATGCCGTCGCCTGCTGCATGAAGTCTGAGCCATTATTAATAGCGTTCGGTTGATAGAGTAGGCGGCTATCGTGAAGGCTCACCATATCAGTGGCGTAGGAATCAGTGGTCGAATATGTATAGTCACGCGCAATGTCTATTGGAATCCCCTCATTCTCTAACTCTTGGATTTCTAGAGTTAGCGGCCGGTTCGATAAGGAGATAAAGCCGTTATTATCTATAACAAATGATCCAATGCGTGGTAAGGGAGCACGGGCAAGGCTCAGCATTATACTGGCCAGACCCTTAAACAGCGTCTTCCGTAAGATAGCGTTATTCGAATTTTTAAACCAAGTGTCTGAGAGCATTATTCCTTGCTCTGGCTCAATGCATTCAATTAAAATGTATCCAGAACCAAGAGGCGTTGCAATAGAAGACGGATGACGGATATATTGGGAGGGAATCAAGGGCTCAGACCAAACGAATCTACCGATCCATAGATATATCTGTCGACGTATGTGGTGGTAGTATCTGGTAAGGAACGGCAAATTCTCTAATATAGTAAACTAGGACCATTAGCTAATTTCGCTGGAATGCAACCAAAGAGAGACCTACCGATTCACCAGAGGAAAGTGAAAAACCGTAAAGCTGTGGGATAGGAATATCAGGGTGACGCTCTTGAAGCCACGCATAGGTGCCAGCCTCACATCTGACCTTTTCATCAGCATTGCCTGGCCTAAATGCTTCGCCAACTTTATATGGAAGAGGTAGCCGTAGAAGAACGCGGTTTCCACGTTGCTTTCTCGTCCAGCCTCGAATAGTAACGGGGATACATAGGTTGAAGCTACCGCAGAGCCAGCTACTTGTTGAACCTGCGATATCGCACCTTGAAGGGTCGACGTTTAAATGATGAGCAACGACGTCTTTGATCCATTTGTCTTTGCTCGTAAGCTCGGCGATAAATTGGTTCTGCTTCTCAAAGTATTCAAGGCGGTGGAGAATATTAATTTCCTTATCCTGGGCGGCAGAGTAGGAAATCTCTTCTCGGAGAAGTCGTCGTGTCATAATAATAGTCTTCCAAAATACAACAATGACGATCTAGCAAGTGTCAACAAAGTGATCGCGTCACGTTGTTAAGGGTGAAATCGTGCCTGCTAATGATATCGGGTGATGAGGTCTGGGCCTCCGAAAGACAGGAGTATTGTCATAACTTTGTTCATACCGTACAGCTAAGCTCATGAGCAGGGGTAAAAAATACAGTAACCATATATAAACTAGCGTGGAAACTAGTGGCTTAACGCCTGAGGCTGAGAATAAATCAAAGAGTCTTTTGCATAGAAGCTAATTTTGCAACGCTCCTCTGTATAAAAAGAACAGACGACCATGAGATTTGGCTGATGTGCGGGAATGACATGCCAGATCTCGGGCACCAAGATGAAGTCTCCTTCGCATCGGAAGAGCCTCTATTTGACAGCGCACCTCCCTGTCACCATTGCGGTGGCCTTGAGTTGCTAAATATGGGCTGCCAGTTGTGCACAAGTTTCATCAAGCGAACTACACCCGGAGGTCAGACGGACATTGATCTTATCATGAGAAGGATAAACATGTGAAACATGGGAGGGAAGGCCATGTCGCACAATATCACCCAGCCAGGGTGCTATCATGCTTTGGGCTGCTCTGGAAGACGTTTGATCAGCTGAACAGTACTTAGCGGAGTACGAGTGCCCCCAGCACCAACATGCATACTCCTCCGTCGCGGCATTTCGTCGCAGTTAATTCGCTGGCCGAGTAGCAAACTTCCCATCACGTTTACATGTCTTTGGTTTAGGTGCAGGGAATTCTAATGTGCTGCAATAAACGGTTCTCTGATACCAATATTATTTACCGCTTTATAAGTGACATTTTGGAAAGCGTGTCCATTTGACGTTTGGAGGCCACCATCCCGGCATTGAAACCATTTGAGTTTGCTGGCAGAATTGTCAGTTGAACCGTGGGTTGACCAAGTTTTGACCTACCAAAGGCTTATCCAAACGTCCAGGCTCATGAAGAGGATGGGGGCTAGATGCAGCACCTTGCACGGGACTGTCTGGGGACTGCTGAGAGGCCATCAACAAACCACTAAGTGGCAAGTTCATTCCTCTGGTTTGTGGGGAGCGTATCTGGGGAAAACGGAACCTGTCCGGGAGTGGCGCAAGATTGGGGAGGATTTGTTTCTGAAGTTTGACTGAGAGTCAATTCCTAGCAGGTGGGATAGGTATCTTGATGACATGTTTATTGACGCAATAAATTAGCGAATACCTCTTATAGGAGCCTCTTGAAGGACAATAATGACGTCTAACTCGTCAAATTATGAATTCATGTCTTCAATTGGGCTTGAGCTTTGAGGTTTGTTACCTGCTTAACAGGCAGGACATTATGGTTTGTTGTCTTTAGACCTGAGTTTCTTTAGACCTGAGTTTCTGACCGTTGCATCATAACAACCACATTCAATGGCCTAGGTCATAGTTTCGATAGACGAGGGACATACTCTGCTTTCGTAATCTCTTTATTATTATCATCAAATTCACCGTTGTTTTGGCATGGCTGTTGACTCGTAAGATGAAATAGTGATATTCATACAAAAGCAAAGAAGTAAATGTCCCCGTCAGATGGGTTATTGTTGTACATAGGTGCAAAATGCAGAGATCAGGCGATAGCAGAGTTGTTTACCAATCGAAAGCTCTCAAGAACATCCAGTATGAGATCCAACGCTGCCGCCCTAAATGAGTGGGCCAAAGCATAGAATAGTTACTAACGTCTCCGGGTCCTAAACGGCTGCGAGTCAACCATCATTGTATCATACAAGTCAGGCTTGGTTGAATTGTGCTGTTTTTCGCTTTGTCTCCGAGCTCTTCCCCAGCTCTGGCTGTTGTTCCTATGGTCTTGGTCATATGAATTGGGCTGTTGCTGCCGTGGCTGTTCTGCTGGGTCTGCAAACCCAAAACGACCATCTTGAAACTCCGCAGGACGACGATTTTCACGGCGCTCCTGGTCTGCCAGCTCACGACTACTGTCAAATGCCGATTTGGTCCTGATAGCAGAAGCAGAGTTCGCTTGCGCTAGGACTGTAGCCGGGTTAGCTGTATCTATCCGAACTTGAATAACCCTTCCGTCTGCCTGTACTTTTACGTTAGTTGGGACGTCAAGGCATAATATAGTGGAGATAAACCAAAGTTGGGGCAAACCTTTTGTGAATTGAAGGCCGCCACAACGCTATCAGCTCCTCGTCTTTCAGCGAATACCATCAGTGCTGTTACGGAGGGGTATGACTTTGTAATTCTGCATTGGAGAATATCCCCTCCAGTGGGGCTGAACGCAGCTTCAATGTCCTCCGCAGTAGTTCCAGGAGCAAAGTTACTGCCAATGACGACACAGGGGCCAGATGCACGGCCTTTAATATTCAAACCAGGTCCTTGTGTCTTCGTGCGATCGGTATTATCAATTATTGGGAGAACGCCCGATAGTAGGCGACTCTCTCTGGTTTGCCGTGTGGTTGTAGGCTTCACCTGTTGCTTCTTCACGCCCGCGGACGCCACACGCTAAACGATGACTGGTCAGGATACGTTCTGGTTGGGCAAGCTGCAAGGATCGCGGGGGAGGGAAACCTTTTCGACTCTGCTCGCAAGGCTCCTAGTAACTGGGGAGCCTCTTCTGCTAGACACATTGGATCCTGGGGTGCCCGATTTTCTTGCTTTTCCGAAAAAATCGTCTGTCAAGGCTTGCTTTTGACGCCGGAGACGGGCTATATAATTTTAAGCAAAATGAGTCAGCTAAAGCGAACATCACCATAGTTATTATACATTTATCATAAAGCCCACTCACCATTATGAATAATTGCTTCAAAAGACGCGCTCTCTTCCTTCTTGTTCGGAGCCATCTCGGTCAAAGGGCGTTAGTTAACAAATTTGACGGGCTTAACAGCCGTTGACTATAGGGAGGGGAAAGGCTGCAGTAGTTAGAGCCGATGTCTAAAACTTCCCGAGCTAAAGACACAAAAATCCGTAGTTTGGGTGCGAGAGAAAAGGCTGGAGAGGCGAGAGTTCATGAATGTCCGTTTTGTTCAGTGACGACATGAAAGCTGAAGTTGCGAAGAAGCGCGCGCATGCGTTGCTGACTCATCAGCCTCGTTTTTGCCGCCGCCCTCTTTTTTTTAACTTCGTCTCTCAACGTCGAATATCAAAAAGCTAAACAGGACAGGTTTGAGAAGACAACTTCGACCTGAAGACGGAGACAGCAGGCCTGTGAGTAGGGAAAGCATCACTACCACACCATTATACCCCAAGGTTCTCCGGCAGCACCGTAAAGTGCGTCATTGCATAACTCAATGGCAAATTCTGGAATTTACATACTCCAAACCAGATGGCAAGTGTCGGGGCCAAAGTCTGGGTCACAACAAACCACCAGCAAAAGAACCAACGGTTCGAACCAGCAGAAAGAGCAGAACGTCAACTAAGGCTGTGACTATGGCTCTTGCTTGTTTGGGCAGATAAGTATCTACTCTCTCCCCGGAGCCGGATACTTTCTGCTTCTGCTTCTTCTTCTTTTTCTTCTTTTTTTTTTTTTTTTTTTCAAACCATGGAGCTGGGTATTCACAATTATAGACGCTTGGTTAATGGAATTGGAGGAGATAGTTCTTTCTTCCAATAATTCTTTCTCTTTATTCATCCTTCTACTGTTCACCTTCAGTAATGGAGGCCGGTATGACTTCGACTGCTCGCCAGGTCCCTAACCGGGATACTGGTAGGATGTCTGTTGGATCGGCAATCTCAAGGGGATCAGTGAAGAGGAGCTGGAGTTTCCCCCGGGTCTTTGGAATGCGTTTCAATAGACAAGTGTCTGTCCTTTCTCCCCGGTTGATATGTCTCCCGGTTGCTCACATACATGTAGGGATCAGCCACCGGCCCTTGTCTCGGACGGCATGGGAACAGCAGACTGCTCCGTTTACAACACCCAGGGTCCTAGGATGAACTCCAGGAGCGCACAGAGCAGCTTCCGCTTTTTCTCCCGCCAAAAACTTCCCGCTCTGCCTGATTTTTCCGGCACACCGCTCAGGCGGGCAAAATCAACGCAGGGCTTTTTTGCAGGCACATTCAAGGTAAACCCATTTTTCAAACGTGCCAGCGTTTTCCCGAACCAGAATGACCAAAATGAGTCTGATAACAACGGCACTGGCTTCGCGGGCTCTGCCTCGAATCATGAGCGTGATGTGCTTTCAACGTTTGCTCCCATACATCCTGGAGGTTCGCTGTCGGTTCCGTCATCTGGGTCCCTTGGAGAGACCAATGATAGCCATCAGCTTAGCGAGGAGACTCGAGAAGCAACCTTGGAGGAGAACAAGGCTCTCCTCGATCCCACCCCAGGATCGTCAACGCGATCTGTCATTTTGGTGCCTCGGAGACTGAAAAACTACTTCCGAAAAAACAGGAGCCTCTGGTCTCATGAGGTATGCTAACACCTCAGCTATCTCTGATCCGCATGCGCTTCACAGCTTCTAATGTTGAATAGAAACCAAAACCTCGCCCTGTTGGCAGACGTACCCCTGCGAACAAAGTGGGTCCAGATTGCTGCCCTCCTTCTCCATCTTTCAATGTGCCTTCTCCGTTTTATTGCATCAAATATATGGAAATAGCTCCTTCCTCTTGTCACCCTTGCTTCCTTCCCCAACATGTTTTGTCGTTTATTTACACCTAACCTCAACCCGAGGAAAGGGTTGTGCTGACAAACCATAGCCTCCCACGGAGCGCGACCTTGCTCGGCAACGTCTGTTCGAAGAATCTTTGCTCATTTGCCCAGAGAAGTTCCCTATAGCGGCGCAGAAGCTAATGAGTGGCGGGATAACGGCCAACTCCTCTTGTGTAGCCTCTCTATCCGCAATTTCTCGTCGGGGTCATGGGCGTTCCACAATCAGTCTTTCTTTAACCGCTTCGTCTCCTCGACTACCGACCCATTTGCGGTATATGGTGGAGGCTATCGATAGACCGTCAGCCGAGCAATTTATAGAGAGTACAAGCGATCCGCCATAGTCTAGACAAGGTATCTGGGTTTGCTTGTTCTGTAAGCAATATCTAATAGACATAGAACTCGATAACATAATGACAAATGAGATGACTTTCATCAAACCATACAAGCGTATGAATGGATAAAAAGCCACTACTAGGCTCTCTAGATCTGTACCGTGCACCAGTCCATGAAGACTAGCATAATTAAGACGCACTCAGGTACACTTCCAAAATGGATACAATATTCCTGCTTCAGCTTGGCTCTGCCATTACTAAACAACTCCATAACTAACCATCTCCTCACATGGGGCCTATGGAAAGGTCCTCTACCAGCTGGCGTTTTAATTGGATATGGAAGCTTCACGCAAGTCCTCAGAGCAATAGGCCCTAAGGTAATGCCATCAGGGGCTTAGCTACCAGTCCTATTACTGCTGCCTCTTGGTTAATTGATGCATCACGCGCGCTCGGTATTATAAGCCGGATAATATCCTTTCTAGGATGGCGATTATGGTAGTAGATATTTGGTGGCACCGATTCTCTCAAGGCAAAAAGGAGAGAATCAGGCCAATATTTGGGGTCCTAACTTCGCTCGTATACCCCTGAGTCACGAAAAGGCCACCTCCATCGGTTTTTACCTCATCCGATCACCCCTGCCCCCACGTCCTCCTCTACTACCTCGGTCGTGGCTCTTTCCGCGGCCTCGGCCTCTACCGCCGCGGAACGGTCTTTCACCATACTTGTCCGGAGTATGTGGCATTTCCATAGGTGCTTCACCGCCCATCATCTCATGTAGATCTTGTGGCCGAGCAAGACGTCTATACCAGCCATGTTCAGCGTTGTTATCGTTGCTGGTACCATTGTCATCATAGTTGAGCTCCGAATGTCGTAGATTTGAAGGTGGATGGGATGGCCCTTTTCCTCGATTGCCTCCTCCGCGTTCAAGTTTCCCTTCACGTTTTCCCTGGCGCTTCAGCTTGAGCTGCCTCTTATACTCAGCTTCGGCCTCATCGTCTGAGAACTCTATCTGGTCATCTCCCACTTCCTCATCATGTAAGTTTGAAGCATCACTTCCCTTTAGACCCCTGAGTGGCTGTGTGAACACAAAGGTTGAATGATCAACAACATAAAAGACAGGGGTTTCTTTCTCCAATCCAGCTTCTTTAACTGCTTCCGCATTTGGAAATCGAACAGTATATAGAGGTTGCTGAACCCGGCCGAGTGTTTCCGATACCACCCCGATTACCTTCAGGTTGACGGAGCACAAAACTGAGCCTGTTTCTAGGACCTGATATTCGCCAGATATATTTGCTCGCACCAGCACAACATTATCCACAATACTCTCGACGTTCCCTAGCATCTCAACCTTCATTTCAGGGGTGATAGTGATGTCTGGCAATGGTACAATCTCATCTGGCTTCTCGTTCGCCGTTCTGACTTCGGTTATGACCGCCCTACCACTGTCCCCTCCTTCATCATCCGATCCGCCCTCTGCAGCCATCAATAAACGAGCCTGCTCTTCAGGATCCAAAAGTTCATAGTCATCATCATCATCCTCATCGGAGTCACTTGAATCAGAATCAGTCGAAGACTCAGAAGAGGACTCATACGGAGACGAATCAACCTCCCATTCGGGATGATCGCCTCCGCCGGGTTGTTCCTCTCCTTCAGTAGCTGGGGGTATTCCCTCTATTATTTCAGCCGCAAGCGCAGCGATTTCAGCTTCTGCAGATAAAGAAGCATCAGGTGCGGCATCCGCCCTCTCTCTAGCATGAGGGTTGCCAACAGATTCCGTAATTTTCTCATTGGAAACTTCTATTCCATCCCCAGACATAACAACATCTACTCTGTTGGCAGTATCGGGTACCTGCTCCACTGTGTTCGGTGACGGTTTAGACACACTTTCAAGCAGTTGATTACTGTTATTCCGATGGTCTTCTTCACTGAGTAGCGTAAGACCTGGGATCATAATGCGC
The DNA here is from genome assembly GCF_000151425.1 of Trichophyton rubrum CBS 118892. Classification (NCBI taxonomy): domain Eukaryota; kingdom Fungi; phylum Ascomycota; class Eurotiomycetes; order Onygenales; family Arthrodermataceae; genus Trichophyton; species Trichophyton rubrum. Next base: position 1,085,873 of record NW_003456426.1, on the reverse strand, counting down.
GGCCTCCCAGATCCTTCTGTGGTGATGGTTTCGTTCGAAGGGACTGCATTTCCCGGTTGAAGAGACGACCCCACATTTAACGGTGTGTTATAAAAGTCGCTCCCCTCATCTTTTGGTGTATCTGTAGCTACTGTTGAAGTTGTACCATTGGCTGCAACGGAGTTATTGTCCATCCTGGGCTGCTCTGTGGGTAGGCTCCCAGTGTGAGTGTCGTCACCCATCGTAGTGTCCTCCATAGTATACAAGATATAATTTAGGGTTAAACAAGGAAAATAAAAGTATTTCTGATGATCTCAAATGATAAATATAGCAAATTATGCAGAACCAAATCAAAGCGAATCAAATTTCATCGTCAGAAGCTGTGGTTTTATATCTGCGACTTTCGTCGAAGCTCAAAACTTTCTTTAGAATTTTAATAACTTTTAACCTTTTACGATAAGATAAGGTTCCACGCTAGCATTATCATGGACTAGTACGGGCGTATTGTTTACATCATGTGATATGGTCACGAATTTGGTCAGTATCAGAAAGTATTGACAATTTATTTGCTTATTGCTAATAGTTGCAGGACCATGGGACAAAAAGGCCTATCTGCCCCATGTTCCCTTTGGATCCGAGTTCTACTGACACGAGGATGATTAATCCTGACAATATGTCATAATATATTTCTATGGTATCTATCTCTTTATGTCACTGGCTAAATTCGTCACATCATATCCATCATTACTATGGCTAAACGAAACAGCAAATGAGGGCCATTCTATACAATCCTAATCCTCGTCCTTTCATCCAGATTCAATCCCCAGACTCGGAATGACATATGTGCTTGCATTTCATGGTTTTCGTTGGGCCGTAACTCCTCAGGAAGGGCCTGAGCCAAGACCGTGTTTCTCAGGTCAAGGCACTGCTCAAACTCCGACCAATTCCAGTAACATTCTGAGCCAAACGCCTCCCCATCATGGAATATACCCCCTTCTCTTGCCATGGAAAAACTTTTCCAATTTGAAGACCACTTCTCCGGGAGATCTATACCTGGAAAGAACTTCATGCTGCTTCCAAGGGCTGTCTGTGAAAATGCAATTGCATTCATGAGTTTCTCGGTTACTTCTGCCCATGCTTGAAAATCGGAGGTATGAGCCCTGAGTGCTTCGTAGGCCGGGTTCCAAACACTCTCCAGTACGTCTGGAGCCAGGGCTGTAGGTTTGAGGAAGGACCAGAAAAATTGGCGAAGGTTCCAGGTATATTCTGTCTTAATATCTGTAGCATAGTTATCAGGCAGGCCTACCCTTTCTTTGACAACCATCGATCCCACGCCTGACCAGTCCTTTTGGTGTTCCTGTTCCGTATGCCGGATGAATTTCCAGATAGCAGCTTGATCACGAAGCATCCAGCCTAGTTTCTCTTTGTAGCTCTGCCAAGTAGATTTTAGTTTTTCCTCTAGTGTATCGAAGCCCGTCAAGCGAAGAATCCCGAAGTCAACAATAGCCTTTCTCTTAGCGGCAACTAAATCAACGTCCGGAGCTATCGGAATCTGTGTGGGATCAACCTCGCACACCTCCAGTAGACTTGAATAAAATTCTTGAATCTTTTGGGTGGTGGTTTGAGAGACGCGTAGAGGCACATCAAATGGCCAGATCATCCCATGCTCTTGACCACATGGAAGCCGCCACGTCACATTATCATCATTTGGATAGACAATAGCCATACTGACGAAAGACAAAAATGAGTACGTTCCCTTCCTTGGGTCACGTCTCAAAACAACCGGGTGAAGCAACTCGTTCAAAAGAAATATTGAATCATCCTCTATTTTGTATTCCTTTTTCTTCAGCGAAATCAGTATATGGCCATGGCGTCCCTTATCGATGACTATAAAGTGCTGACCAGTTTGGGGGTTTTTAGTCACACTATCCATAGGTGAAATATCACACAATTTGACCGCAAAAATACTCAGCGACCCGTCTGAATCAATCTCTACTTCTTGATCAAGCCCTACCGGCAACTCTTCTGGGTTACGAAACTCAAAAGGGTATAAAATCCGTACTATATTCGATTCTCCGATTTCAATTTGGTCGTCAGTATCGTTGACTAATGTAGTTATGTCGAATGAATTGTCTACCTGTAGACGCTGGGAGTAGTCGGGAACCCAAGAAGGTAGGTTTATTCGCTGTTCATTGGCTCCAAGTAGGTCAAATAATCGGAAGCTACGGTGGTTCTGCAATAGATATGCAGTTATTCCGGTATAAACAACCTCAACAGGGAGGCTGTAATCGACGCTAATTCCAGTCTCACCTAGAAGTCCAAGTATTGCATAGATTTTGTCTCGGGGGTCGAGACATTCATGAGTTAAGGCGTGGCGTAAGATGTTATAATAACTTTTGTCTACCAACCTTGTCCATGCCTCTCTATTGAATAATAGAAGTGAAGCGCAGCGTCGTATGCCGTTCGGCATAGAGGACCAATATGGCCACGCTACCGAACGGTCTCCGCAGAGTATATGTGGGCGTTTGGCATAAATGAGCTGTTGGACAAGCCATAGACCGGAAAAACATGGCCGGTTGAAGAGAGATCTTAGTGCACTCTTCGATTCCTCCTTCGTAGCAGCCACCCGAATAAGTACTGACGGTCCCTTTAGTTGTATCAAGCTCAGTAAATCTAGAGCAATGTCGCTATCTCTAGAAGGAGCTCCAATAAAGATCATCGACTGTAAAGCGTTCGCAAAGACACACTTGATCAATGCAACCCATCGTGACCTATCATCGTTGTTATTCTGGTCTATGGAGATTAAGTCTACCCAAACTGGTAGTGCATCGCTTAGATGTCTGACAGCTTTGAGACCAGCTTCGCAGTTTTTCGTGACATATATAACATCGCAACTGCGGTCAATATATACCGGGCGATTCCTTGGTTGAGGTTTATGAAGTATGTTTGTAGGTACCTCTTTTGAATATTGAGGAATCTGTTCTGAAAGCTTTTCGTCGGAAGAGTCTTCGGAAATGGAAGTAGGGTCGTCGAATGGTGAATAAGACAAAGTTTGGTAGGGCGGAGCATCCAAGTTCTTGAATGGTAATTCCATTAAATCTCCTCGAACAGGATCGTCACTCTGACCGGGGTGCAACCATAACAACCTGATATATCCTTCAGTAGCATCGGGGTAGGTATCGAGGCTGTTGGTACTTGCTACCGAAGGTACCAACTGCGGATCATGGGGAGGTTTAGATCCTGGTAAATACGGGATGAATATGTTATCGTAGGAAGTATTGGAATGGGTATATTTCACATTTTCCGGCCAAGAAAGATTCAAATGAGACACAGATTCGATGTGAGGAACAGTCAACGTGGAAGTCACTTCAACTGGCTCCTCGTGTGACCAGCGAGATAAACAAGAGTTACATCTGGCTGTATCGTCTATGATCACGACATCTGGCCGTTTACAGCCAGTCTTATGCCAGTGATGCATTTTAGCAATATATATTTTTCGTTAGGAGTGTGGTAGAAGCAGAAGTAGCATGATGGATTCTGTGACTCTTTCCATCGAAATATAAATAAGGCAGCAACTAGATTAAACTTTCGGAAAGAGCCGCATCCCGGTTCAATATTAATCCGATATAAAGTGACGTCACGTGGCAGGTCTCGGGCCAAGATGGCGTTTTCGACCTCCACGTTTATACAACCCAAAGCATCGAGCTCAACTCAAGCTATTCTCCGCATTTTGACAGGCTGGTCGACATCATGCCACCTCCTAATTCCCCGGGAGAAGCCTCAACGTCGACACCTATATCAAAGTAAGCTCCAAGAACTTCACTTTCAATTCTAGGCTAGCTAATCTAGGAACGAACTAGACCAGCTCCTCCGCCTTTCTACCTTCCCATCAACACAGTATTCTACCTATGTCTTCTCTCAAACACCCTTGCTGCCGCACTATCGCCCATCCAGGACTGCGATGAAGTCTACAATTACTGGGAACCCACACACTACTTGACCCATGGTCACGGCCTACAGACGTGGGAGTATTCTCCCGAATATTCTATCAGAAGCTGGTTATATGTCGGTCTACACGCTGGTCTAGCTAAGGCTCTGGGACTCTTTGCACGGACTAAGTCAGCGCAGTTCTATATGGTGCGGTTAGCCCTTGGGCTTTTTTGCACGATATGTGAGACGCGCCTGTTCGCTGCAATTTCTCGGTCACTTAATCCGAGAATCGGGCTTTTCTTTCTTGTAATTGTGATATTCAGTCCTGGGATGTTTCATGCGTCTACAGCGGTACTGCCGTCAAGCTTTTCGATGTACATGTCTATGCTGGGGCTGGCTGCTTTCCTTGATTGGCAAGGTGGATTGAAAACCGTTCAAGGGGTCATTTGCTTCGGTATTGGAGCCATGGTCGGCTGGCCGTTCGCGGGAGCATTGGCTATACCATTTTTACTAGAAGAGATTGCAGTGGCTTGGTCTCTAGGAGATATTGCACCCGCGATGAAGCGGATACTGGAAGGGGTCGTAAAATGCCTGTTAATCTTGGTATGCCTTTCTGTCTACAAATGCAGCCGTTCAAAGTACTGATAACTAATTTATTGGCAGTCTGTTGTGGTCTTGGTTGACAGCATATTCTACCGTCAATTCGCCCTTGTTCCATGGAACATTGTGGCCTATAACGTCTTTGGCGGCTTTGGCAAAGGTCCTAATATTTTCGGGACCGAACCATGGACTTTCTATTTCAAAAATCTCCTGCTCAATTTTAATATGTGGACCGTTCTTGCGCTCTCCAGCATTCCTCTGCTGGGTCTCCAGGCCCTGTTTCGTCCTCACAAAACCTCTGCACAAACACTTTTCAGATCAGTGACTCTGGTAATGCCGTTCTACATGTGGTTCGCCATTTTTACTCTTCAACCTCACAAGGAAGAACGATTCATGTACCCTGCCTACCCGTTCCTAGCCCTAAATGCCTCCATCAGTCTGCATATAATTCTAGCATATGTCGGATCGTCGGATCCGGGAACATTGGTTGGCAAAATACCCGCTAAAGTGAAGCTCATTATAACTGTCATCCCTGTGTTACTGGCCATAAACATTGGACTTCTAAGGACCGTGGGTGTAGTGACGGCTTACAGCGCTCCTCTACAGGTATTTGATGCGCTACTGCAAACGGACGGTGCTCAACCTGACGGTTTCGTATGTTATGGAAAGGAATGGTACCGATACCCTTCTTCCTTCTTCCTTGCGAACAATAATCTTCGAGCGAAATTTGTCCAGAGCGAGTTTCGAGGGCTGTTGCCAGGGGAATTTGCTGAGTCCGGGGCTGGCCTTGGATATTTCCCGGGAACATGGACTGTTCCTGAAGGGATGAATGACCGGAACCTGGAGGATCCAGAGAAATATGTAGGTTCAATGACAACTCTTCATCTAACGAATGCTAACATGTTACTAGATTGATATTTCTCAATGCACGTATTTGGTGGACTCCTATTTCCCAGGTGATAAGGAGACTAAGTTCGAGCCTCACTATATTCTCGACACCGAGACGTGGGAAAAAATCTCATGTAAGCCATTCTTGGATACCCGCCGCACCGGTGTCTTAGGACGAACGATCTGGATTCCAAGCCTGCCTTTTATACCAAAGAAACACCAGCGTGTCTGGGGAGACTACTGTCTGCTTAAACGAAGAGCTGCCTGAGACGGACAACGCATATTAATGCCACAAACTACCTACTGCTCTCAACGAAAGCTGCGGTAGCCACAGACTCAGTGACGCCTATCGACACCATCAGATCCGGTCTAAGGGCCAGAAAACTCCCGGACAACTAGGAGGTCGAGCTAGATTAATGCTCCGGATGGGTTAACAGAACAAGGAAGTCTTGCAGACGACGAATGAAATGACACGGCACCCGACAAGGCTTCTTGTGCGGAGGTTTACATGGGGAGGAGCAAGTAAATGTCCATCGAAGGGTAAATATGAGGACAGCTTATTAGCTGTGCTGGGTTAATATAGGATAGTTACGTCAAACTTACGGGATATAGCGGTCCTCCCGCTATATTTGGAATACTACTTAGTATCCGACAGTCAATTAGATAGCAAGGACATACGCGTCTAGGAGTTAGTCGAAGAGGAGACCAGTAACTAAGTGATGTTCAAAAATCAATTCAAATGTCAACTGCTCCAATTGAAGAGGACCTATAGACCGTGATGTGATGAATTGAGGCCACAAAACCGTGTAACGGCTGTCAAGAAGCCGACGAGAGGACGAGATGAGTCCAGGGGCAGTCGAGGCAGCACGCGCTAGAAAGCATCACAATAGGCAAGCTAAACACATACCAGCCCTCTGGGCAGCGGGTATATCAGGCACTCTGTTAGTGCTGTTTTCAAGCAACAAGCGTTGATGGTGTAGCGGTAGCACACGACTCTTCCATCGCACCGACTGATAAGTTGAGATCCGGGTTCGACTCCCGGTCGACGCAGCGCTTTCTTTTTTGCCCCCTTTTTTTTTTTTGGGTCATCAGCTCTGAAATTGATGACAAATATTATATACTAAGCTCATCCCATCAATGACAACGCGCCAATTAATAAGTGCGTGCCAACCTCGGGTCAGCGTCGTTCTGGCCAGCTTGCACCTCAGCTTGCTTTCGGTTGCTTGGTTGCTTTCCAACTTGCCCTTGGTTCGCCTGGAGTCAACCAGCTCGCGAGACAACTTACATGACAGCTTGCTACATCATCACCACCAGCGACTCTGACAAAACTCAGATGAAGACAAAGTTCGCTCAAGACCAAGTCAATTCAGGGTGAGGAAAAAAAGCTGTCGATTAATGCTAGTTTGATGCGTAATTGTATACCTATTCGTACAAAATGCTCCCTTCCCTCTAAGTAACGCAAATGCAAAAGAGATGCCGAAAATCACCGTGTTTTCCATGCCCCGTTCAAATTGCCCAATGCACGCATTCGTCGTCCATTTGCATAATTTCATTGCGTCGCATCCCAGCCAGTTTCCAAGTTTAACCACAGTATGGTGTGCGGTTCGAGTGAGCTCGTCATCGTTCATTATGGTTGTTTTCTTTTCTTTGCTGCGATCTCATGTCTCCTTTGCTTCGGCGCCGAACTAACTCCACCAATCCATGTTCATGTCGATGATGATGTTCCATGCATGTTTCATGCCCAACTTCATGTAGGAGAAAAAAAAGGGAAGGGGAAGGGTAAGAAAAAGAAAAAAAAAAGTAAAACATGGAAAAACAAAAAACAAAAAAGGTAATTAAGTATGAGTTCGTGGTAAGTATAATCTTTCATTGCAGTAGTAATATTTTGGTGTAAGAATGTCATCTTCGTCTTTCCTTCCTTGTTCCATTTCCTTTTTCTTTCCAGAAAGAGAAACTCCGATATGCAAACGACGAAAAGAGAAAGAAGGTGCTAAGAATAGGATAATTGAGTAATGACGTCACTGCCAAGACGATCGATCGGCCAGGCCCCACTTCGGTCCGACTTTTGATTCTGCCAAACTCTAAAACCGCGTGGTTTTCTTGGTTGGGGTGTGGTTGTGACGTCATAATAAACATCATACCCTCGCTCTCGAAAGGTAGCTTCAAGCTCGCTCTCGAGATGGGGTATGTGTGTGCCTGTGTGCGTGGGTGTGCAGTGCGTTGGGTGCTTCTTTTTTTTTTTTTGGGTTATTTTTGCAAAAATAGGAATCCACAATTCGATGAATGCTATGAGCCAGGGGAGGAAGGGGAAAGAGGAGAAGAGATGAGGGAAGGAGGTTTAGTCCTCACGACCTCTTCGCTTCTGCTTACCCGGCCAGGTGACGTTGGGGTGGACGACGCGCATGTGCCGGGTCAGAGCATCGTTGCGCGAGAAGGTCTTTTCCTCGGTGCACAGGTGGCAGCGCACCTTTTGCTTGCGGGCATTGTGTATCGTATCTTCATGGCGCGTAAGGTCGTACGGCCGTGAGAAGATGGAGTTGCATGGCTTGCCTGTCGATGGGTTGGTGCGCTCGCATCGATGAGGTCCGTCCTGGGAGTTACGGGCGCTAAGTCCGCGTGCGCCCAGCGTTGAGCTGTCACGCGAGAGCATGTGTGAGCCCGGCGTAGTCTGCCGGTGGGCCTCGCGCTTATGTTTCTGTAGCCGAGCGGGTGTCTCAAAGCGCCGGGTACAGCCGTGATAGGTACAGCTGTAGGTGCCAGCTTCAGAGGCAGTGTCGTCTGGTCGGCCGGCAGCCAGATCCGAGTCGTGATCCTGCATCTTGCGGTCGACGCCAGCGGCCTGGTCAAGACCAGCCAGAGCGGCAGCGAACTCGGCGCTGTTCTGCTGGTGCTGAGGGTGGCTGTGGTGTTGTTGATGTGGGGGCTGGTGCTGTTGTTGGGGAGTGTTGGTCTGGTATTGTAGTACGTCCGCACCGGCAGTCTGACCGAGAAAATAAGGCTGAGGTGTATTCTGGGAGGCGGAGGAAAAAGGGGCAAAGGCATCGTTGGAGAAGTCGGTGTTGGCCAGTGTTGTTGCCACGGCAGCCTCAAATTGGGAAGCCTCGGCCTGAGAAGGAAAAAGGGGCATGCTACTGCTGTCCGCGGGAGACTTGTGGAACTCAAGCATGGCGTCCTTGGGTGATATGGTCTTCGGCTGCTCTTCGTGGCCGTTGTGGCTCATGAGCTCCATTCCTCGCAGGGATGAATTCATATGCGATGGGTGGTGAAGAGCATTCTGGAAGACGCTGACCTGCTGGGTCCAGGGGGAGGCATCCCGGGGGGAGTTAGCTCGGGCGTTCATGTGACCCTGAGGTGTGGCTGACGAGTTGTGACTCAGTGTTGACACGGAGGGTGGGAGAGTGTAGGAGGGGAAAGTAGTTGCTTCTTCCTCAACAGCGTGAGCTGCCTGTTGCTGACGATGCTGATGTTGTTGTTGCTGTCTCTGCTGTTCAAATACAGCTCGTCTCATTGCCATTTCCATATCCGTATGGTCCCCTGCATTTCGGTATGAGGGAGACGGGTCGTAGGAAGCGAATTGTGGCTGACCCAGAAAGGAGGCCTGCACGGGAGTCTGCTCGGGGGTGGGCAGAGGCTTGGAGGAGCTTTGGTCGTAACCTGAGTAGTTGTGGTAGCCAGAAGTGAGGGAGATGTTGGAGGAGGAGGATGGTGTGCGCCTATGCTGGGCGGGTTGCTGATGCTGTTGTTGCTGAGGTTGTTGTTGCTGAGGTTTTGCAACGACGCTTGAGGTTCCGGGTGTCTGGCCGGCTGCTCTGGGAGAGAGACGGTGACGGTTACGTTGTGGCGGCAGCAGCGTCTGGAGATCTCCTTCATAAGATAGGCCGGACTGCAACAGCATCTGGTTGTTGTTGCTGTTGTTGTTGTTCGCGGCAGCGGCAGCAGTGGTGGTGCGGTGGTTATTGTTATTATTACTGCTGCCGGTATGCGGCGAAGACTGGAACACCTTTATTGAAGGTGGCGGTGGAGTATGCGATAGACCGTCTTCCCGAGGCGGGAAACTCTCGTCGGGCATAGAAAAGCCGCCTGCGCCGTGGTAGAAGGAAGAGATGAAGTCGGTCTCAGGAGAGCCCTGGACAGAGAAGACAGGAGAGGCGGAGTCGTAGGCGTATGGGGAGGCCACGGCAGATGAAGAAGACTCTGGCGGCGGGGTAGAGCAGCTGTGGTAAACAGGGAAGGTCAACGATGGACTATCACTGATATCACTGAAGGTCTGGTGGTGATGTTGTTCTTGCTGTTGTTCTTGCTGGAGGTTGTGGTGTTGGTGTTGGTGGTGTTGATAGGAAGAGAGAAGCAGCTGCGACTCAAGCTGGTTAAGCTGGTCGAGCTGGTCTTGTAAGAGGGTTTGCTCTGCAAAAGGGCCGGTGCTGTGGCGGATATATGATGTCGACAGTGAAGGGATGGAGGACAGCATCCTCTCTAATAGATATACCTGCCCGCGAGTCCGGAAAAAGTTGCAGCGAGGTTCAAGTGGCGAGAGAGCCAAGACCTCAAATCAACCTCCTTTAGGGCTGAAACTCTGTGGAATGCCTTTGCTTTGTACCACTGGATTCGAATATAGTAATAATAAAAAGAATATAACAAAAAAAAAAAAAAAAAAGAAGGGAAGAAAAGGCGGGAGGTGGTTTGTTATATCTGCGGTGCGGCAACCCAATGCGTGGTCATGGAGGTCCTCTTTTGCTTTTTGGCTTTTTCTTTTTGGCTTTTCAGCTCCCTTCGGGTGGCCTTGGTAAGTTGGTGTAAGGTGTGGCTGGTGCAAGGAGTATGCTGTGTGAATTGAAGTGTCGCCGGCTGCGTCTTCTCCTTGCTGGTTGGTGGTTGTTTTGGCTGCTGTTGATTGATTTTCCTGAGGAAAAGTGATGAGAGCGAAATATCCAGGCAGTTCTCTTTTCTTTACTATATAGTATCCGCGTCTACGTAAAAGTCTAATCATTTTTTGCAAAGGCTAATCCGCGCTAGGCCGGATCTGGAAGATTTGACGTGGCTCTTTTTTCATTATTGCAACCTTAATCTTCACCGCCTTTAGTCATCCGCGCTAGGCTGTATCTGGATGCCAAGGCCGTTTCCGCACTAAAACTTCGGGCTTGGGGGCTTGTGCACAGGGCTATTATGCAGGACATCGACGACATCGAAAGAACATGGAAGAAGCAGGGCGAGCATCGTGAGGAGCAGACGAAGCGCCCGCGCCCTTATCGCTTTCCCGTCTCTGGGACGCAGAGAGCACCAGGGCCCAGAGAGCGCAGGGAAGAGGGCCATAGGGCTGCTTCCCAGACGACCAGGTCAGCCATAGCTAGCCAACCCCCTAGTCGTCACCCCACGACTCGCGGAATTAACAGGTTACTCTACTACACTAGGTAGATACAAAAACACAAAAGGGCAGCCGAACTACTCCGGTCTCCGTCCTCCGTCTTGCTCCGTACTCCGTATGCGCTTCTTCTCCCTACCCGGAGATACTGGAGTCGAAAAGGAAAAAGCGAAAGGAACAAAAAAAAAAGGTCGAGTGGTCTGTGGCTTTACCCTTGCCCTGTCCGGTTACACCGATCGAACTCCGCCACAATGACATTAACCAACTAAGAAGTCAAAAAAGCAACGAAACTCAACCTGCATGCATGAATGCGACCTGATGCAGTAATTCATCGTCATTTGGTTGTCCCTTCTTGCTTCTTCCGGCTACGACGAGATTCTCATCGGGCTCGCTCTTTTGCAGTGGCTTCATTGCTTTTTGGAGAATGATGAGTTTTGCTTCTCTTTCTCTCTCTCTCTCTCTCTTTTTTTTTTTTTTTTTGCTTTCCCTGTCCCGTCAGTACTTGCTTGCTTACTCGTTACTTACTTCACATGTACAGTGTGGTTTAGCTCATCATTAATATGAGCGACTTATGTGGCTAGTGAAGTCGATCGTGGGGATCGTCGTCGATAGCAGCGCATAGTTCGAGAGAGATGATGATGATGATTATGACGATGAGACCTCCACGTTCTGTTACTCTAGCCACGGGATTAACTCATCCATGGGTGTAGTGCTGCTCCGACCACGCTGCATCGTCCCCAGCTGTCTTCTCAAAAATCCTGTGCTATCCCCCTCTATCGCTGCGACGAGCCCGCCCTGGCTCGGCTGTCTGACTCGTGGTGGTCATCTGACCTCGAACCCCGGACGGACTTATCTCGGCCGCCGGGAACATCGAAACCTCAAAAACCTCAAAAGGTCGGCTTAACAGTTACATGCGCAAGCGGGAGTAATATTAATACATCCAGATTATCCCCGTCCGACAGCGAGGTTCTGGCCGGTGACTACGGTGACTACAAGAATGATTACTGATGCGCCGATGACACAATGACTTGGCCGTCAGGTCTTTGACGCTTCGACTCAAGCTAGTCAGTTACCCTGTCGACCGGGTTCATTTGACAAATCAATAAAATAATATGAATACACTGTCCAAACCACTAGTCATTAGGGGCACGGCAACTACTTCGCGTCCCGTCGTAGTGGTACGTAGGGCCTAGCAAGGGACGGTAGGCTCGGGAAAGGGTTTGTCTGGATAGGGATAGGATAGTTTCCGAGATCCTGGGCTCTCTCTTGTCTTTTTTGTTTTTCCTCCCTTAGTCTTTTCTAATTTACTACTGACTTTACGACACGGGCGGGATCCGATACCCAGGTTGCTCTGTCGACCAGGTTCACGAGCTCGTCTATTCCTGTTAACCACTTTAGTTGCTACTACTGGGTATCGAGTCTCTTTCTCGGCCTTTTCACAGGGAATCTCGAGAGAGCAGACCAGGCGAAACAGCAGTCCACTGGATTGAGAGAGCAAAGCAAGACCAAAAAAAGCAAAGAGAAATCCAAGATCCGTAATTCGATAGATCACAGAAGTCAATCTCAGATCTCAATCTCCAGTTCCGAAGTTTAGCCAGGGAGAAAGGAGGAGAAACATGTGGTTTTTAGTGGTGGTGCGATGGTAAATGGTTTGTCTTGTTGTCGGCTGTAGATCCATATTGCACCATCAACCTCTTGTACGGCCCAGATGCGAGTGATCATTCGTCCGCCCATCGTTTCGCACGACGACGGCATTTGATTTAGGTCTGAAGCAAGACGCAAAAAGTCGGCCTTAGGGATTTGAACGATAACCTAGTTGGTGTTTCCCCCTTGTTCTTGGTTTTGGCCGTGATTCTGAAGCGAAACAAATCTTGGTCCCGAGCTGGGAGTCAGGCAGGCAAGAGTGGACATGAACTAGGCATGAACCGTGTGAGCAGTGTAACGCTCGTGTTGGTGTTGGGGTGCTGCCGATGTTATGGTGACGCCTATTATCAGCTATTGTTATGATATCAATACAGATAACCCCGTACCAAGCGGTGGTTAGTACTACAGTATCTGCCCGTTCCAGATCGATGATTCCATCAACGACATCAGATCTCGTCATGTGGCGGTGCAGCGAGTGAAAAAGACAGCATTGTTCTTCACATCTCGACAGGGCTTGTAGCCAAAGAGCAAGCAAGGAAAAAAAAAAAAAGCAAGAAGCTTCCCAGAAGTGGAAACGAAAAAGATGATTGCTGGCTTGAAAAGAGAGCGAAAAAGCAAGGAAAAGGCAGAGGAACGGGAAGGGTTAAGCGCCAGTGTACTATTGGCGAGAGACGAGGTAGCTGGTACATGCATGAGGCCTCGCGGATAACTTCACGATACCAAGACACAGTAACTAATGATAGCCGTGTAGGACGTTGTTCACCTCGGAGTTGGCAGCAGGAGAGCCGGCGACGGCCAGCCTACGGGGCCGAGATCCGACGCCGACGACGACGACAACGAGGAGCAGCATGAGCTATCGGATGTTCCGACGGAGCCACTTGCTGCTATCCTGCCTATATTCCATTTATACTAATCGAACGGAGCATCTGCTAGGCTGTTTGATAGCGGGGATGGCAGAAACTCGTGGCATCTGTTGGGAGTTCCGAGGAGAAAAAGTACAAGCTACTCATGCGCAAAGGCGGGTACCTACAGCCCTACGGACAAGCAAGACGGACGACCCCCTTTTTTCTAAGGAGCACACCGCACTTCTTCAGGATATCCCATCAGCCAGCTAATGAACCGGCCAGTGGGGGGAAAATGGCACAAAAGAGGGAAAAAAAACCCCATCTTCCAATCACTATGGGAGAAATACCTGCACAGCCACAACTTGAGTTACCCTCTTTTTTTGCTTTTCATTTTTTTTTTTTTTTTTTTTTTTTTTAGCTTCATGTGTCCGATCTGTCTCATCTGGCGGCTAAAAGGAGCAGAGAACGTGAGCCGCGATGACGATCGGGCGTTGTCGATCGGTTGAATGCTGCCGAATACGGCGCTTGGCTCTGGCTGCTGTGCGGAAACGAGAAGGGCCACAGGTGAGGCTGTGCTGAGCCACGGTGGCTAGTGAAGCCAACTCAACTAGTCATGCGCGGTGATGGTGTTCGATGGAGTCAGTGATGGGGGGTTTGGAGAGATTGCCAGACAGTTTGTGGTGGTTTGTGGCTTGCATGGCCCATGGTCCCTCTCCGGGTCATTCAGGTGACATGGAGAGCTCGACGGATACTACATCTCCAGCGCTATCATTATTCCTACGGGGGTACGCTCGCTCTTCAGGGCGAGCGAGTCATGAGATCCTCTTGTCTAAGACATGCCGTGGCCAGAGCTCGTCAGGTTTGCTCCCTAGTCTGAACTACTCCGTACCAGAGTCCAGGCCTGGAACCAACGTGCCTGGCGCGCAACGGGGCCGACGGGCCTCTAGGCCAGAAGCCAGCGCAAGATGCAGAGAAATGCGATCGGTGGGAAAAGAAAGGAAAAGGGTAAAAAAAATTCTTCACCCAGGACACATGGCATCTCGTATCCTTCTTCCCAGCGTCGTTCTCTCCGCTGTTGATTGGCCCTATGCAGCCCTATCTCGACTCCCCCACCACCCTTGCGACGAAATTTTTTTTTTTCCTTCTCCTCCTGTCTACTGAACTTCTCTCTCTGACTAAGATCATCATCTCCCTTTGCTTGCTTTTTCTTTTTCTCAACCTTCCCTCTTGTCTATCCCTTGCATATCTTGTCCCTCCCCCTTGTTCCTTCGTCCACTCTCGTCTGTGCGCTTGATGAAAATTTTACTTTTCTATTTTTAATTTTAAGCCCAAAAGCTTAAAAGTAAAAATATTCTGCCGGTCTTGGCGTGCAAGGTCCTAGCATCAAGCAAGGAAAAAAGGCTTTTTGCAAGGAAAGCAACAAAGACAGAGAGAAGCTAGAGAAAGGACGGAAGACGGCGACCGGAGATGCAAGGCTTGACCTTGTGTTGCACGATCTCGACGTTTTTTTTCTTTTATTTTATCCCCGTGTGGCTGAGGTGTCGAGCTTGGACGACACATGGCATTCCTACGAAAAGGAACCGCATCCGCACTTCTACCGGCTCTGCTCTCGACGTGCTAGCCATACTTATATCGCACCTCTTGCTCCTCTCCACACACCTCCTCTTCCCTGGCCATGATCAGTGCCAATACATGGGCACCAATCTGCTTGGTGCAATCTGTCATCTCGTTTCTTTTGCGTCTCTCTTACCCACACCTACCGGACATACTCACGGAGTTCTTCACAGCAGGCTTAGGGTTCGGAAGCAGCAAAGAAGTAGGCATAAAGATGGTCGATGAAACAGTGGAAAGCGGGTGGTGGTGGACCGTCAACCCTCTCTCTACCCCGGCCGAGTTAGGAGTGACAGCCCCGCAGAGAATCCTGATTCGCTTCTCAGAGCATGCACACGAACCCCGTGCTTATTTAGACAGAAAATCGCCACTGGAGATGTTCATTGCCAGGCTTTTTCGGTTTGGGCCTTCTTTTTTTGTGGGTTTTGGGGACTGGACAGTGAATTCGCTATTCATGCGCCCCCCCTTCTCTTCTCAGCGTACAGATGTTTACGGCGGCGCAGGTGTTTACGTCGCTTTGCCAGAGATATTCGTCAATGTCAGCTGGGACTGACACTGACACGAGCACAGGCATTGGCTTTTGGCCAGTCTTGAGCCGAGTGAGCGTGGTTTGACAGGACGAGGCGAATATTTTTATTTTATGTTTCGACGGATTTGATTTTGATTTCGTCTTCCTTCTTACCAGTCCCAAGGTGCTGGGATCCAGGGGTCCATCCTAACCGTCTACCAAGTTTGGGTTGGGCTGGTACCTTTTTGCCTCCCTCGAACTCGACCAGTCCCCTGTGAACACTGACACAACAGACACATCCTTGACGCATGAGCGTGACTTGCATGTCGACTCTCCCTCGACGTTTAAAGTCCCCTCCCTACCCAGCCATGACGTACGCAGGCAAGACTCGCTAATGCATCGCTGTTGATTATTTTCCTGATTACTATTCCCCTTACCTTCTGTCTGACGTGCAGAACCGTTACGCAACCAACGCCCCGGAAAGGAATCAATAGCCACCTCTACTGTTCTCTCTCACCACGCACATATATGCGGGCGTATACATATATGAGGTGACCGAACTCCTCAACCCATGGAACATATATAAACATGCATACACGACGCCACACCTATTTTAAAGCCACAACTCTCTTTTCACTCTTTTCGTCATTATATATAGTTGCCCCCTTTTTGCCTCCTCTCCCGTTTCTCCGTTCAGTGAAGAAACGAAGAATAAGAAATAAGAAATACTAATCTGAGGGAGGAAGTGGAACCTGGAGAAGGGTTGAAAGGTAAGAGGTACTCTACCGACTTATTTTTACGCATGTGCGCCTATTATCACCAAGATATGCCTTGGTACAGTATGGCCAGTCTGCATGCGTCAATGAGAAACCAGCCAGCTACCTTTGCCTCACACCACCACCACTACCACTACCACTACAACCAGCAACTTCTAGCCTACCACCAGCAATATCTAACCTACCATCCAATCATCCAAACACCGATATCCCATGAAGGTAGTCGCTGAGAGGCAAACGAGAGGAAGAGAAATATGTAGGGCATTGCGTATTCTCGCCTCTCTGCCCTCACGCAAACAACACCATCACTTGATCAATCAGGTGTGACAGCAAAGACGAACAGGCAAAAAACCAAACCGTCCAGTCGTTACTGTCAAAAGCCAGAATACAATCAAACATTAATGTAACGAGTACATTTTTCAAAATGGTTAAACCCCAGGGATCTAAAACGAACCTAACCCATCGTACCGGAAACTTGAAGCGCAGTACGGAGTCTTCTGATATTATCAAGCCAATTATTAACTCCCCCCCTCCCCCCAACGACCTACCACGGACGAGAGTGAAAGGCCCAGTGCCCCCTTTACCTAACTAACCGTTCGCCTTTCTTTTTTCCTTCTCAATTCTTCTTCCCTTTCTCACTAACTGGACTAACTAACCCCCAACGAACCACCCTAACTGCCCTATCGACTCCCCAAACCCCCTTTTTCCCAGCGACTCTCATGTCCATCTCTACTCCAGCAGCCCAACCAGCATCCTCTTTTCTGCCGGTGGATATTGGTCTTCCCTCTTTTTTTTTTTCACCTCCTGGCTGGTCAACAATTTTTCAACTCATTAATTATTTTTTTTTTGCAATCAGTTTGTTGCTCAGTCTTCTCCACAGCCTTAGTTATGCAGCACCGTATCTCCAGGTAAAAAGGCCGATAGGCGTTACTTCTTGTGCTCCGCCGAATTCAGCTTTTTTCGAAATACCGGGCGCCTGTCTCACGGTAACATCTATAGAGCTAAGCACTAGCAACAGACTACTACAACGTATATAAGACCTCAGAGTCGCGGAAACTGCGGAAAGACGTGATGAAAGAAAAGAAAGGAAAGAGAAAATAAAAAATCAGGTTCATCCGTCTGCCCGCTCTGTGACTAGCCTTAGTTAAACAGCTGCACGGTATGATTGATTGTTCTGCTCTATCCATGCACACCCATTCTATACCTGGCGTATATGCCATTCCGGACCAGTGCTGGTTTATTTGACTATCCTTCCATCCGTACCTTGATAGTTAACTAAGTAAGCAGCTGCTTGATTTTTGTGCTCTTGTTGGCCGAGGACGCCTCACTACGACCAACTATGTATCTCGACTCGCTAAGCCCCTTTACCATCCAGTGTTGCTAACCAACTAGTTAACGAGTGCATGTATCCGTATGCGACATCCTACAAATGGGCCATGGAGATTTTTATTTTCTCCTTTTATCCTTCGTATGTCTTAGTTACCAGCTACCTGTCAAACTTTGCGGCCCTCATTCTTCCTTACACCAATCCGGGAAATGGTACAGCCATGGCCCTTTCACGCTCCCCGTGGACGTCGACGGAGAAGAGGAAAAAGGACATCGGGATTCAAGGCAGGACACCAGAAGCCATCTCACCAGCCAACTAACTCGCTCAAAAACAGGGAATCGAAACGAGGAGGAAAAGAAAAGAAGGCCCGCACCAATGTTTAAAGTGTCTTCTAGGCGAGTTTCTAGAAGAACTTTCTTCCGGGTCTTTTATTTGCGTTTCTCTTTGCTTTTTCTCTTGCTCTTGTTTCTTCTGCTGCTGGGCTGGCTTGCTGGCTGCTGGCGGTGTTTTTTTTTTTTTTTTTTTTCTGCTGCTTGCTGTCTGGTTGCTGGTGCTGAAATTTTCATTTCCCAGTTCAAGGCCAGGGACGGACCGAGCACCATAGTCCGCGTGAGTACGAGTGAGCATCTCGGATGTTCACCAAGGGAGAATTCGAGGATGGCCCCATCTCCGGATTCTGGGTCGGAGTTTTTGCGACCCAGTTCGTGATCAGGATTCGGGATTCTTTCATTTATGCAGCGGCCTTGAACAGGAAACGAACAGGGATGGTGTGAGGAGATTTTTTGCTTCCTTATAGATCATTAATGATATAAAGTGATTGTCAGCAGATACGGTTCGATCCCAGCCGACGAAATTAAAGGGGAGGGAGTTGGTAGGACTTTTTTTTTAAAAAAAATCTCTTTCTCCCATCCCATGTTGTTATGGTTATTGTGACCAACAAGGAAGACAAGGTTCAGTGCGTGCAGCATCAAGGAACAAACGTATCAGAGATGTTGGCTTCCGACCTGCGCTGACTTTCTTCCCATGTCTGTTCGCTGAAGAAGTCCGAAGAGTGATCTGATCTGCCAGGCCAAAGCAAAGCAAGATAGCAAGCCAACATCTGGTATGGGCATCAGCGCATTAAGGTTGAACCGCATAAGATAGTAATTAAAAATGGGTCCCATTATCTGGTCTCATGCTTTTTCAGGTCGCAGATTGGCTGTGCCATTAGATTAAGACGACCGACCAACAGTTGGTGGTGCTTTGTCTCCATTCAATATATTGGCTGGGACGTGGGATGTCACTCTCGAATGCCTTTCCCCGAATCGCTCTGTCTACAGCAGTTTGATACCTATAACAACGGCGGTTATATAGAGGCGACAAAGAAAGGAAGAAGGGGGGGGGTTAACTGGCCCGATCGGGAAGGTATACACTGTACACCGTAAGGCACACATACACACCCCCTTTTTCCGCCCCAGGGTGCACACATCGGAGTGTCCCGTATATGTTACGGATTGCTGCGTATGACAATGCTGGACTTGATAACAAGGTGCGGACGGGGGAGGAAACTGATCGTGCAACAGGCAGTGTGATAAATAGGAGTGGGTCGTTCCCACCATCCCGCTCTGCCCTGAACTGCAAGTAAATATGTTTATTTAGTGCAGCAGGAGTAATAGCTGTAGAGTCCTCCGAAGTTATAGAAATATCAGTCCCCTAACTAACTTACTAGTCGGCATTAAATTCTCACTCCAGCCAGCCAACAGTCCGCTTCACCAGACTGTGCAGCGTTTCATGGACGCAAAAGCAAAGAAAAGGGGGACGCCCAAAATGTGAGCAATCAGGCGGCTCTCGACTTTATTTATTTTTATTTTATGATGCTGCCGGGGTATCAAGGCAGAAAAATGTGATTGTGAATCTGGGAGTTGAATCCCCCCTGATCTCGGGGGGACGAGAGCCAGAAAGAGAAATGAGCACGCAGTCTTTTTCAAACCGCCTCGATGGAGACGGCATCGAGGTCTTCTCCGTGGTCTCCGTCCAGTTAAAACTAGCTGGCTAGTGCGATGTCCGCAG
Source organism: Trichophyton rubrum CBS 118892 (assembly GCF_000151425.1). Classification (NCBI taxonomy): domain Eukaryota; kingdom Fungi; phylum Ascomycota; class Eurotiomycetes; order Onygenales; family Arthrodermataceae; genus Trichophyton; species Trichophyton rubrum. The sequence goes on along the minus strand of NW_003456426.1, from coordinate 1,066,357 downwards.
ACGTGCCTGAGGCTGCTTGTTTGTCTCGTTACCGAGTGTCATCCAATAGCATCCCGCATGCTTGAATCATCGCGTGCGCCCATCGAGACTGACGATGAAGGATCTGTTCCTTTCGGGTAAGGCCTCCGATCGATCGCTCGATCTCCTTGGAGATTGGCCATTGGACCCCCCTTCCCAGCCATGCAGCGAGTGGTGCGGTGTCATTTGTCAGAGGGTAGTCTGCAGCCCAACAGCCCCCAACCCCCGTTCTCGAGTCATATGGGATCTCTTGATACCTGACCTGACTGCCTAACTAACCGCCAAACGAGACGGATGAATCTGGAAGCTGCAGGCGCTTCCCGCAGCAAATACGAAGGTTTGCACCGTCTCTGCAAATACGGTCGGGTCTGAATGGCGACATCGGGGCCAGGAGCAACAGCCGACGTCAACAATTAGTGCCAACGATCATGGATAACTCAAATCCGTTGGCCTGGCGGTGGGATAGATAGTTAAACTAGGATGATCCGCTATGACCGGCCGGCGTGTTTGGTTTGGGTGTTTTTGGCGCGGGATGGAAGATAAGCAGAAAATGCTCATATATCCCATCCTGCAAAACCGATGAATGCGTGTGTATATGGGCTTGTTCACCGATATTTCTTCCCGAGCGAGAAAAAAAAAAAAAAATAATTGGGAGTTGCATCCATGTCCATTCATGACAAGCCATGTATCCCATCTCAGATTCGATATGAGCGAGTGTATACGAAGTAGACGATACAAGAGCCTGTTCACCGCTCCCGTAAGCGTTGCTGATATGAGGTCGTAAAAAACGCATCTTATGACATGCCCTGCATAAACCCCAGTGTCTCCTGACGTGCAAACTGGCGATATATAATAACTAACCATGCTTGATTTGCGGTGATATCTCGGGACCGAAAACAAGCTCATCGTGGCATCCAGATTTCGTGGTATGGATGGTAGGGCGCTGGCAGTCGTTTTCATCCATGCACCCATCCATGAACCGGTTGTATGTGATATTCTGCATATATGTGTCAGTTATGTCTGTTGATCGACGCATACGGCATGCATATCAGATACATACAAACAGGGGGGTAAAGAAGTGGTCTTGATATCCAGTGCGTTAGAATTATGCATTTTGACACGTCGTTTCAACGCTCGAGCCGATCGATCCTGCGGCGAAGGTCAGGCATATCAAAAGAAACATGCAAATAAAAACCAAATCCCGATGGTGTAGAGGTGCAAATCAGGGGTATGTAAGTAGGTAGGTGTCGTATTGTGGGTTTGGCGTTGATCATCTGGTGGTATCAATTGAGGGCATTTGTTAATGGTGGGATATCAAATTGTTAAAGCCTAAGTTTATTCAGATAGACATGCTATTATCGAGCACAAGCTATTATTGAGAAGTAGTAGAGTATGAAACCGAGACCAATATTCATTCACTTTTTATTCCTACAGAGATAGATAGATCCATATTGAGCCACCAACGACTCAAACCAATAAATTCAATTCAAAATAAAATATGCAAAAGGGCACCCGAAACGCAGCAGGCAACCAAGAAAGATCAACAAACATAAGAGTAGGCAGAGTAGATACGACTAATACCTCCAATTCACACACATTAGCTGTATAGATAGATGATAGATAGATGGTAGACGGGATCCGGTCCGTCAGGTCCAGTATCAATTTCGTATGTGTTTTTGTTTTGTTAGTGAGTCCCGTCCTATCCCATACCAGTGGGAAAGGGGAGGAAACTAAGAAAAGTAAAGCAGACGCAAAGAAAAGGAAACGCAAAGTAAAGCAGACGCAAAGAAAAGGAAACGCAAAGTAAAGCAGACCAAAGAAAAGGAAACGCAAAGGAAGGACTTGATGTATGTGATGCAATATGCGCGGGAAAGAAACGAGTATTAAGGAGCGGAATCGCGGAAACCAGCTGAGAAAACGCATCAAGCGGGAAGGCAAAATAAATAGGTAGAAGCCGAAAAGAGCAACCAAGAAAGTAGAGATGAATCGAACGGGGATGGATATCGACCCGAATATAGCGAGAATGAAATGTGCTTTGCACTGGTATATAGAAAGGAAATAGACGGAAAAAAGGGAGAATGCTGAAAAAAGGAGCCGTTCAACTTGATACACGCAGGCGGAATAAACCGGACCACAGGGATGTCAGACGAGGCTTCTTGGACCGATCTGCTGCCTGTCCCGGAGCCGTGGCAGGGGACGGAATATGCACAGACATTGCGCGCGGAAGGGGAGGCGGAGAGGATGGTCTGGAGGTAGGCAAGCGGGGAGTACCGACCAGGGACATGGAGCGGGAGGTCTGCGCGAGACGGGGATTTGGCCGTGGTTTGGGAGCAGACGGGTTTCGCTTGATTAGCTTGCGAGCTTGGGGCTCTGCTGGTGCAGTTACTGTGCGAGACATCATGGGTGGTGGATTTGGTGGGTTAGAAGTAGGAGCTGGGAGTGCCTCGGGGGCGGATGTCTTGACTTCGGCGGGAGTTGGCGTTGTAGTGCCGCTTGCCTCCTCGAGAGGAAACGATTTGGTCTTGCGGTACTGCGACTTGTAGTCCTCTCCGCTGGTCTTGGGGGTAGATAGCGTGGTGGAGGAAGCAGACGCGAGGTTCGAGGTAGGCACCAGCGAGGGACAAGACATCGAGGCCCGGCTCTCAACAACGACATCGGCCTGAGCGTCCGTCTCGTCTTTATCGGTGATATCCGTCATGGAACTCCCGGTGAACAAGCGAGAGGATGCTCTGGGCCACTGGGAGCGCCTGCTGGAGCGCGGCCGGGGCTGGGGCTCATAGATAGATCGCTGGCGTATGGCTGTAGTTTCTTCCTCGACGGTAGCAATCTGGACTGTATCTGGCACGACCATGGAGGCACGCAGCAGGGCGTAGAACCGGGGCTGTTTGGACGCCTGTTCCGCAGATGATGAGGGCGATGCTGCGGGAGCGGGAGCGGGAGCTGCCTGGAGATGCTGCAGGGGTATCAGGGGCGGGTTTGGCTGCGGGTTCTTGTTCCTGGTGAGATCGGAATCGAAGACCATGGTGTTTCGACGGGCCATGTCTGAGGATGCTGGGGTGCCCGAGGTGTGGTAGGATTGCGACCTGACTGCTACTGCTGATGCTGGCCGGGGCAATGCGGCAGCGTTGGAGGTAGCTCGTCTGGCTACAGCTGCCGAAGCAGAAGTAGCGAGACGGGGCCTAGCATCAGCAACTGAGGCGGATCTCTGGGCGGTGGATTGATGAACCTGGCGGTCGAGACTGGAGGTACTTGACGAAGCCCTTGTGTTTGTAGCAACGCCGGCTACAGCAGCAGCGGGAGAACCAGTGCCGTAGTAAGAGTGACTCCTGACCGCAGAAGGAAGAGTTCTGCGAGTAGAGGCCGCGGTATCGGCTTGAGGGAGACTGGAGGTACTGGCCGAGGCAGACGGGTTTGCCGAGTAGGCATGATATGCCTTTGGGGCACCGGGGGCAGTAGACATGGGCCTTGCAGTAGTAGACGTAGAAGCAGAAGCAGAAGTAGAAGTAGCTGCTGGCTGGCCCTGTTTATCCAAGCTGGACGAACTGTTTGATGCGGCGAGACTGGAGCCGGAGTATGCATGGTAAGACTCAGACCGGGCTGCAGAGGGTATCTGTGTCGACGCAGGCGCCTGGACAGGGACAGGGGGAGGCCTCCTGGTCGGCTGTGGAATGTGATGGACGGAGGCCAGACTGGACGAGCATGACGACGACCCAGAGGCCGACGCCGACGTAGCCGTAGAAGCGACAGCCGCAGCCGCAGTAACAGGGCCAGTGGTAAGGGCCGGGGCAGAGTATGCGTGGTAGGACTCCTTTCTGAGCAGCGATCCCGGGGAGCGCCTGACGGCGGAGACAGCCTGGTAAGCCTGTCTCTCGATGGAGGCCGCATCCGAGGAGGCCGCCGAAGCCGCCAACGGCACCGAGGAGGCCGAGTATGCATGCTGGTAGGGCTCGTTCCTGGCGGCCGCGGTGGACATGGGCCTTGCGGCGGAGGACCGGGGCGCCGGAGCATAGGAGGAGGGCTGGGACTGGGACTGGGACTGGGAGAGCCCGCCCACGGCGACGGAAAAGGGTCTATCGACGGGACTCAGGTGTCGGGTGCGAGAGGCAAGCGGCCGGCCGTTTGAAAAGGAGAAGTTCTCGCCCCAGGGGTTTGCAGCAGTAGAAGGAGTAGATGCTGGCGGTGCAGTTGTGGTGGTATCGCACTGCGGGAGGTTGTTGACCAGCGAGTGCAGCGACTGGAAGTTGCCGATGG
>NW_003456426.1:1021422-1061988 GCF_000151425.1 Trichophyton rubrum CBS 118892 | reverse complement strand
CTGCTGCTGCTGCTGCGGACTGTAGTATCGCTTGCCATCATGTGCGTCCTGGGGGTGTTTGGTATGCAAGGGCGGGAGTTGCTGGAGCTGCTGCTGGCGGTCTCTGGGGCGAGTGCCGCGGATGTACTGGCTGCCTCTCGACGCCGAACGGGGCTGCATGATGGCTCTGGCTATGTTTACTGACTTACTGTGCCTGAAGGACGGACGAGGAGAGCCTTATAAGTCTGGTCTGCTCAGCGACGGGACAGGGAATTAGATTAAAAAGACGAGAGAGAAAAAGGCGAGCCACCCGGCACTCCACCAGGTGCGCAAAGGCGAGGTTGAAACGGCTCCTGAAACAGCGTGAAACGAGCGTGGACGAGAAGAGCGAGGGACTCAATCAAACGAGGGACATCACCGGTGATGGACGAAGAGGAGGTAGATGAGAACAGGCAAGAAAACAGCGGCAAAAGAGAAGAATGCAGAGAAAAGATTGAAGAGAGGAAAGTTGCAGGTTGAGTGTGGATGCCTGCGTTACACCGTGGCCGTGGATGGAGGGATGACCAGCCAGTCGAGCGGAAAAAGCAATTCACTTAATCTCAGGTAAGCGAGGACGCAGCCGAAGAAGCGGTGGTGGTGATGAAGTTGATGAAGTATTCATTGGCAATGCCAGCAGTCATGAGTATGATATGATACAGACTCCATTAAGAACAGAACAGACGCGAACAGAAAGCAGAACCCCTTAACCGATGAACCCCGAAGAAAGAAACCCAGTCATAAAAGCGTCTAACCACCGAAACCATAAAGGGTGCCTAGGAACTGTTAGTATAACGTCCAGAGATAGATAGATAGAGAGAACCTACGGCCCTGGCGCTTGAGAGCGTAGACGACGTCGAGAGAGGTGACTGTCTTGCGCTTGGCGTGTTCAGTGTAGGTGACGGCGTCGCGGATGACGCCCTCGAGGAAGGACTTGAGCACGTTGCGGGTCTCGCCGTAGATCATGGCGGAGATACGCTTGACACCACCACGGCGGGCGAGACGGCGGATGGCAGGCTTGGTGATGCCGTGGATGTTGTCGCGGAGGATCTTGCGATGGCGTTTGGCACCGCCCTTGCCGAGTCCCTTTCCTCCCTTGCCGCCTGCAGGCCGTTAGCTCTCGCTCAGTCGCGTCAGGAGAAGAGACACTTACGTCCAGTCATGATGAGAAGAAGAAGTAGAAGTCTTTAGAGTAGGAGTAGACTTGATGTCTGACTGAGATGTCGCAGAGAAGATGTTGTTGTTGTTGTCGTTGTTGTTGATAGTTGAAGTTGATGAAGTTGTGAAGATGAAGTCGCTTTTCTACTTTCGGCGCGTCGGGCGTGATCTGGGAATCAGCCAATCAGCGTCGAGGATCAGGATCACTAAGCAGATCACCAGCAGAGAGTCTGATCTAGACAGCCAGCGAGGCCTCGAGGACGCTGATGAGGAGGAACCAGGCAGCAGAAGCTGATCTCAAGCCTCGCAGGTGAGTGATCTCGGTCTTCCTGCGCTTCTCAGCGTCTTTCACCGCGCGATCACTGCGGGATCAGGCGTTCTGCTCGCTTTGCCTGCTGGATCAACTCCCTGCGCGGCCAGATCAACCCTGCTTACCTAAGCCCTCCTGCCAAGCCGCCGCCCCTACAAATATCGCCGCCTTCGCTTCTTCCCCTCAACTTCTTCTTCTCATCCACAAGCAAGACATCAAGAAGCAACATCTTCTCTTCATCTGCATCTTCTCTTCATCTGCATCTTCTCTTCAGCAACTCCATCATCAGGCTACTCTCAAGTCTTAGACTCAGTCTATCTATTCAAAATGGCCAGAACCAAGCAGACTGCCCGTACGTCTATTCTCACCCTCGCTCTGTCGCGTCTCTGACTGACATGTCTGCCTGTCCAGGTAAATCCACCGGTGGCAAGGTCCCCCGTAAGCACATCGCTTCCAAGGCCGCTCGCAAGGCCGCCCCAACCACCGGCGGTGTCAAGAAGTCCCGTCGCTACAAGCCAGGTAGGCCTCCAGCAGCATATTCAGCATGGTCTCCCGCTAACAACAAGTAGGAACCGTCGCTCTGCGTGAAATCCGTCGCTACCAGAAATCCACCGAGCTGCTCATCCGCAAGCTCCCCTTCCAGCGCCTCGTCCGTGAAATCTCCCAGGACTTCAAGACCGACCTGCGCTTCCAGTCTTCCGCCATCGGCGCCCTCCAGGAGTCCGTCGAGGCCTACCTCGTCTCCCTCTTCGAAGACACCAACCTCTGCGCCATCCACGCCCGCCGTGTCACCATCCAGCAGAAGGACATCCACCTCGCCCGCCGTCTGCGTGGTGAGCGTTCTTAGAGCACTCGCGCCATCCTGCTAGCTTTTTTAACGACACAACGGTCTGGGGGTTCATGTTTTTTTCTCTTGCTTTTACCACTTTTACTACCACTATCGAGGCTCGGACATGGGTTTGGTCAGAGGCGTTTTCATGTTATTTCCTTTTTAACTACTTTATGTGTATAATATCCAGCTGAACGGCTGAGGACGTAGTTTGATCTTAATCGACTCACTTTACGTCTACTTTTGTTCTTTTTTCGGTCTTGCTCTTGTTATTCTTCTCTTCGCGTCGTGTCGTGTCAGTCATGGGGCGATGCGGCTGACTCGGCTCGTTTCGGTTGATTTTTCACCACGATAGCCACAGCATAGCCAGACAACACTAGACAACAGACAGAACTGTATAGATGGCGACGATGATACGATGATACTACTGCGGTGCTCTTGAGATGCTGCGTCCCCGTCTCCTTGCGCTCCGTCACTCGCGCGCCTTCACCTCCTCGTCCTCCCTCGCAACGCCCAAGCCATCCACTCCTCTCTCTACCACTGCAACTCCGACTTCAACTTCATCTTCTACGGTATTATCGACTGCCTTCTCGCGCATCCAGGCTTCCTCCCTCGGCCGCGCCCTGCTCTGGTACGGCGACAAGCAGAAGAAAAGACCCTACTGGACGCAGTTCTTCAGCACCGTCGTCATCTTCCTTCTCTCCGACTTTAGCGCCCAGCTGCTCGTCCCCTGGATCACCAACGACACCACTCGCGATGACCAAGAGACGCAATCAGGGGATAACACAGAGACGTCGAAAGGGATTCTAGAAAAGTACGATCCGGTGCGCACTCTACGGCATGTCAGCATCGGCGGGTTTGTCGCCATTCCCAGCTATACATGGTGAGTCCATTCTCTGTCATTCTACCAAGACCACTATCCTACGAGATTATACTACAAAGTTATACTACGAGATTATACTACGAGATCATACTACGAGATTATACTACGAGAAGAGTGCAGTCGTTGACAGGATATGCAGGTTCATGTTCGTCCACAACAACTTCAACTACGCCTCCAAGTTCCTCTCGATAGCCACCAAAGTCGTCCTCTCCCAGGTCATCTACGCGCCCCTCTTCAACGTCTACTTCTTCTCCGCCCAGTCGCTGCTGTCCGGCGCCAGCTGGGCTGAAACCCTCCAGCGCCTGCAAGTAACCCTGCCCGTCAGCATCGTCAACAGCGCGAAGATCTGGCCGGCCGTGTCGGCATTTATGTTTCTGTACATTGATCCCGCGTTCAGAGCCATATTCGCGGGCACTATCGCGCTGGGGTGGCAGACCTATCTCTCCTGGCTGAACCAAGTTGCCGCAAAGGAAGTCAGGGAGAGAGAGGTCGTTCATGGGAAAGTCCCTGTTTAGGCATTCTTTTTAGATCTCTTTGCGTATATATTGTTGTATATAGATGGTTATATAGATGGTGCATAGAGTTGGTAGAATATCCGAGTCAGCTCGGCAGGCAGCAACACCTTCACACTTACATTCAACATCTTCAACTCTGCTATCTATGTCGTCCTCCTCCTTCGACTTCCTCGAGGGCTGGACAAGCGATGACAGTCACAGCCTCTCCGCCAGCGAGACGGAGCTCGACATCTCGCCCGACGAGGCTCTCCTGCTCGCCGACCTTATCGCCTCCGTTGCCGATAAGCCTGTCTCTACCACAGCTTCGAGCCAGCATCACCAGGCCGTGCCAGACATAGAAGACCATGAATACCTGCGTCTGGCGCTGGAGGAGACCTTTCTCCCGGACGACGATACCATCTCGGACCAGAAACATCAGCGTCAGACTGGTAAGGCGCTCTCTCAATCTGCTCAACTCGTACTGACTGGCCTGCCAAAACTAACAGCGCTCTGCAGCCCGCAACCCCATACAACTCGACCAACCCAGAGACGCAGACGAAAAAAACAATGCAGATAAAAACAATGGAGACAGAGATGATGTCCGTGAAGAGGAAGACTCTCGCACACCCCTCGAACGCTTCAGACGGCCTCCCATGAAAGGCCTGTCTGTCTCCGACCTCGTCTCCCCGGCCTGGTGCGAGCTGCAGTACACATATACCCTCCTCCACGGGCCTAAGCAGACCACACCCGCCATGAAGCGCGGCAAAGTCGTCCACCAGAAGCTCGAGAACGAAGTCCACGCCTCTGTGCCCGTCACCGTGCTCAGCAAGGAAGACGCCTGGGCCCTGCGCATCTGGAACGTGATTTACGCCCTTCGCACGCTGCGAGATACCGGTATAACTCGCGAAATGGAGGTCTGGGGATTGCTAGATGGGGAGATCGTGACGGGCGTGGTCGATTGTCTCTCTCACGACCGCCCTACGCATGCTGACCTGCATCACTTGCCCGCGACGTACTCTGGGGTGCGCTCGACTAAACGCCTGCATAAGACGAGTGCTGGATGGGCCTTCGAGCATGTCGGGCAGAATATACCGCTGAGCAAGGAAAGGGGTATATATATTACTGAAGTGAAGACGAGAGATGCGGCGAGGGGAGGTACGAGGTTACCTGCGCTTGACTCGCCGTCCTTTAGGCCTGCGCGCATCCAGTTACAGCTCTATTACCATTTCTTGACCCGCATGGTGGAATCGGAGGATGTCAGCGTGTTTGATATTGCGGAGAGGTATGGGTTGAAGCCTCATGCTCCGCTGTCGGACGCTTTTCTGGCGCAGGTCGGCAGCATCAATGACGATTACTTTGAGAACGAGGCTTGTTCGTGGAGTCAGTCAAGGCCCAGCGAAGAAGGGGATGGAGATGCTACTTCCATCAGTGATAGACTGGATTCGTTGACGGTGCTGCTGAATCATAACTCGCTGGCGAATCTGTGGGATCTACTCAAGGAGAATCTCAGACTGACCTTTTTATGGCCATCAACGTCTACTTCTACGTCTGCTTCTACGTCTGCTTCTACTTCTGCAGGGGATAAACAAGTGACGCTGCTGTCACCTATACTAACAGTGTCATACATGGCTCAGGACAGGTCGAGATCAGCATCACCAACTACAGAGACAGAAAGGGAACCAGGAGATACAGAATCAAAAGAAGAGAGACCAACAGATGCAGGATCAGATGCAGATGCAGAATCAGGATCAAACACGCCCACCCCGTCAGAAACCCACAACTACACACAACTAGGCACACGCTCGTTCCTCTTCGACCCGGACTCGCTCTACCCCTATCTGATCGAGGGCTTGGCCTGGTGGCACGGCAGACGACCTGCTCACGCCATCCCCGTCTCACAGGCCTGGAAGTGCCAGTCCTGTGACTTCAGGGGGAGCTGCAGCTGGCGCCGGCAGCGGTTCGAGATGCACATGCAGAAGATCCGGGAGAGAGGCAACAGTTAGCCTTTGATCTGTTTGTTGATCTATTGATCTGCTGGGTCTACAATTATGTGCCATAATATAGTGTTGGCGTTTTACGTATATAGCTGGATAGGGTACCCTAATTGACTGTTTTGATATCCCACTTCTCCATACATGATTAGTCTCCAAGGGTCCAGATTTTGACTACCGACGTAGCATCCTTGATGTAATAGCTGTCCCATCAGACTGGAGCAGGGCCGTGGCAACGTCCCAGTGGGCAAAGTCAAGCAATAGCCTATCCTTTCGTCTCCATGAACGCGTCAGGCACGGCGTGGAGATGTGGTTAAACTAGCATCTAATAGGGACGGAAGTTCTTCGGCGACACATGTCGTTGATAGCCGTTGCCTTACCACTGTTATTACCCCTGGGATGTACCAGACGTCCATGTATCTGTCGGCCGGGGCATCTGTAGACTCCGATGAAACTCCGTCGTCTGTAGATGTAGCACCGTTGATCAATGTGTAGGTTAGGGTGACCGCAGCAGTAAACACCCACCACGCCGAACTCTCCGGTATATTGAGTGAATTACATCCTAGAATGGCTCTAATATACTCTATAAACATGACATATATGCAAATACTCCATGTCACGCTGCCCTGGCGCAGGATCGGACGAAAGTGCTGATATCAAAATGTATTTTTGCATTTTTTTTTTTTTTTTTTTTTTTTTTTTTTTTTTTTTTCACAAATTAAATTATTCTCACCATAACTATCAAATACAACCAAAACAGACATTGATAGACCACCCACCAGCCACCAAACGGCCTACCGACGGATGAAAAATCCGAAAACCAGTACCCCGTACACAGACTGACGGGTAAATAGCCGATATGGAGCAACCGCCTGGTCTGTTGCTGGCCGTCTGGCCCTCCTCATGCCCGCGCTCTCTCAAGGTGTCTGTCCATCTGGCAGCGAAAAAGACCGCCAGCCTGCCAGCTCCTTACCGGGATACCAGCTGATACCAGAGCTCATCGCCTCCACCAGCTCGTCCTAGAACCATACGAGGCCAGCCAGGCTTCTCTCTACTCTCTATTTACTTGTCTGTCGTTGTTGTTGTTGTTGTTGTTGTTTGCATAGTTCGTATGAATGGTATCGAGATTACAGGATAGATTACAGTGCGGTATCTGTGACAGCCCCTGGTAGCTCCAAGTATCCTCCCACGCATCCGCAGCACCGAAGATACCTGATGCTACCCCAGCCGGGCCTGCAGGCGTTTGTTACGCATCATATTTACCAGCCCAGCATGCCGCAGCCATTGGGCGCAGGGCGCTGGAGCCGGCCTGCAGCGTCTCGAGTGTTGCTTTCAATACCAGGCAGCGTCACGGCCGATACGGGGATGCGGCGTCACGTCCTGTCACGGCGCCCGACCTGGCCTTCCTCGCCCTCGATCGCGCTGCTTTTCGTCTTTTTCTCTCTCTTTTCCTCTCTTTTCGCCTGACCTGAACTTGCCTCCTACTCTGCGTCCTGAGCCTCCGACACGCTGATACACGGGTACGTTGACGTGGCCTGCTTGTCTAGTTGGTGATAGATCTGGCTGAGCTGACGGCGATAGCTGTAGATAAACCACCTAACTACTTACTCACTTTGTCGCAATCCCTCAATTGACGACGACGACGACGACGACGACAATCCACAATGACCACGCGCAAGAGACGACAAGAAGCCGGTGAGGAAGAGGAGCTCCAGGCTCTTCCTAGCGACCAGAGCGACGAGGAAGAGGAGGAAGAGTAAGTCGCGTCTTAAGCTGTTTTGCGAGACGGTCGTTGATGGCGAGGCTGATGCTGATGCTGATGCTGACGTTGGTGCTAGGTTCGACGACGAGTCCGACTTTGAAGGCGAAGAGGAGTCGGAGGAGAACGAAGACGAGGAGCCTGCTGAGGAACCAGAGCGTGAGTTGACTTCTTACTTTGTATAGGATGCTGCTCCTTTGGACGTGATGGATGCTAACGCGGTGCAGCATCGGCTAAACGACGCAAGACCGGTCGAGCAGCAGCTGCTAAGAAGGCTCCTGTCGACGACGAAGAGGATGAGGAGGAAATAGAGGAGGAAGAGGAGCAGGAGCAAGGAGAAGAAGAGAAGGACGAGGAGGAAGAGGCTGAAGGCGACGATGAAGAAAAGGACGGCGATGCTGAAGACGACGATGAAGTCGCTGAGAAGCCTGCCTCGGACAAGAAAGCTGCTGCTGCTGAGGAAGAGGAAGAGGAAGAAGAAGAAGAAGAAGAAGAAGAAGAAGAAGAAGAAGAAGCCAACGAGTGAGAACTCGCTGGCGTGGATGAGACCGTGAACGGGAAAACTGAACCTGAAGTTGATTTTATGAAATGTATCTGATAGAGGAGGACAATAGGAGTGTTTTGCGTTTGCTTGATATTGCTTCATCTGGGTATCATCGTATATTCTGTAGTGCTAAGACTGGAAGACGTGCTATGGTAGATGGCTAACTTTGTCAGGAGTCCTACTCACGGCATCGCTAAAGTCGATAAAAACTACGGGACGGATGTAAAGAAACGAATTTTTATATTTATATCGCCCCACTCCTCTGCCGTTCGATATGCGTACACTATTAGCCCGTAAGTACCTGGATAAGGTCACTATTCGTTCGTTCTGGCGCCCTGAGGCTGCACGGCCAATGAGAGTGAACATCATGGCATTTAATGCTATGTATAGAGCAAGTAACTCATGCAGATAGACAGACACATAGATACAATCCATATAGGTTTATAGAGATGATTTTATAAGCAGCCTAACCGTCGCTTCCGCTGCTTCGGAACGTCGCGCACAGCTGGCAGTATTGGTGCGTGAGATCGAGGATGGGTTGAGGCAGGTTGGTCGCCTGCACGATGCTGCGGACTTTGACCGCGCCCTCTTCCTCGATCAGCTTGCGGATGATGTACAGCAGGTCCGGGGAGAACTACCTCACGTTAGCATCACTTGAATATAAAGTAGGAAGGCAGTCTGGAAAAAGGACTGGGTGGTGACATACCTCGGAGTACCAGCGGTACTGCCAGGCTATCAACCTGATCAAGGCGTTGAGCATGCCTCGCGTATCGTTCTGGCGCTCGTACATCTTCAATATACCCCGTAAGGCCTTGGGCGAGAACCGCACAGACAGACAGTACTTGTACGCCTCGATGGCCTCGGGCAGGTGGTGCAGTCGCTCGGCCAGTTCGCCGAGTATCTCCCACTCGGTAGGGGATTTCTTGTAGTCAAGGGACTGTTGCCTGGACTGAGCCATTTCAGACCGCCAGATGGTGTACACCCGTAGGTCTTCGTACAGCACCATGAACAGGTTGTCCAGCCAGCGCTCGCACAGACGTTTTTTGTGGAACTGGGACGTGGAATTGGTGTTTTCCTGCTACATTGGTTCAAGTTAGCATCTTTATCTTCGTCTTTGTCAATATATGTCGGAAGTGAAAAAAAAAAAAAGAGTAAACCGCACATCGTCGTTGCCGGACTTGACTACCTCTGAGGCGACTGTCTGGTTGGGTTTCTCGATCCCATGGTGCTCAGACGACTTCTTGGGTTCGCCCTCTTTACCTCCATTCTGCTCCGAGGCTTCCTGCTCATTCTCAGACTCGTCACCATCATCATCGTCGTCGTCGTCGTCGTCGTCGTCTTCCTGGGTTGTCCTGGTAGCCTGACTTGCGCCGTCATGTAGGGCTACTGTGCTGGCATTTTGAGCAGTGCTTCCTGGTCGGGTTGCCGTCTGTCGTTCCACCCTGTACTCTTCTTCCATGACAAACACTTCGCTTCGGATCTTCAACAGCTGATCCCATCCAATGCTTGCGGCAATCTTGGTCAGCAGGTTGTACGCCTTCAAAAACGTTCCCTGATAGTTGCCTGCATGCAATTTTCGTAGAGTTGGATGCACCATGTCATGCGGAGTGCCTTCCTTGGGTTGACCCTCATCAATCTCGTCCAGCAGGCTTTCGGGAAGCACAGGGAGGATGATGCGGGTTGGCTGAGGCATCCGCGGTGAGTCTCGGTCCTGGTAGTTGAACATCGGACAAGAGTTCAGGGTCAACAGTGCCAGATTCCACTTCTCAAGGCTTACATATACTTCCGCCAGCCGGATCCAGGAGCTAAACTCGCTCGGTGCCGCAGTCACGCTGCGTTTGGCGCATTCAAGCGCCATTTCATGCTCGCCTTTGCTCTGGCAAAATGCAGCCTGGCAGTCTAGCAGAGCATAGTCCATGGGTATATCCTTGAGAGCATCATGCATCAATCGGACAGCCTGCACCTCTTCATCGGCTGATATCAGAACCCGTGCAAGAAGAGATGACACCTCTACTTCTCGTGCTCGGAGCTTCTCAAACAGGTTAATGCCAGACACATATCGTCCCGTGGTATTGATGTATTTTAATAGGCCGGAGGTAAGATGGTTGGTGACTGTGTTGGGGACTTGGGTTTCGGGGTCGGAACTAAGTTGTCGGCCTAGAAAAATAGGGGGAGGTCCGCCGTTAGCCAATTGTACACAATTTCTGACATATATTTGAAGGATAACGAACCGTTGAAGAAGAGCCTTTCTGCGGCATCGAGGAATTTGTGTTCCATCTCCGTATTGGTGATCGGGTTGAACCGTCTCACGCCCACGATCTTCTTGATGGCATCTCCGCTACCGTCGTCCGCATAGGAGTAGGACCTTAGCACGCCGCACACGAATGTCTCCAGCCATAACGCTTCAGTTGCAACACGCTTGTCCCCTCGCTCGTCGATGCAATAGCTCTCCAGACTGCCTGGGATCTTCACCTCGACCCTCATATCTACATGAGAGAATGCATTGTAGCAGCTATCCCGGACGTTAGCGGCTTTATATCGACACCGGAGGGACTCTCACTGTGGATATATAGTATATACCAGTATATTCCCGCAACCACTTTATGTTGCTTGTCAATCGGCGAGTAGGTGAGAGTGTTCACGTAGGCCGCTAAGCTGGCTGATGAAGAAGCATCTATTCCCGTTACATGGTGATATACTCCGGTCTAGGCCACCGTCGCTCAGTTAGCCCAAAAAAAGGTCGTTTTGAAGGATAGCTGCAATGAGCTAGGAACGGCGCATCTAACCTGGGTGTTCGCAGCAGATTTGGACTGCTTCACTAGGTGAACGAGATCTGGGGGTCCGAGTTCTCTCAGGTTCTGTAGAGATTCTGTGCGGGCATCTATGGACGAGTAGAGCGCATCGTCTTCCTCGATAATCCTGTCTCATGCAATTCCTGTTAGCATACAGTAAACAAAAAACCATCTGTAGTAGCCCCCTTAAAGGCATTATAGCAAGTGATAGCGCAACGCATGCCAGCTGGCCAACACTTACTCTGGAACAGCTGGCGAAACCATAGTCACTGTCGCCCACCCCTAAACGGAGCAGCTCTAAGTAAAGGGGAGAAAAAGATAAGAGAAGCGCCTGAATAGCAGAATTGAATGCCTCTGTCTCTTCGAGCAGTGAGTCAATTAAACGGCATAATGAAGCCGGCCGGCCAGGAAGAACGCTGTTGGGAGGTCGTTGTTGGTCGTTGTTAGTTCATATTTACTTCCCTGCAGGCGAGCGAAGAGGCGGTGCTTTTTCTTAGTGAACTTACGCATCCACGCATCTCGCGCCATGCCCGATCGGGAAGTTCGCGACCTCCCAAGCTTCATCTTCGCCCGTCGCAGGCCTGCGCTTCTACAAGCCAACAACCGCCGCCGACAGCTTCCAACGAGGGCGATTTTCGTGGTTGAGGACGGCCTTCTTGTCCCTGGCTAGCTTCTTCATCGGCGCCTGATTCGTATTTGCTGCTGTTTTATACCCTGGCGCCCCGGGCTGGACCTGTTATATATCGGTGGACTCTCACGGGGGGGAAAACCGGCCATGTCTACTTTTGCAGCTCTGAACATAGAGGCCGATGACTCCCCAGAGGAAGAGATCGATGACACTCGCGAGATTCAGATAGAAGAGGCGCTCAAGCTATACCAGACTGCTCTCAAACTCCACTCGCTGGGGCCAAAGCACTACAAAGAAGCCGCAGAAGCTTATGACGCACTCTTCAAGTCAGAGATATTCAAGCTCCCGCAATACACAGATCTCGGAGCGGATATATCAGACGATGGTTTTATAGAAGAAGTTGATGAGCCGTCGGCCGTCTCGGTTGCTGCCGTGGATGAGACCGAGACCGCCGCTAGCGCGCTGCCGCAAACGCTTTACCTGTCATACAAGAATTACGGCCAATTCTTGCTTGACACCGTTCGATACGCATGGGAGCAAGGCGGAGACATAGCTGATACAGCTCCTTCTACCGAATCAGCCATTAGACACTTTGCGGACGCTCTGGAGCGCGATGACACTGATCTTGAGCTGTGGCGAAAGTGTGCTAGGGTTGGAGATGCTCTCAGAAGTCACCGTATCTCGAGATTCTGTCTAGAGAGTGTCTTTGAAGGGAACGGAGATGGTATCGACGATGGATTTGAACAGCTAGGCATTGAGCAAGCCGGTGCTGTGGGCGATTTACGGAAGTTTTTCACTGCTCTACATGACCCCCTATCACTCGCACAGCTGCCGCAGAAACAACCAAGGAAAGCTCTGCTCAATTTTTTGCAGCGGCAGATAGATCCATTTCCGTACCTCCCTTCTGCCTTGAAGCAGCTGAACGGGGGCTCCATATCTTGTGGACTCGCTCTTCCTAAAATTAAACGCCTTACTGTCACCCCCTCCGCCAACTCCTGGGCTGCTCTAGGTGAAAAGCTCCTTGAGCTTCTAAGCAAGGATGACTCTGATCAGGGCACAGTCGAAGTACAGGGGAACCTGCAAATTTGTCTTGCAGACTCAGATGTCACGATGACATCTCCTGCGGCAACTCTCCCGATCATCCAAGGCCGAAGGCCGTCCAAGCATAAAAGCTCTGCTTCCCCCGATATGGGCGAAGCAGAGTCAAAATCTAAAGCGAGCACTGAGGAAGCTACTGCTAAGGATACCGAAATGAAGGACCCTGCCCAAGCCGACGAAAAACCAGAATCCAAAGGCGATGAGGAAGTGAATAGAAATACTGGCGAAGATGCTCGGGATGATACAGCCAAAGAAAATGAAGATGAAAATGCTGTCGACAAAGACAAAGAGGAAGGTGAAAAATCGACTGAGCCCACAGATGATATAGAAGCAAGGCCTGGTCCTCAGACAAGGAAGCGCTCTTCAGCTTCAATAGTCAATGAAGAACCAACAGACGGAGTAAGAACGAAGAGCAAGCGTATCAGGGCACGAGAGTCGATTGCCGACACACAGGCCCAGCCAGAGGAAGTGATTTTTGACCAGACAAGATATTTCGAAGATAGGCTCGAGATCTATACACACGCCGATGAGTGGATGTTTAGCACAGCCAACGATCTTCTGTCAAAATTCGGCGTCGAGGAGCTTGGAAGTATAGATCAAATAAAGCAGATGCTCGCTTCTATTGAATCCGATCCAGACACCACAGAAATTACTCCTGAAACCTTGGCTGTACGTGACTTGAGGTACATAGTTGAAAACTGGAGTGATGCCTTTGGAAAAATAGCATTGCACAGTGATATATTTGCAGATACCCAGGATGGCTTAAAGGGTGTGAGGAAATCCGGTCTCAGTGTCTTCCTTGAACACTCCAAACAAGTTGGCGCAAAGGCAGAACAAGCGATAGATTTGGTTGACAATGAAGGCTTGGAGCAGTTTGCAGAAAACGTCAATAGCAGCAATCTAACCGTGCAGGAGGTTGCTTTCAAGTGGCTTGAGAAGTATCTCAAACCCGACCTACAATCTCTGGGACACGACATATCCACTGTCACTGACTCTAGCTATGCGACGCAACGGATGCCGCAAAGCACTCAGGACACCCTTACCCAGATATTGGTACGGTTAGATGGATTTGTCTATGTCAGGATGAGAGAATTCGCCTTGAGCCTGGAGAAACGGATCCTTTCGCATGCGCACGAAACATCATACTCCTTCACACCGGATGACCTTACCGCCGTGGAAATCTCGCAAAGCATTTACGAACTGCACCTGGATATATATGACTCGATTATCTGCCAGAAGGAAAAGGACCAGGAAGCGGCCGTTCTACAACCGGATAGACTCAACCGATGGAGGGCCCTTACGCGCGGTTACATCAGCTACTACCTCGACCTGTGTGCCGTGGACAATCGACAGACTGCCATTGTCCTAAGACATTTATGGGCCACCACTTTCCACGAAAATATGCTAGATGACCAGGATAGGGTTTATGTTTTGGCATGCCTTGGTGATATTCGACGAGCTCTAGTATCGTTGGGAGACCCGGTGATCACCCTGGCAAATAATACCACCATGCCAGAGATATCCACAACTGCAATTGACCAAGAGGTTTCTCGCCTTAAGGCTATGAGCTTCTTCACGGACATATTTGGCTCCGGAAAAGACGACCCTGTGCATCTAATTGAAACTATAGAGCCGGTCTTGAACCCGTCTGCAGTTCGGTATACCGACGAAAATGGTAACGTATCTGAAAACATCGAGCCTTCAACAACCGTCCAGAATTTGATAGAGTTTCTTAACCAAGGTGATGCGACTCTCAAGTTATTTCTCTGGCGCCGTCTTCGCGAAGCATATGATTCCATCGACTATCCAACGAAGGTCGTCTCTTGCCACTTCAAGGCCTTGGAAACCGTTGTTCAGGAGCTGAGTCGCCCAGTTCGCATGGATCTTCCTGTAAAAGAGAGGCGATTCAGCCTGCTGAAGTGGCTAAAACTAGCTGATGATATACTTACCAGTGTCATGAGGAGGGTAGTCAACAACTCGGAAGTTTCTTTCGAGTGTTTTGACTGGGCCCATCTGCAAATGTCCATGTCTTCCCTTGCCCGCCTTTCTAGGATACTTCAATCTTTCGCTTTTTACGAAGATGGGGTTCGTGTTGGCCAAATAGCACCGGCTGACGTCCGCCCTGCTTCGACTGCAAAGTCCCTGGAACAGTTCAAAGAGAAGTTACGCGGCTTATTTGTGAAGATATGGATGGTGCAGTATGCACTTTTAAGAGAAGGTATTGGTCAGAACAAAGACTTGTTTGATACCCCCTTGGATGACCGCATACACTTCTTACGGTCTGTTCACAACGCGCTCGGGCTTCGGTCTTATTGCAAATATCCGAAGAATCTATTCGTTAAACTCATGAGGGATGAACTCTTGACATTAGAAACTGATGACGTCTACGAGGATGACCTTGCACAGGTGCTGTACGACTTATACAAGTTCAAATTCTCGCCTCATCTGGACGTTTCGTTTGAACATGGCTGTCCATATGAGCCTCTCGATCAAGAAATAGCCCTGAAGTTGGTTGACTTTACTATTTCTCAGACGAAGCGGATGGATATCAAAGATTATCTGAAATCGGATCTAAAAACGACTGTCGACGCGTTACAAAGGCAAATAGGGCTGATGGGCAAGTCAGAGGTTTCAACTCCTCTCAACAAGAGGATCCTGTCTAGATTCTTGAAAACTCCAATAAACCCCCTGGATCTTTTCCGTTGTGTACAAGGGATCACTGGACTATCTATGATCCCCGTTTATTCGAGGAGCGCCGAACTTGCTGATAAAGGCTGGTTCACCTTCCTGGGTTCTGCGGCGCTCGCCAAGTTCCGATCTCTGAAGAAAATAGGTCCCACTCCAACAGATGACCTAGATCTCGCGGCTACTCTGTTCCGCCATGATTTGGAACATGGAAAGGATCGCTGGGAAACATGGTATCAACTTGCTCAAGTATATGATCTACGACTTGAAGAGGACGTTGCTTGGTCTGCAGAAAAGCTCAACAATGACAGGGAGGATCTTGCAACTGTAGAGCGCAGAGCTATTCACGCGTATTCTATGGCTGTTGCAACTGCTGTACAAACGGGTGACTTGAAGCCTAACGAAAAGAAACAGGTGTCCGATTTGTATGCGGAATTTGGCCTCCGGATCTATGCATCTACAAGAGAGCCGTTATCAATGGGCGCATTTGATGTATCTCCATTCATGAGACACTTCAGCAGTGATGCGGATCAGAGGATGTACGAGGGAAAGCCGTTTAGTGCTATGAAACCGTTTTCTGCATGGTACTTTGCGAGCTTTCTCTTCCACAAAGCGACTAAGGAAGATCCGATGAACTGGAGGTAAGTCTCGATTTCGCTTTAGCCGTTAAATGGTACTGTGCTGATGATTTGTCTTAGGAACCATTTTATGTTCAGCAAGTGTTTGTGGAAAATGTATTGCAGTAATGATCCACTGAAGGAACGATACAAAACCATCGAACCGTCGGATATCTTAGACTCTTTGACAGACGCTATTGATGCTCTCCCGAAAAAGAAAGATGGCCGAGCATCAGAGCCGATTCTAGAACCCCATTTCAAGCTTGTTTCAATCACGCATAAACTTGTGCGACGAGGTGACCTCGATGTAAGTGGGACATAATTCCTAGTACTAATCAATTACATGGACTAATAATGCAACAGCCGAAGGAAGCTAGCGAAAAACTACTTGCTACCCCGTGGGCTAAAGGGTTATCACCAGCTACAGACTTGGAATCCTGGAAACCATTCATTCTGGGAGTCCTTAAACAGCTTCAAAATGCTGATAAGTCCAATTGGCATCATCGTATTGTTTTAAGGGTTTGTTTTCATATCAGTTTGGTCATGTTAGGTCACGCTGCTCATCTTGCTGTATAGGCTGCCCATATAATTTACGATGACTCCAAAGATAAGGAGGCCGCAATTGCGGCGAAAAACGACCTTACCCAACATATCTTCACGAAGACCATGACCGTACAAGTCTGGCGGCCAGAAAACGAGAGAGCCGGAAGACATTTCGTCTATACTACCCGATATGTTTACTTTTTCGTACAGCTTCTGGATCAGCTTGATGATCGTGCAAACCTGGATATGTTAGTCCGTCGCGTGAGACGAAAAGTCAATGATTATCTGAACTTTCCCAAGCTATGGGAGGATACGTGCATTACGTATATAAAGGTAAACAGATAAGCCTAGTGTATTTGTGATCAGATTGGTTGACAAGTATGTAGCTGCTTCGACGTACAGGTAACGTACCAGAGGGGAAGGAAGACGCCGTCTTCAAGGGCGTTAGTCTCGATGACTTCACTCTCTACTCTGGCCGTTTGGATGCCTGGTGTCAAAATCCAGCTAAGGAAGAGATATCAACAATTGAACTGTTGCGAGATGCCGTGGAGCTGAAAAAGTTGAACGGAACCGTTATCAAGTCGGGAATGTTTGACGATCTCGTTGCTGATATATATGCCCAGCTATATGAGAAAACGCTGCCACAGTTTGTCGAGCAAGTTGCTGGAGAGGAAAATCGGGAGCGAATGAAGGTGGATCATTTGCTTATGGCGGGTGATTCTGGTGATGGGGCGGAAACACCTCCAGCCACGACTTCAGCTCAAGCACCAGCACCTAGACCTCGGGCAAAAGGGGTGACTAGGAAAGAAGTGCAGAAAAAGGCTGATGCTATTGCTGCCAAAGCCCCACGCCCTGCACCTAAACCTGCAAAGGCTGCTGAGGATGAGGGCAAGCAAGCCCAGGCGGAGCGCCAGACTGCGGAGGAGCAAGTCGACGACGGTCCTGCTACTGAAGCTGCTCTCGATGAAAACAAGGAGAAGAAAGATAAAGAAGACACCAACGCAGATGATAAGGATGAGAAGGACGAAGTAGAAAAAGAGGATGAAAACAATGAGGAAGAAAAGGAGGAAGAAAATAACGAAGAAGAGGAGGAGAAAGAAGGGGAAGATAATGAAGAAGAAGACGAAAAAGAAGGTGATGATAACGAGGACGAGAAGGAAGAGAACCCTGAGGAAGATGATAAAGAGGGAGAAAATATTGAGGATAAGAGCGCGTCTGGTCCTGATCCCAGTATACATGATACCACGGAAGAAGAGAGTGGGCTCAGCGAACTTGAGACTGAAGCAGGCTCAGGGGACACTTTGAAGCCGTCCAGCCCTATATTCCAGCACCTCCTCAGGGCTCGCATGCTCTCCCCAAAAGCAGGGTCGGAGTTATCAACTGTCACCAGTGGTGAAGGCGGGGATAATGATTCGATCCCCGCTCCATCTATACAGGATACCAAGATGGAGATAGAAGGCGAGGCTGAGGCTGGGGATGATGGATCTGACACAGAGGAGTTACCAGAAGATTGATGGTAGCCTGTTTTCACAAACTGTATTATATACCTCCTGATGACTTTCTGCTTTTTGTCACTTGGATCAACAAGGCGTTCTTCATATACGATCATTCATACACTAAGCTCATTTGTAGCTTATATTTTATAGCATTACCATTGTCAAATAAACATAAGTATATTTGATATCAATTACTAGCGGTTCTGCAGCTAATATTATCCACAGAAGCCCTAAACAACTGCATAGAAGTGTCCCCCATTTATCAATATTTCCAAGAACCCATATTAAAATCTCTTAAAACTGTTAAGGGGATATACATGAAACAAAGCGAGAATCGTGAATCATAAAGTGCCCACCCAAGGAAACCCCAGGTTTAGTCATATGCACCTTCAGGAGCTAGATCCCACTGCCTAGTAGTTAGCCTTTTTGGTTTCCCAGACTGTGTAAGTGGGCTGGACTTGGACTTCTTCATGTCGAGCTGGGTATTCTCAATGTCACTTTCATTAGCGGGTATGAAGCTGTAATCCGTGGAATCAAATCGACCGGGTATGGTGTTTTTTTTGGATCTAGTTTTTTTTGTTGGAGATCTAGAATGGAGTTCTCTTTCCAGTTGCTCTATTTTGCGCCGTAATGCATCATTTTCAGATTCTAAGTCGTTTATTTTTTCGGCTGAATCAGGAGCAGGATCTTCGTGTACTTGAGAGTGTCAGCTCTGATTTCGGTACGAATATAACTGAATTTGGCATGCACTCACTCTTGATGCCTCGCGAAAGGACGTCAATCTTCATATCTAGATGATTCTCATTTCGAGAAGTCTAGAGCGAACATTAGTGTCGGTTGGTATAGAGCAGGGGACTGGATAATTACCTCTTCATCCAAGGCAGCTTGCCAACGTCGTTTCTCTTCGTCCATACGTTCTTCCATTTCAGCCCAACATTCTTCTCGAACGTCTTGCTCAATGAGTAGACACCGCTCGTCAGCAGCCTTGAGCTTGAACTCTGCTTCAATCCTCAGGGCTTGTTCCTCAGAGAATCTGACAGCAAGTGCTTCATATTCATCACTTATCTGCGCAATTTCCAAGGCCGCGAGTTCTAGCTGGTCTGCATAAGCGGCTTGTGCCTTACTGGAGGTGCCAGGGCCGGGCTTTGGCGTAGCTGAGCTAGGAGGAGCAGATAGTATCGTGCTGGTTATAGATGGAATTCTTGGAACAGTAACCTCTCTAGCGAGAGCAGAGTATCGTAACATCTGAGAAGTTGCGTTGAAGTCACCTAAGGGGTCGGCCATTACCAGCATGACGGCCCTTTGGGAATTCCTTGGATGTGAATTTGACGATGCATTGTTTGGTGATGGGAAAGAATTTGAAAACAGGAGTTCTGTGAGTTTACACTGCCTGAATGGTACGAGGGCCTATTAATTTCAAAATTAGATGAACCCCATGCAAGTATATACAATCGAAACGTACCTTATTGCCATCCTGGAGATCTGATTGCATCTGTAGACATTGCCCAAGATACATCAGACTTTCGTTAATTTTACCAGCTTCCGCAAGCGTGGCTCCAGCAGTTTTTGCGTTTCTTGCTCGCTCAGAACCTTATGTCGGCAGTTAGTATATCTACATACTCGCTCATATAAAGTAATAACTTACCTGCAAGATCAACAATGGTAAATGTATGTCCGGCCCACGATTCGTGGCCATATCTCCTATCCACAACTTTCTTTTTGACTTCAACACAGAAGAACCCGTGGCTTCTAGAGCTGACACTGTTGCTTCCTGTACCTGTAACTCTTCGCTCAGTCAGTCCTGTCTCAAGGACCATCAAAGCTTCCTCATATGTTGAGCAAACAACTTTCCGCAACCCGGCAACAACTTTACGGTCTGTTGAGCCTTCGGTTGATTTGAAAAGCAAGGGTCGTCGACGATCTTTCTGGTTATTTGCAGCTCGCGTTCCGTTAACTTGGCTGGCTGGAGATAGGAGGTCAAAGATTCTGTCGTTGTACACTTCGTACATCGACACAAGGACAACATGCTCATCGGTTTCAGGGACGGAGATTTCAATGCCACTTGTGTCAGGGTCTTGTGGTAAGATGCTAACTCGAGGGAGGTGGGGGCGGCGCGAGCTTGTTCCTATGAATGAATCCTTGAGATGTGATTTAGTAAAATTCTTTGCTGTGTTGCTGTGATTTCTGTTCCAAAAAGGCAATTGAGAGGGAAGCTTTGGTGATATGCATGAGCTCCAAGATGTGTCTTGATTATGATCAAACATATATGTTGGAAGCTGAGGGATAAAGGGGTATATATGTGTATTTTGGTGTATTTGTTCAAGTGCTGGATGGGATAAAGCCGATGTATGTATATTCTTCCCCAATAGTGCTGAGATGCTGAGTTGGGATGAATGTCCTACCATGGGCGTCTGAGATCTGGACATTGGTGTCTGCGCTCTTGAAATCCGTCCTCGATCTCCGTCTCCATAGATCATCTCAAGAAAGTGGTCTGCAGCATAAATCTGGGCTTCTGACGGATCTGACGCTGCGACGGAATCGAGGAGAGGATTCTCTGCTTCATCGTCCGGAACTTGTATGGTTTTTTCGAGAGACCTAAAGATAATATCAAGAGACATCTGTGTTATACCTCGTTGCGTCTTGGATCCTAGGATCGTGTGGCTCTATATAGGCATGCCATCAATATCATAATCACTAGTTCAGGAACCTGTTGCAGCCTACCTTCCCACTTCCTGTGACTCCCAGCGTCGCCACCAGGCTATCCCTGTTCTCCAAAAGCACGGCATTGATCAATGATGGCATGCCAGACTCCTGAAAGACATCGAGCTGTGTAGCTTCTTCCTCGAACACTTTGGTGAATGCGAATTTCTCCACGGCCCGTTTTCTCGCATCGTTCGGCGGCTGAACTGTGATGTGAGTTGGAAACGGCTCATCGCCCTCAGGAGGCTCAATGGACAAAAAGGGCTCTTGTTTGGCATCATGTTTGTTCTGGATCGGCGGGCGTAGTCGCAGATAGACCTGGAACAGCGACGTTTGTCCGCTCGAAGACTTCGGCCGCTCCATCGCTGCGTATATGTAATTTCCAGGCGACCTAGGTGTATGCTGTCCGTTCCTTTTTCCTCTTCCTTTTGCTTTTCTGAGGCGACCCAATCTCGACCGTTAAAAGTTCCTTTGGTGGTTGTGAGTTATCAAAAAGTTGGCGCTGCCAGAGCGACTTTTGAGCCGCCTCAAAAACACTGGCGGTTGCCTGGGCAACGCGGGAGCGATAAGCGCGGGAATAGCCGCGGCGGTGTACTAAAACTAGGATTATACCAGCTAGAACATATATAGTTGATTAAACTAGTACAACACTTACAGCACGGCAGAAGTAGAAATGAGAGGAGGGGACGCCTGATGCGGGGCTTCTTAGGTAGCAGCAGCTTTTGTGCGTGACACTCTTCCGCTCGCTCGACGGGCTGGTGCATCCTTGTCAGCCGCCTTTTTCTGTGCCTTTGCAGCTGGCTTCTTCTCTTTCTTCTCTTTTGCTTCTTCTTCTTTCGTATCTTTCTTCTGCTTGGTCTCTTTCTTCTCCTTCTCCTTGGTATCCTTCTTCACGGCGTTTTTCTCTTTGGTGTCTTTGGTATCATCTTTCTTCGCCTTCGCCTTCGTCTCCTTCGCCTCTTCCTTCTCCTTCGCTTTTCCCTTAGCATTCTCCTTGGGCTTCTTTTCCTCCTTTTCCTTCTTCTCTTTGGCAGCAGTAGTCTTCTTCTCCTTGGCGCCCTTGGCCCTGGACCCCTTAGGCTTCTTTTCCTCGGCTTCCTTGTCTTTGGCTTCTTCCTCTACCTCGGGTTCTTTGCTGACCTGTGGTTTGGCCTTGTCTGCCTTGGTCTTCTTTGCATCAGCTTTAGCACTGGTTTTGGTCTTTTTAGTGGCCGGCTCCTCGGCCTCGTCAGCCTCATCGGCCTTCCTCTTGCCTTTTTGTTGCTTGGGTGCCTTTTTGGTCTTGCCACTCTTCTTTTTATCATCCTCGTCCTCGTCCTCGTCTTCATCCTTCTGATTCTAGTTCAGAGTAAGTATATATATCTAGATAAGTGTGGGACATAATGATACCTACCTTCTTCTTGGACGCTCTCACTCGAAACCCGACCTTTCCAGGCCGGTTCATCTCCACATCCTATAATAATAGGTCATTAAGAAGAAAATTTATACGGCGAATGACGAACATACACCCTTCCAGTCCTCATCGTCGACATGGCCTTGTTCGACGGCATCGGCGACTTTCTTCTGGCTGTCGGCTGGGATCTCGTCGTAGCCATCCAGAAGCGTCATGTCACGGTCTCCATTCTCATCAACGATTTCCTGGATACTCGCAATTTGCCTTGGAGTCACACATCCCCTAGTGTCGAATCAGTATCCGCGCGAGGGCCAAACACGACAGTAGATAGCACAACTTACCAGTGCTTCCACGCCCAGCTTTGGAACTGCTCGGTGTCAACGAATGTGCCTAGTCTCAGCTCTCCCTTAAGGATCTTTTCCCTTTTCTCCTGGCATTCCTTATTCTTGCAGCCAGCCCTGCCAGTACTGGCCAGCTCTAGTCGTGATTCGATGTTAGCATAGCTCTTGCAGGTCGCGTCACGGCGCGTCGTATTCAACTTGAGAACAAGCAGCTCAAGAATCAAGAAAGTAACGGTATAAATCTACTCACCAATACGATAGGTTGGCATACTGATCTACCAGTCTGAGCGCACAATACAAGTGCAAGCCGTGATGATGTCAAGCGTGAGAAGTTGCAAGAGTGCGATGTTGCTTTCTTTCGTGGTCTGCGACCAACATTTAGGGCTCGACGGATGTATAGCAGCAACCCTTGCGATTATTACGCACGCTCGCCTATTCAATATCTGGTATTTGCACGCATGAACAAGGCTTCATTTAGATTATTTGATACTTAGGATTGTTCAATATAGCATCGGCTGCTTGTGGGAATACGCCTGTGATGTTTGCTCTGCAGTAGAAGGTTAATACACCATAACTACGCATCTCTGTTGCTCCCAAGGAAGCCTGCAAATAACTTCATGGTATTTAGTCCGCATTCTACGTGATTTCACTATCAAACTTATCTTGATCTGATTCACTTCATGTTTAATCAAAATATTCAATATACAGTCTGCGTACGGATATTTTGTTAAAATATATCATGTGACCGGGAATTTGGTCATTGAAGTCGTTGAAAAGGAAGAAGAAAATGATTCGACTTCAACTTCAACGGCCTTCAGCTTTCTTCGACGACGCAGGACGAGACAGGCAGTATACGTGGAGGATAACGAGCCATTTCAAATATCCATTTGTTAAGGCGAATTTACGATACACCCGGGCATACACACATACAACAAAAAAGAAGGCGTAGGAGATACCAAACTCATAGCCTACCAAACGACTACCTTTGGGCATCACCACGATGTCAGAGCCGATTCCGGAATCCATTCCCACAAGTCAAGACCCCCAAAGCAAACGCCCCACGAAACGGCGGGCCCTTACACCCCTCTCAGAGCAAGCACATGAGATAAAAACGCTGTTTAAAGACCCCTCAAAAGAAATCAGGTTACCGGAACCATCGAAACCAAAGACCCTTGCTCCACCGCCGGAAATAATAGCTAATGTCCAGGGATCCTCCGCGGGAGCTGGGTCGGGAGAGTTCCATGTCTACAAGGCTAGTAGGAGGCGAGAGTATGAACGGATAAAGCTTATGGAGGAGGAGCTAAAGAAGGAGAAAGACGAGATCGAGTTCAATAAAGCGAGGGAAGAAGCTAGGCGGAAGGATGAAGAGAAGACTGAGAAGAATAGGAGGAAAAGAGAGAAGAGGAAGAAAGGGAAGGGGAAGAAGGGAAAGAGTGGTGATGATGAGGACGGAGGAAACAATGCTACTGATGCGGCTGTCAAGGGACGTGCTACGAATGAGGGTGCTGCGCCAGAGACTAAGGAGGACGGACATGAGAACGGTGAAGTCCCTGGCGTTATTATACATGATGAGGATTGATATGCGGGTCTAAACGGGTGATGCTGTACTATAAAGAGATGATATGATACCCAGGCGAATCTCAGTTTTTTGATATGACACGGCCATGCACATGCATGCGGCCAATTGATTTCTCTATTCTGTTTAAATTTTTTCCTTGCATTATGTATTGATGGCGGTTTTATGTGCCTGATCGACATATCCCAATCATGAAAATACTCCAGACCGTCTACTCTTCACCGCCTCCCATGTTAGCAGCTTGGTTTAGGGATTTAGCGCTGCAGATGTCATCAACACGCAGTAGCAGGCATGCAGACTAACAGAAAAGAAATGTACGTTAGCAACCTATGTAAAAACTAGGGAAAATGGGAAGAAAAGTAAAAAAATATACCTCAATGGCAGTCTTGACGCTCTGCAGTTTGACGGCTTCGGGCTCCCATACGCCATACTCCTTCATATCAACAAGCTTTCCGGTATCACCGTCGATACCCCAAGTGCTGCGGCCTTCGACATGCTTGGCTCTCAAAGCAGTGAGGACCTGGATTGGGTTGGCTCCAGAGTTCTGGACTAGAGTTCGCGGTATGACCTCCATTGCATCGGCGACGGCCTTGTACGGCCATTGCTGGACACCTTCGACCGACTTGGCTAGGTTAGCAAGCTTGACGGAGACGGCCATCTCAGTGGCACCTCCACCAGGGGATAGGCGAGGATGGTAAATAACGTTTCTGGCCACGGACATGGCATCTTGAAGATTTCGCTCGACCTCGTTAAGGATATCCTTGGATGGACCTCTGAGGATGATGCTGCAGGCCTTCGGGTTCTTGCACTTTCTGAGGAACGAGAAGTATTCATCACCGATCTTTTCAATCTCGAAGATGCCGCACTGGGTTCCAATATCGGATTCCTGTAGGTCGTCGACACGGTTGACGATGGTAGCACCAGTAGCACGGGCAATGCGATTGTTGTCCATCTTTCGCACACGTCGAAGGGCAGTGATATTCTGCTTAACTAGGAAATGTTGCGCCAGATCTAGGAGAAGTTAGTCAAGTCAAAGCCGGGGTCAATCCAATTACAGAGGTAGAATATCATACCGGAGACACCCTTCTCAGTGATGACCAAATCAGGCTTAAGAGCAATGATGGCATCACACATGCGCTTGACCTGCTCTTCTTCGATCTGTAGAATCTTATTCCAATCGTCCTCTTTGCTGACTTCAATGTTGGTCTGGGATTCTCCCTTCTTATACTCCAAAGGACAGTCAAGAAGGATGATTCTTGGGTTTTCTATCCTTCGTCGCATCTTGGGATGGGTGATATCCTTATTGATAATGACACCATCTATGACCTCACTGTCTTCGATCTGGCCGCCGGGAATTTTCTCGACACGCGCATATCGTTTAATATCAACTTCTTTCCTGCCGCTGCCGTTATCAAGAGATACGGTTCGCACTGCCTTCAGAGCTAGGCCGCACATGAGTTCTGACCAGCGAGAGACGAATTTAGTTCCGATCGACGACTGTATCAGACTGTACATGGCCTTGTCATCATCCACTTCGACTGGAAGGGATATTTCCTCGATTATGGCAAGAGCGTCGGAAAGGGCTCGCTTGAAGGCAGAGATTATGAGAACAGGGTGGATGTTGCGTTCGAGCTGGGGGAGCGCATGCGCCAGAATTTCTCCGGCTACAAAGAGTACAGTAGTTAGTACAGCCCTAGGACATAACAGATACACTAAAAAGGACATACCAAGCACAATAACAGTCGTAGTTCCATCACCAACTTCTTCATCTTGCGTCCGGCTCAGCTCTATCATGCTCTTTGCGGCGGGGTGAGCAACTTCAATCTCTCGAAGGATTGCATGGCCATCATTGGTCAAAACAATTCCGCCCATGGGATCAAGAAGCATCTTAAGCATGGCTTTCGGGCCCAGACATGATCGGATAATATCGGCAACACTACATATTCCCCCCTTTCGTTTAGTAACCATATCATCTTGTATAGAGGGGTTCGTGGCAGGCTTCCTCACGTTTTGGCAGCTGCGATATTTGACATCTGTGCCTTTCGGCCAATCTGTCTCCCTTCATTCTGGGTATCTGAAGCCTGATATTAGCAATGGTACGAGAGAAGGTAGGCTGCAGGCAGAAGCCCGGGAGTGTTTGGACCTACTCATAACAACCACAGGGGCCTGCATCTTGGGCAACGGGGAGCTCGATTATAAAAGAATAACAGTATAAAGGGAGTCCCAGGCGGAACGAATTAAGAAAAATAAACAGGATCGGCCACAAGACACCTCCCACGGCGTAGTTATCTAGACGTGCTGGAGCTTTCTTCTTGGTCTTCCTGTTCGTCTTCTCTGATATCAACTTTCGACTTTCGCTTTTTGCATAGAAAAGCTTCATGTGGGAGAGATCCCGCACTAGACCCAAAGAAGACTAGCGCATTCTACTCCAGCTCAACCAAGTCGATATCATTTTGATTCTTTGCTAGCTAATGACAGGAATGCGTCTTACAACGGGATATTATATTTATGTTTTTAATATTATAATTATTATTATATATATAATAAAAGGCCCAATATGCTCATCCTCATGCGCTCGAGTTCGGCCTTTAGGTTGAAAAATGGTTAGAATAACTCCCAGGTTTCGTGGACGTGAGAGGGCTAACTTACTGCTCGACCTCTTTTGAGGTCACTATTGACCCCTCCTGGAAAGGGGTCAACATTGGATGAGCTGATACATCCATCGTGGCCCTGTGTCATTCCGATAATGATTTCCTTGACATTATTCCATGGCCGGCTCGTCCTTCAGGTGAGGGACGAAGGACGAGCCGGCACACAATCACCTCCGAGGTTGTCCTCGGAGGGAGTGGCCAAAGGCACCACCTATTATCCAGGTAGATATATCCGTTATTCCTTTATTAAATGGCACTTGGTCTTTCTATTATCTTGACTTGTTAGTTGCGCGGTAATGCTATGAGGAAAACGCGAATATACGTACCTTTTCCCCCGTGGTAGGGGACCCATGCCCTCGGGTGGAAGTATGTGTTTTATATTAATTCTTCCGATCTTGTCGGTTTTCTGGAATCTCGGAGTTCGGCTGGAACGCCGGGAGGGCACACCATTGTAGGTGGCCCCCCGGCACCTCTCGTGATACGAGAGGTGATGCCCTTATTTCACCTCCAAAATTGGAGGTGATATCGATTTTTTCGATACCCAATATGATAGAATTTGGAATACCAAGTTTTCCAACAAACTCTGGACATAGGAAAACCTGAGAAAGGGTGGTATCTATCTCCACCCTCCCCTTAGCCCGGCTAGTGTTTGGCCCGAGGTAAGGGGGGCCAAGGGGAGGGTAACGTCTGCAAATCGCTTCCCCTAATGGGGAGCGATATATTATTGTCGGTTATATTAATACCGAATACCGATATCGATACCCTTTATTCGCTTGTCTGATGAACAAGCGGGTTAGCAGCGTCAAACATGGCTTCGAAGGGCGCGCTTCTTACCTGCCGTGCATTTCATATGGCGGCAACAGCAGAGAATAATCCTGCTAGACAGGATATATACATAAGACAGTATACATATATGTCTGGTGAATAGGAGTATATATAAAGGAGTGTGGTTTCATTTGTGTAAAGAGTTGTTTGTTATGAACAGGAAGAAAAGAGAGAGAAGAAGAAGAAGGAGAAAGAAAAGAAGGACAAGAAGGAGAAGAAGGGGCTTTTATAAGGACATCCCACCTGAGGACGGGCGTCAAAACAAACATGCACACTATTCCAAACAGGGACGCTCGGCGGCGACAACAGGCTGTGAATGCCCAAAGGGGAAGGACACCTCTATATCAGATGGCCATCTCTTACTGTGCACGAGGCCTGTATAATCCTCTTCCACAGAAAGACTCACGACCCCTTTTTTCGCTCAATTTCGCCTTCAGCCACTCGGACCTGTTTTTGCAGAGATGCTGCGGGTCCAGCGGTGCGTGAGCACCGTATTCACCGTATCCTATGGTATGGCCAATTCCTGTGGTATTGAACTTATTTTTTTTACACTGCCGTGCGATGGAGGCACGCTCAAGCTCGTCCTCAATTGCTCTGAACTCTTTGTTCGTGGTTCCCCAGGTGCCATAGCCTATGGCGAGGCCAAACTGGGCCCCCAAGTCCTCGAGCATCATTATCGCATCGGTGGGGTCGCAGTTCCTCCCGCTCCAGAGACTACGGGGTTTATATCCGCCAATTGGGATGCATGCAAGATCTATATGGGGGCGTATGTCTCCGATGATCTTGCACAACTCCCGGGGGCAGCGGTTATTAGTGTACGGACGTTTTGCGACTCTCGTAAAGAGGGGATCCGCGCCGGGCGGGACATCTTCTGGAGTTCGGTATCCAGTTGCCCTGGTTAGTGGAATGTTAGCATGTGTATAGTTACCATTGAGAATACGAGGTGCATACCCGCAGAAATAGACATTGCACATTCCCGTCTGTATCAGCCATGCAGCCCAGAGCCCCTTTGCCCTGCTCCCCGGGCCCATAGGGCTTTCGTACTGGCAGGGAAGACACCATATAGTGGCTTCCATCTCTTTGTTTCTGTAGCGTCCAATATCCGCAATCGGAGTGGTGTCCGATGCATTGGCGTATGGCAGGGCCTGAAAGTCCACCTTCTCATACCAGTCAAACTCGGTCACTGTATCGATACCATTCTCTCTGAACCAGTCTGCGCATCCTCTCGGGACCATAAACCGACAGAAGGGATGAATCTTATGGATCTTTTTTATCGTGCGATAAGAAAAGTGCTGAGGGTGGCTGTTAGAAATCAAGACGATGTCGACAAAGGGGATATCCTCGAGCTTGCACGGCGGTGGATTGAGACGGTGTTCCTTCACTCCTCGATACACACATGTATCTTCAAAGACGGGGTCACAAAGGACAGTGAGACCATTCATGTAGAATTCCATGTAGACACACGAGTGTCCCATCCAGGTTGCGTAGATGTCATTATATCTCCTCGTCCACCGAAAGTTGGGAAAGGTAACATCCACTGCGGGGCTTTGGAACAGGCGCTTGACTCTTTCATGGAGTCTCCTAAACTGAAAGTTAGCTATCCTTCAATGACAACTGGGATGGTTATTCTTGTCATATTTTTCTTACTGTAAGTGTGCCTTCATGGTTTTTCTTTCCCTCTCGTCATTCTGTTCCATACGCCTTTGGAAAAGTTCTGAGCCTAGTGGCCTATTTATTTATTAGCCCGACTAAATCCATAATATAGAGCTATCCAAAGATAGAATACATACTCCCAACTATTTACGAATGCCTCAGTATCAGTGGTTGTATGAAGCTCATCTTTCTGGGGGCAATGATACTTGACCAAAGTAGCTTTATAGCAGTAGGAGTCGGTCGGTTCCCCTAATTCGGCAAGTTGCATATCGTGTTTCTTCTTAATGTCCACGCAGGCCTGGATTTTATCTTTGACCCTCTTGAATGCTGAGGAGGGCCTAACTTGAAGGTCAGTCTGAGATGACATCTTTGTCATGCGTATTAATATCAAGTTCTACTTGGTATAGTTCTAGAGTAAGGGGTAACGTCTGATTTACGGTCTGAGATGGTTAGAGATTAGAATCATTTCAGTATTTCAAGGAAAGGATCCCTCTTCATATATTACAGCACTACTGAGGTAAGTCGAAGCCGTCATATCTAATTCCAATGACTGTCAAACACCGTCATTTTATGTCGTTGACGGTACTCGACAAGTCAATGACATCAGTTTAAGTAAACATTCAAGATTACATCATCAACCTTATTTAAGCCTCACGGCATTACTATTATCCGTCATTGATAAAGTTAAATTACATAAGCAGAGTTAAGGCAGCGACGGATATCAAAAAAAAAAAAGCGAGCTTCGATCCGGAGTCTGGATAACAAGAAAACTTCTCACGACATGAGATAGGCTAGAGCTGTACGGGTACACCTATGTTGGGAAAAGATGCTGCGGCAATTGCCTCCAGGTCAATGGAACCGAATGGGGCGGCTGCTGACCCGGCAAGTTCTGTGGCAGCAGCTAAGCTGAACTTGACAGCAGGAAATGCCATCCAGACGGATAAAGGGTTGTTTGCACAGCTTTCCGATAACCCCTTTTTCACAGCTGTAAGTGGCGTAGAGGTTGAATCCTGGCTAACATACATACTAATATTCTTTTTTGTTCAATTGATAGGGATTTGGATTAGCAGGTTTAGGAGCAGGCCTCACACTTGCGCAGCGTGGAATCCGACATGGGGCTATACTTTTGCGCAGACGGATGTTGGTTGACGTGGAGATTAGCATAAAGGACGACTCCTACCCGTGGTTTTTGAACTGGATGACGCTCTATCAACGCTCGCAGCTTACGAATCAAGCTGCTCGAGGGCAGACGCAGACATCCTTTATGGACTCACTGCTGAACAAGCTTACACCCGGTATGCGTCACCTGTCCATACAAACCGAGAAGATCGAACACGCAAACGGGGCGATGCACACGCACTTCGCCCTCATACCGGGACCGGGAAAACATATTCTCAGATACAAGAACGCATTCATCTTCGTAAATCGCGTCCGAGAAGCCAAGTCACGGGACCTGCAGACTGGGCGCCCATGGGAGACTGTGACACTTACCACGCTATACTCGCAACGGCATATCTTCGAAGACTTGTTCAAAGAAGCACACGAGTACGCGGTGAAGACGCATGAAGGAAAGACTGTTATCTACAATTCCTGGGGAGCAGAGTGGCGCCAATTTGGTCAGCCTCGGCGCAAGAGACCATTGAGCTCGGTCATCTTGGATGCAGGAGTCAAGGAACGAATCGTGGCCGACGTAAAGGACTTTTTCTCAAGTGGAGCATGGTACCACGATCGTGGTATTCCTTACAGGCGAGGCTACCTGCTCCACGGCCCCCCGGGTACCGGCAAGAGCTCTTTCATCCAAGCGCTGGCTGGAGAACTAGACTACGATATCGCAGTCCTCAATCTTAGTGAGAGAGGCCTGACGGACGATCGATTGAATCACCTGCTTACCATCATCCCGGCACGGACCCTGGTCCTACTTGAAGACGTGGATGCGGCCTTTAGCTCACGGCGCGTACAGTCCGATGATGATGGATACCGGGGTGCGAATGTCACCTTCTCCGGTTTACTCAATGCGCTCGACGGGGTTGCTAGTGCCGAGGAACGAATTATTTTCCTCACCACTAACCACGTCGACAGGCTGGATGAAGCTCTAGTGCGGCCCGGCCGAGTGGACATGACCGTTCGTCTTGGCGAAGCCACCAGATACCAAGTGTCTCAGCTCTGGGATAGATTCTACGGCGAGCTCGACGAGTCAAGCGCGTATAAGAAGGCGTTCCTTGACCGGCTCACGGCGCTTGGTATTATTGAGGACGAAGATGGCCAGAAGCGAGACCGGGCTATGGGAACTAGCGCCGCCGCTCTCCAAGGCCTGTTCCTATATAACAAGGGAAACATGGATGGCGCTATCTCGATGATAGAGGGCCTGGTCAACCGTGACGCTGCATAGAAGCTCTCCCTTCACGTGTACCATACTAGAAACTAGAAATATATATACTCAGTACGACCCCCCCCCCCCCCCCCCCCGTGCCACACCTCCGCACCGCATGAACAAATCCAGGACCCCATGGCCCTGCGGGCGGTTACGCACCCAGCCTCCCTCCTACGGGCCACACCAACCATGCCCTGAAGAAACGAAATCACACCCCAGGTGATGATGCCTGTGGTCCTCTTTTGCTTCCTTGCAACCGCCAGGCCCCAGGGGGACCCCTGCTCACGTGATAAGCCTAATTTTGATTCCCGTTCCTAACTAAGTGGGTTCTTTCCCTTTTGGCTCTTCAAAGCCTCAATATAAAAAAGCAAAACATCCGACCGCATGTTGCTCTCGACAACGACGACAGGAGGTTCGCCGGGGCGAGGTGCTATAATTACGACTCCAATAAGAAGACGTGAAGGGCTCTGTTTGCTTGTTAGAAGGGCTACACTAGTTCTTCTAGTGCCCTCCAAGCACCGCATTGGTCGCGCCGATCCCCTGTCCTCTCCAAGCGCCTGGTTCGTGACGGGATGCAGGGGGCCCCCGCCAATCGATGGACTGGTCACATCTTCTGCACCACACCCGGCCAATAAGTACGGCGGCTACCCATCCCGTCTCTGTGCAGAGCGAATCGGAAGATGCCAATCTTGACAACCCAGTACATATCTGGAAAGGTTTCATGCACGGTGATTCAGCCGATCCATCGATTCCTCCCTGAAATGGACATCCTCGCTAACACAGGAAGAATGCAACAAGATTCTTCCAGACAGAGACTTTGATGTGTGGCGTGGGGAAACAAAATAAGGGACTGGTGGGAATTTTTCATGGTGTGGTGCTAAAAAGGCCCAGCGGTAAACCGTCGCACCGCCTTCGTCGATCGTTCTGGTTGGCCATATCCCGTCATCCGGGGGCTCATTTTTGTGCCCTGTACGATAGATAATATGTGATCCGCCGTTTTCACAATGCGGGGGCTCACTTTTTTCTTCCTTCTTCTTCTCTTTCATAGCTGAAAGAGAGAGAAACTGCTTTGTTTCTCCCGTCCCTGATTTTCCCTGTTTCTTTTGCTCACCGAAAATCCTGCTAAATGTGCTTCGTGCATCGCATACCCGGCCAGTATTCCTGTTAACTGACGTCCGTTGGCCTGACCGTCTTTTATTATTATTACACATCAGATGCCTGATTCCCTCGAGGGACAATTCCAATTGTCTCCCGCCATGCAGTCCTCGAACAAAACCGGGCAGAACAGCATCAACAGAAGCAGCGGCAACGGCAACATCAATGCTTCTATGCGTGCACACCGCCCTCGAAGGACAAAATCTCCTCGGATGTCTCCTGTTCTCGAGGATACAAAGGTTGGCGGTCAAACTGAAGCTGTGATTCTGCGGATAATCGAAGACACAAATAGTATTATACCATCTCAACAGGCCCATACGGAGCCAAACTATACAAATAACACGGCGTCCAGAGAAGATAAAATTTTTGTCTTTCCACAGCCTCACAGAAGGGTATCTCCGTCGCCATCATCCATGTCGAGATCAAGCATGCCAAAGTCGGTAGACAACCAGTCACCGCCACCAGTCCCGCAGCTGAATGGGAACTCTCAGCATAAGTTTGCTGTCTTTCCTCCTCCCCGGTCATCTACCCCGAACAGATCTAAGTCGACAACATCCTCATCACGTAAAAGGGCGAAGACTGCCAGTTCTACAAACTCCCAGAGCGATTCAACCCCTGGAGGATGGTCATCACCTTCGACTTCGGAGGGCGAACCGCGTGATGTTGGCAATTCTCCAGGACAAGACAACTCGTCACCTCTTCCTCCACCTCCGCCACCTCTGATGAGATCTATATTTCCTCGATATGATCCTGACCTGCCTCTGAATCAACAGAGATATTACCCGAATGCAGGATCACCTAGAAGTAGTTCGGACCAAGCACCATCACGAGTAGACTATGGATCTCTTTCTCCTCCATCTACTTCTGCATGCCCTAGTTCATTTACATCCACCGACGGGCCCATGATCGCTTCAGTGGAATCCCTTGAAAAGCTATGGAATGCCACGTGTGGTGAAAGCCCTGGATCTGATGCTGGCACTTTTCACCTGAACATCCGAAGGTAGGCGTCTTCCGTTTTTCTTTCATGAGCTATCCAACCCAGAACTAACAACGACATAGGATTGATTCGTTCACATATAATATTGGTGCTGGATCTGTGGCTTTCTACACACTGAAGACTGACACAATTAGTGATTTTGAACTTCACAAGACTCACCCAACCAAACCGAACACCAAATCCCCAATAGTAACCCTTAACCTTGACCACATCCAAAACCGCAGCAGCACCACCATTCCCATTTTCCCGAAACTGGCTGAGATTTTAGCAAGGGAGCAGTCATTAGAATTGGCAAGACAAAATAAACTAACCCCTGTACAAGCCATGGAAGCCGAGAGTGCTGCAGTGAGCCAGGTGAAAGCAAAGGAGACTTGCGTTTTTGAGTGGCAGGATGCCCAAACACGGTATAAACTACACTACCAGGCGATGATGAACTCCTCGCCATCTACTCCCGGAAGCCGCCCTCAATCAGCCCGGTCAAGCGTGCGTACAAGTCTTCTTAATGCATCGGTATCGAACTCACTACCTCCATTCGGCGGCCCATCATATGGCCCTACCGTCGTCGTGTCAGCTCCTAACAGCGGGTCGTCCTCAAGGGGGACTGATACACCGTTGGCAGCCGTGGATTTAGAGCACATGACTCTTACTATCTTTTCAAACGATATTCTTTCGGCAGTCCCATCCCTGCATAGCATTGATACCCTGGTCGCAGCTATTTCCAACGAAACCACCAAGCAGGTGCTCGAGAGCATCGACATCTATGCCCCCAAGCTAGAGGAATTCCCAGACCCGTACCGGCCTCCAACACCAAGCCCAGCCTCCGTTCTTGCAAACCATACCCCGACCAATAGCAATGGCAGTGCTAACGAGCATTCCAATCCCATGTCAACATCCACCTCCACTCCCAATAACAAGCCCGCTTGTATTGAGGCAGAACGTCGATACTTTACACCAACCGGCAAACAAATCTTCACGACTCAAGCTGAGCGCGAAGAATACGAACGAGAAGCGGAGTTGATGGCGCAGATTAGGCGAAAACAAAGGGAATCGAAAGGAACCAGTCGGTATCATCCTGGAAATGGCCTTGGAAAAGACGGCCTGAAGTCGAGGAGATAGACCTTGAAGCCGGTATCGGCAGATCCTCCAATGCAGTCAAGCAGCAGCAGCGGCAGCAGCAGCGGGGAGATGGTGGACGTGGCATCACGCCAACAACAAAACAGCAGCAGCAGCAGAAAAAGAAACGGAAGCCCGCTCTGGTGGTTGAGGAGATTGACGTTGAGCGGTACGGACGGTATGCGGATGGGACACCGCGTGCCGGGGAGAAGTTACCTGGACCGACCCGGGCTGCGCTGCGGGCGTTATTCTGGTTCTTTTCAATTATAATGTGGTGTCTTACTGCTTGTGTGAAGGGCGTGGCCTGGGCGCTTGTTAGTCTCACGCAGTGTGTAAGTGGTAAGAAGGGTTAGTTGAATGGCTTTTTTTTTTTTAAAAAAAAAAAAAAAAGAAAGGAGGTTTAAATGAACGGTGTACCGGGGGCAGGGCATGATTAAAACGAGGTGTTTCTCAGCGGATGGTTTATAGACTTCTTTTTCAACGAGTATCTTTTGTCTAAACATATAGACTTTTAACGGCTGACGGCTACTTTGAATGATATGATTTTATTCAACGATTCAATTAATTGCTGGTTTATTTATATAGGAGGAGGTTTGCTATTTTCATCTGATGCTAACATACACTCTGGCTCAGTTAGAGTGCCGCAGCCAGTGTGGGTTTTTGTTTTAGTGGTTCTATTTACTTATACCTAGGAAGTCTAGTCTATAGGTGAGCGGACGTAGGTAGTTCTATGGATACATGCAGTAGGTATGTATAAAAAACGGAGCTTTTTGGCAGGCAGGCAGGCAAAGCAGCAGGCAAAGCAGCAGCAGGCTGTAGGACGGACACATAAAAGAGATATAGCACGGCTAAGGCGAAGTCGACGAAGGCTGATGGATGCGGGACAGTAAACGAGAAGAATAACGCCGATACCATGATGGTCATCAATCAAGAGAGGAATATGTATGCATATGCAAGAAGTGAAAAAGAGGGTATGTAAGTATGTAGGTATCCAAGCCAGGGCTGGAGACAAAGAGGTAGCCGGTAGAAGCGAATAGGACAAACGGGAGTCAAAAAAAAAAAAAAAAAAAAAAAAAGAGGAATCGGACAGAAACGATTGACGAGAATGATGGAAATATCGGATTCACTGTTTGAAGCTTTTGAAACTCCTCCATGCGCTGGGGGAAGAGTTGTTGGCACCCGTACCCGGTCTTCCGCCGGGATCGGTCTTGAACTTCCTTGGTCCAGCCAATTGAGATAACCGATCCTTGCCCTCTCTGATAGCGGCTCTTCGAGCCTGGCGTAAGGTCTCCACGCGAGCCTGTGACAGTTTGAAGCGGCGAGCGAAGCAGTCCATCATGAGCTCGTTGGGGTCGATCATGCGCTTGGGAGCGGTCTGGACGACCTGGAAGATCTCCATGGGATCGCCGAGGGAGACGATTTGTTTCTGGTTCATGCGGAAGATGGAGAGGGCAACGCGGAAGAAGGTACGGGATCCCTCGTAGAATAACACGTCCCAGACGCGTAGGGTTGTTTCGAAGGGCAGAGTGCTGATGAACATGGACATGAGCCAGTTTGTGAGACCCAGGGTGATATCCGGCAGCCGGGTGGCGGTACTTAGGTTTGGGGGTTTTGATCTGGAGGTTGTAGGGGCGGTGCTGACGACCTTTGTGTAGACGGACGGGAGGGATTCCTTGAGGGCGACCATGAGGATCCAGAGGTCTGCGTTGGCGCCTTCGAGGCTGATTTCGTGAGTTCCCGGGAAGAAGGAGGAGGTGATGATGTGGAGGAGCCAGAAGGCCTTTTCCTCGGGCAGGAAGAGGATGAGGAATCCGGCGATGAAGTTGAGCGACTGGGTATATCCGATATTAGAATTATGTAGGGAAAATGCATATAGTACACGGCGAAGAGACTGGATGATGGGGGTGTCTGGCGAAGAGGAGCTGTGTTTGAGATTGCTGCTGCCGCTGCCACTAGAGGCGCCGTCCTCGGAGGAATCTGGCTTGTAGTGGACGTTGTCTGGGAACGTTCGATGGAGATCCCGCTCAATGTGTTCCTTGTCGTCGTTCATGGGGCTGCGGAGGGCGGTCTCGACGAGGCGTCTGTACAGGCCCGGGTTGCGCCGTATGTAGTCGTATCCGCCGGCGTACCAGAACCAGGCCGCTCCACGGCACTCTGGCGGGATGCCCTTGCGGATGTACTTCTTCAGCTTTGCAGACCGGAGGGGGAACGTCGTGGGCACTGCCTCATCGATGCCGCTCGCCTTGAGCAGCGCATACCACTTCTCGCTCCGGATCTTCTGGTATTCGGCATAGGATTGATACCAGGAGTCGTACTGCTCAACGGTCACGTGGGTGGTTGCTTTTCGAAAGCCATATTGGTCCCGGGTCTTGGTCGGCTTGAGCAGCGGCGGCGGCTCAGAGCTGATGGAGATGTCGATGAGGGGTGGTTGTAGCTGCTTCTGTGGGAGCTGCATGTCTGATGAAGTCGTAGTAGTAGTAGTAGTAGTAGTAGCAGCAGGAGGAGGAGGAGGAGGGGGAGAGGCAGAGGGCGAAGGGAGAGCTGTCTGGGGCCGCGGTGAAGGGCTTTTATCACCAGCAGACTGGCTAGGAGCAAAGTTGAAGTTGAAGTCGAAGTCGGCGGAGTTGAAGTTGCCCGGCGTCAGTGACTCTGGCTCGGGGGTGTCTGGGGGCGTGCTGGCGGGTTTAGTAGTAGTATAAGTATCCTCGCTGGCATCGGTGCTGAGCAGGGCCCGGACGAGAGCAGCGGACTTCCTCTTTGTAGGCGAGCTGGGAGCCGGGTCGTCAGCGAAGCCGTCCAGGTACATGTCTATGGCATCGTCGACGCTCATATCGCCATAGCCGAGTGTACCCTGGTCCGCCTGGCTCTGCTGCTGCTGGTGCAACTGGTGGTCTCCGTGTTTCCCCCCCTGGGCCTCCTCTTCTGAGATCTTGGGCGACAGCTCCGTGGTCGAGCTGGTCTTGGTGACGACGCTGCTCCTCTCCGTGCCGCTGGTCTGCTCCACGCTGGAGGCCACGGTCATGGCGGACTGCAGGCTGGTCCGCGCGGGCGGCGGGATATCAAAGTGCAGCTCCGGCGTGTAGTAGCGGTGGTGGTTTGGCCGACTTGGCGAGAGGGCGATGGGAGACGATCTGGGGGAGGGCTTGTCCGCCTGAAACGGCGAGTAGCTCTTCTGCCGGACATTGGGCATGGATGGAGACGGCTTCAGTCGCGGCTGGGGCGAGTAGGGCCGCTGGTAGAAGCGCTGCTGGTGATGATGCTGCTGCTGCTGCTGCTGGTGGTATGGCTGCTGGTGGTATGGCTGGAGCTGTCCTCCTGAGGCCGAACCTGAAGCTGGAGCTGTAGCAGCAGGCGAGCCGCTGCGAGACCAGACATGGTCCGCCCCGTCTGCGGGCTGTAGCTGCGTAGGAGACTCCGTGAACGAGGCCGCATAGGAGGCCTTCCGCAGGGCAGCTGGCGGGCGATTCTGGCGATGCTGGTGCTGGTGCTGGTGCTGGTGCTGGTGCTGGTGCTGGAGGTGTCGGGGGGGTCGAAGGCGCTGGCGGACGGGAGGGGAGGACGAGGCAGCCTTCCGCACGGCGGGAGCCAGCGACGGCGAGGACGCAGAGGAAGCCGACGACGCTGGAGAAGGGGATGGAGAAGGAGATGGAGATGCCGCCGCCGCCTGGCTAGCCGTGCGGGTGTCTGCAGAGGGCCTCCCGGAGCCACGCTGTGTGATCATGGCCACACCAGAGACAGCGGCGCCGCTGGGACATTGGTTCGATCTGGCCGCGAAGGATGCGAGCGAGGGAGCGAGAGAGTCGGTCAGCGGCGTCTGAGTCTGAGTCTGAGTCTGAGTCTGAGTCTGAATCTGAGTCTGAGTCTGGGGCTGCAACGGGAGCGAGTGTCGAGGCCGCCGTCCATGGCCGGCTGGAGGGAGAAAGACGCAGCCAGGAGGTTGTTTCGTTTTGGCGATAGTTGACGGCGACGGCGACGGTGGAGGCGCAAGGAGGCCGCCGGTGGGAATTTTCTGGAGCAAGGAAGCACCCGCAGCAGAAACGAGCAGCAGCCCTGGACTAGCAGAGGAGCAGCAGGCGAGGATGGAGATTCAGACGGCCGGCTTGAGGCAGAGAAGAGGCGCGGGCGCTGGTGAGCCTTGGTCGGCGGCTCAGCGAGAGACCAGAAGCGCCTCGTATTTGGCATCTCGAGCATCGGCATCGCGGCTGGCGGACACGAGAGCAAGACGAAGATATATATATAAAGAAATACAGAGAGATGAGGACGGGAATGGGATGGTCTACGGTGTTGCTGCGGCATCTGGGGAGGAGGGAGTGGCTGCTGGTTCTTTGATATAGAGCCAACAAACACCCTCCCCCGGCCATCCGCCATAAATAGCCAGCCATTGATGGAGACGCTTGGGATTGATTATGCAGGAGGGCCGTCGCTACGCCTGCTGGCCGCTGCTCGGTGGCTCAGACGAGGGTGCTGGTCGCCGGCAGGCAGAGATGGGCAGTCCGCATACACTCACACGGCAGACAGCAGCGCCAGAGAGCATGGGATCGTGCATAAAGAAGACGCAGAGGCTACACGGGGATGTTACAGGGCGGCCGGCAGGGAGCAGGACAGGCTGGTTACTCCGTCCGCCCTGTCGTACGCGGCGTGCTGGCTGCCGGTGCTGCCTGGGAGGACGATGACTCCATCTCAACCTCCGCCAGACCAGGAGACATCACGATAGACCGGGAGACATCACGATAGACTAGGGCAACGAT
The DNA here is from genome assembly GCF_000151425.1 of Trichophyton rubrum CBS 118892. Taxonomy (NCBI): domain Eukaryota; kingdom Fungi; phylum Ascomycota; class Eurotiomycetes; order Onygenales; family Arthrodermataceae; genus Trichophyton; species Trichophyton rubrum. Next base: position 1,022,623 of record NW_003456426.1, on the reverse strand, counting down.
AGACTAGGGCAACACGGAATAGACATGAGTGAGCGGCGGTTGATATTAGTGTCTTCAGACCATGCAGGCCCGCGTGCGGTGCAGACGGAGGCCTACCAAATATAACAATTGATAATGGCAGTCTCTGCAGCCTCACGACGGCGACGGCAGCGTCTGATACAGCTCGAACAGCAAAGGAAGAGCATGCAGCAGCTTCTTATGCATTGCTTACATGCGTTACAGCCTGAAATCGCCGAACCAGAGCAAAAAAGCAGGCCTATCAACTATCAACTTTGCTGAAGCCAACCCCTAGTTTCAACCCTTGGCCCGCCGGAACCCAATATCAACGCCTGTTTCTCTCGCCACGAATATACCGTGAGAGATTCATGATGCTCGTCTACAGAGTATGTATGCACTGGCTCTCGGTATGGGCCGACACCATCTCTGACTAAGGACGGCTCGACGGTGATCCAGGAGGCCAGCGGAGGGAGGGATTGGCATCTACCCCATGCTCCCCGACTACGAGGCCTACGTATGCACCCATCTATGTTATGAGCTGTCGCTCGTAATATGATGCCGCGGGAACTCGATGGACACTGCAGAGTACTGGACTGACCGATTCTGTCTGCTGGACAAGCGGTTTCACGATTCTCGCACCCTCTGCGCTTGTGGAAGGCAAAGGAGACTCCCTCCTCGTCTTCCTCCTCTTCTCCTTGGACAATGGCTCCTCGACGGGTCCGCTTAGCATGCTCCACCGGCTCAGCACAAGAGGAGGGCTGTTTCACCGTTTATGCCTGTTGGCCATCATCGTCATGGCTGCCACCGCAATGTATCTTGGTCTGATGTACCAAGAGTATCAGTTTGCGGTAGCTGGTACTCCGGCCCCAGGCACATCCACTGCGCTGCCAGCCATGTACCGGTGACCAAGGCCTGTCTGTTCTTCCAGCAAGCTTCTTTCTGTCCTACTGGGCTCGCTCACATGCGAACACCCCCAGCGTCACAGATAGACATTTCCCTTTCGACTTTTATATGATAATACTTAGGACGATCGGAATCATCCTCCAGGGACCCGGTTCGCAGACAAGCAGCATCGCCGGCCAGCCTTCTAGGGCTTTTCTTTTCTTTTCCTCCGCCTCTTCCTCTCTTCGCTTCCGCGAGGCTTCTTCTTCTTCTTCCTCCTCTTCTTCTCTTCTCGTCTCGCTCATTTTTGCCCCCTCCCCGG